>NW_026870921.1:1686630-2023956 GCF_033118175.1 Dama dama | reverse complement strand
TTGGGAGCATTGTGTGCGGCTGGCGGGACAGCGGGAGGGAGTTCTTGCAAACCGACCTTTGGAGGCAGCCGGGAAAGTCTTCCAAGGGCCGGGAGAGAGCACCACCCCAAAGCGCTTCTCTCCCGTGTTTTGGAGCATGTGCGTGGCTGGCGGGAACAGTCAGTGGGAGTGATTGCAAACCGGCCTTTGGGGGCAGCTGGGGTGGTCCTCCATGGGCACGGAGAGAACACCACCCCGAAGCGCATTTCTCCCGGTCTTGGGAGCATTGTGCGCGGCTGGCGGGAACGGCGGGCATGAGTTCTTGCAAACTGGACTTTGGAGGCAGCCGGGGAAGTCTTTCAAGGGCCCGGAGTGAGCACCACCCCAAAATGCTTTTCTCCCGGGCTTGGGAGCATTGTACGCGGCTGGCGGGAACAGCGGGCCTGAGTGCTTGCAAACCGGCCTTTTGAGGCAGCCGGGGTGGTCTTCCAAGGGCCCGGAGAGAGCACCACCGCAAAATGCTTTTCTCCCGGGCTTGGGAGAATTGTGCACAGCTGGCGGGAACAGCAGGAAGGAGTCCTTGCAAACCGGCCTTTGGAGGCAGCCGGGGAGGTCTTCCAAGGGCCTGTAGAGAGCACCACCCCGAAGCGCTTTTCTCCCGGGCTTGGGAGTATTGTGCGCGGGTGGCGGGAACAGCAGGCAGGAGTGCTTGAAAACCGGCCTTTGCAGGCAGCCGGGGAGGTCTTCCAGTGCCCTGTGTGAGCACCACCCCTAAAAGCTTTTCTCCCGGGCTTAGGAGCATTCTGCGCGGCTGGTGGGAACAGCGGGCATGAGTGCTTGCAAGCTGGCCATTGTAGGCAGCCGGGGAGGTCTTCCAAGGGCCTGTAGAGAGCACCACGCCAAAATGCTTTTCTCCCGGGCTTGGGAGCATTGTGCGCGGCTGGTGGGAACAGCGGGCATGAGTGCTTGCAAACCGGCCTTTGGAGACAAACGGGGAGGTCTTCCAAGGGCCCGGAGAGAGCACCACCCCGAAGCGCTTTTCTCCCGTGATTGGGAGCATTGTGTGCGGCTGGCGGGACAGCGGGAGGGAGTTCTTGAAAACCAGCCTTTGGAGGCAGCCGGGGAGGTCTTCCAAGGGCCGGGAGAGAGCACCACCCCGAAGCGCTTTTCTCCTGGGCTTGGAGCATTTGCACGGATGGCGGGAACAGCGAGTGGGAGTGCTTGCAAACCGGCGTTTGGGGGCAGCCCGGGAGGTCTTTCTTGGGCCCAGAGAGAACACCCCCCGAAACGCTTTTCTCCCGGGCTTGGGAGCATTGTGCGCGGTTGGCGGGAACAGCAGGCAGAAGTGCTTGCAAACCGGCCTTGGAGGCAGCCGGGGAGGTCTTCCAAAGCCCGGAGTGAGCACCACCCCAAAATGCTTTTCTCCCGGGCTTGGGAGCATTGTGCGCGGCTGGCGGGAACAGCGGGATTGAGTGCTTGCAAACCAGCCTTTGGAGGCAGCTGTGGAGGTCTTCCAGCGGGAGAGTGCCGGTTGTGCTCAGACGACCCACAGGCCAGGGGCGGGACCCAGCAGGGCCCCTGCCCCTGGCCAGCCTTGCCCAGACCTTCCTGGCCTCCGGGGTTACTGCCCCACCAAGGGGCAGGCTGCGGGGTCTGGGTCCAGACATGCCCGAGCGCCTCCCCAGGCTCATCCCCGCTGGTGCCTTTCCCCTGGGCCTAGGCCTCGGTTTAGTCCTCCTTGGAGAGGAGGTTGCTGGCAGGGGCTGTCTCCACACTGCAAGGTGCTGGAGCTCAGAGGGCCTCATCAGAGGGAAGGGACCAGCAAAGGGCTGGATGCCCAAGACCTCTTTGACCCAGCACCCTCAGGTCAGCAGGGAGAGCAAGAGGCCCAACTTGCCCCTAGGTCGGCTCTGCCCCGTCCCACACAGGCAGCCAGCCCAGCAGCAGCCTGGCTGTCTCTGGCTCCCCCGAGCTCTCTGCCGGTGTCGGGGGCAGGAACAGACGTGTGGATGTCATTCTGCCTTGGCCTGGGAGTGTGTTCCCCCTGCCTGGCCCCCAGGCTCAGGGGCAAGGGCCCGGAGAGAGCACCACCCCGAAGTGCTTTTCTCCCGGGCTTGGGAGCATTGTGCGCACCTGGTGGGAACAGTGGGCGGGAGTGTTGGCAAACCGGCCTTTGGAGGCAGCCGGGGAGGTCTTCCAGCGGGAGAGGGCCGGATGTGCTCAGAGGCCCCACAGGCCAGAGGCAGGACCCCGCAGGTCCCCTGCCTCTGGCCAGCCTTTCCCAGACCTTCCTGGCCTCAGGGGGTACTGCCCCACCAAGGGGCAGGCTGCGGGGACTGGGTCCAGACATGCCCGGGCCCCTCCCCAGGCTCATCCCCGCTGGTGCCTTTCCCCTGGGCCTAGGCCTCGGTTTAGGCCTCCTTGGAGAGGAGGTTGCTGGCAGGGGCTGTCTCCACACTGCAAGGTGCTGGAACTCAGAGGGCCTTGTCAGAGGGAACGGACCAGCAAGGGGCTGGATGCCCAAGACCTCTTTGGCCCAGCAGCATCGGGGCAGCAGGGAGAGCAAGAGGCCCAACTTGCCCCTAGGTCGGCTCTGCCCCTTCCCACACAGGCGGCCAGCCCAGCAGCTGCCAGGCAGACTCTGACTCCCCCGAGCTCTCTGCCGGTGCAGGGGGAAGATCAGAGGTGTGCATGTGTTTCTGCCTTGGCCTGGGAGTGTGTTCCCCCTGCCTTGCCCCCAGGCTCAGGGGCAAGGGCCCGGAGAGAGCACCACCCCAAAGCTCTTTTCTCCCGGGCTTGGGAGCATTGTGCGAGCCTGGCGTGAACAGCGGGCGGGAGTGTTTACAAACAGGACTTTGGAGGCAGCCGGGGAGGTCTTCCAGTGGGAGAGGGCCGGTTGTGCTCAGAGGCCCCACAGGCCAGGGGCAGGACCCAGCAGGGCCCCTGCCCCTGGCCAGCCTTTCCCAGACCTTCCTGGCCTCCGGGGGTACTGCCCCACCAAGGGGCAGGCTGCGGGGACTGGGTCCAGACATGCCCGGGCGCCTCCCCAGGCTCATCCTCGCTTGTGCCTTTCCCCTGGGCCTAGGCCTCGGTTTAGGCCTCCTTGGAGAGGAGGTTGCTGGCAGGGGCTGTCTCCACACTGCAAGGTGCTGGAGCTCAGAGGGCCTCGTCAGAGGGAAGGGACTAGCAAGGGGCTGGATGCCCAAGACCTCTTTGGCCCAGCAGCCTCAGGGCAGCAGGGAGAGCAAGAGGCCCAACTTGCCCCTAGGTCGGCTCTGCCCCTTCCCACACAGGCGGCCAGCCCAGCAGCTGCCTGACATACTCTGGCTCCCCCGAGCTCTCTGCCGGTGCAGGGGGCAGATCAGGGGTGTGCATGTGGTTCTGACTTGGCCTGGGAGTGTGGACACCGTTCCTTGCCCCCAGGCTCAGGGGCAAGGGCCCGGAGAGAGCACCACCCCGAAGCGCTTTTCTCCCGGGCTTGGGAGCATTGTGCACGCCTGCTGGGAACAGTGTGCGGGAGTGCTTGCAAACCGGCCTTTGGAGGCAGCCGGGGAGGTCTTCCAGTGGGAGAGGGCCGGTTGTGCTCAGAGGCCCCACAGGCCAGGGGCAGGTCCCACCAGGGCCCCTGCCCCTGGCCAGCCTTTCCCAGACCTTCCTGGCCTCCGGGGGTACTGCCCCACCAAGGGGCAGGCTGCGGGGACTGGGTCCAGACATGCTCGGGCGCCTCCCCTGGCTCATCCCCACTGGTGCCTTTCCCCTGGGCCTAGGCTTCGGTTGACGCCTCCTTGGAGAGGAGGTTGCTGGCAGGGGCTGTCTCCACACTGCAAGGTGCTGGAGCTCAGAGGGCCTCGTCAGAGGGAAGGGACCAGTGAGGGGCTGGATGCCCAAGACCACTTTCGCCCAGCACCCTCAGGGCAGCAGGGAGAGCAAGAGGCCCAACTTGCCCCTAGGTCGGCTCTGCCCCTTCCCACACAGGCGGCTAACCCAGCAGCTGCCTGACAGACTCTGGCTCCCCCAAGCTCTCTGCCGGTGCAGGGGACAGGAACAGACGTGGGCATGTGGTTCTGCCTTGGCCTGGGAGTGTGTTCCCCCTGCCTTGCCCCCAGGCTCAGGGGCAAGGGCCCGGAGAGAGCACCACTCCGAAGCGCTTTTCTCCCGGGCTTGGGAGCATTGTGCGAGCCTGACGTGAACAGCGGGCGGGAGTGTTTGCAAACAGGACTTTGGAGGCAGCCGGGGAGGTCTTCCAGTGGGAGAGGGCCGTTTGTGCTCAGCGGCCCCACAGGCCAGGGGCAGGACCCAGCAGGGCCCCTGCCCCTGGCCAGACTTGCCCAGACCTTCCTGGCCTCCTGGGGTACTGCCCCACCAAGGGGCAGGCTGCGGAGACTGGGTCCAGACATGTCCGTGCGCCTCCCCAGGATCATCCCCGTTGGTGCCTTTCCCCTGGGTGTAGTCCTTGGTTGAGGCCTCTTTGGAGAGGAAGTTGCTGGCAGGGGCTGTCTCCACACTGCAAGGTGCTGGAGCTCAGAGGGCCTCGTCAGAGGGAAGGCACCAGCAAAGGACTGGATGCCCAAGACCTCTTTGACCCAGCATCCTCAGGGCAGCAGGGAGAGCAAGAGGCCCAACTTGCCCCTAGGTCGGCTCTGCCCCGTCCCACACAGGCAGCCAGCCCAGCAGCAGCCTGGCAGTCTCTGGCTCCCCCGAGCTCTCTGCCGGTGTAGGGGGCAGGAACAGACGTGTGCATGTCATTCTGCCTTGGCCTGGGAGTGTGTTCCCCCTGCCTGGCCCCAGGCTCAGGGGCAAGGGCCCGGAGAGAGCACCACCCCAAAGCGCTTTTCTCCCGGGCTTGGGAGCATTGTGCGTGCCTGGCGGGAACAGCGGATGGGAGTGCTTGCAAACCGTCTTTTGGAGGCAGATGGGGAGGTCTTCCAGCGGGAGAGTGCCGGTTGTGCTCAGACGCCCCACAGTCCCGGGGCAGGACCCAGCAGTGTCCCTGCCCCTGGCAGCCTTGCCCAGACCTTCCTGGCCTCCGGGGGTACTGCCCCACCAAGGGGCAGGCTGCGGGGACTGGGTCCAGACATCGCCGGGCGCCTCCCCAGGCTCATCCCCGCTGGTGCCTTTCCCCTGGGCCTAGGCCTCGGTTGAGGCCTCCTTGGAGAGGAGGTTGCTGGCAGGGGCTGTCTCCACACTGCAAGGTGCTGGAGCTCAGAGGGCCTCATCAGAGGGAAGGGACCAGCAAGGGGCTGGATGCCCAAGACCTCTTTGGCCCAGCAGCCTCAGGGCAGCAGGGAGAGCAAGAGGCCCAACTTGCCCCTAGGTCGGATCTGCCCCTTCCCACACAGGCGGCCAGCCCAGCAGCTGCCTGACAGACTCTGGCTCCCCCCAGCTCTCTGCCGGTGGAGGGGGCAGGAACAGACGTGTGCATGTGGTTCTGCCTTGGCCTGGGACTGTGGATCCCCTGCCTGGCCCCCAGGCTCAGGGGCAAGGGCCCGGAGAGACCACCACCCCGAAGCCCTTTTCTCCCGGGCTTTGGAGCATTGTGCGCGCCTGGCGGGAACAGTGGGCGGGAGTGCTTGCAAACCGGCCTTTGGAGGCAGCCGGGGAGGTCTTCCAGTGGGAGAGGGCCGGTTGTGCTCAGAGGCCCCACAGGCCAGGGTCAGGACCCAGCAGGGCCCCTGCCCCTGGCCAGCCTTGCCCAGACCTTCCTGGCCTCCGGGGGTACTTCCCCACCGGGGGGCAGGCTGGGGGACAGGGTCCAGACATGCTCGGGCGCCTCCCCTGGCTCAACCCCGCTGGTGCCTTTCCCCTGGGCCTAGGCCTCGGTTGAGGCCTCCTTGGAGAGGAGATTGCTGGCAGGTGCTGTCTCCACACTGCAAGGTGCTGGAGCTCAGAGGGCCTCGTCAGAGGGAAGGGACCAGTAAGGGGCTGGATGCCCAAGACGTCTTTGGCCCAGCAGCCTCAGGGCAGCAGGGAGAGCAAGAGGCCCAACTTGCCCCTAGGGCGGCTCTGCCCCTTCCCACACAGGCGGCCAACCCAGCAGCTGCCTGACAGACTCTGGCTCCCCCAAGCTCTCTGCCGGTGCAGGGGACAGGAACAGACGTGGGCATGTGGTTCTGCCTTGGCCAGGGAGTGTGTTCCCCCTGCCTTGCCCCCAGGCTCAGGGGCAAGGGCCCGGAGAGAGCACCACCCTGAAGCGCTTTTCTCCCGGGCTTGGGAGCATTGTGCGCGCCTGGCGTGAACAGCGGGCGGGAGTGTTTGCAAACAGGACTTTGTAGGCAGCCGGGGCGGTCTTCCAGTGGGAGAGGGCCGGTTGTGCTCAGAGGCCCCACAGGCCAGGGGCAGGACCCAGCAGGGCCCCTGCCCCTGGCCAGCCTTGCCCAGACCTTCCTGGCCTCCGGGGGTACTGCCCCACCAAGGGGCAGGCTGCGGGGACTGGGTCCAGACATGTCCGTGCGCCTCCCCAGGATCATCCCCGCTGGTGCCTTTCCCCTGGGCCTAGGCCTCGGTTGAGGCCTCTTTGGAGAGGAGGTTGCTGGCAGGGGCTGTCTCCACACTGCAAGGTGCTGGAGCTCAGAGGGCCTCGTCAGAGGGAAGGGACCAGCAAAGGGCTGGATGCCCAAGACCTCTTTGACCCAGCAGCCTCAGGGCAGCAGGGAGAGCAAGAGGCCCAACTTGCCCCTAGGTCGGCTCTGCCCCGTCCCACACAGGCAGCCAGCCCAGCAGCAGCCTGGCAGTCTCTGGCTCCCCCGAGCTCTCTGCCGGTGTAGGGTGCAGGAACAGACGTGTGCATGTCGTTCTGCCTTGGCCTGGGAGTGTGTTCCCCCTGCCTTGCCCCCAGGCTCAGGGGCAAGGGCCCGGAGAGAGCACCACCCCGAAGCGCTTTTCTCCCGGGCTTGGGAGCATTGTGCGTGCCCGGCGGGAACAGCGGGCGGGAGTGCTTGCAAACCGGCCTTTGGAGGCAGACGGGGAGGTCTTCCAGCGGGAGAGTGCTGGTTGTGCTCAGAGGCCCCACAGGCCAGGGGCAGGACCCAGCAGTGTCCCTGCCCCTGGCAGCCTTGCCCAGACCTTCCTCGCCTCCGGGGGTACTGCCCCACCAAGGGGCAGGCTGCGGGGACTGGGTCCAGACATGCCCGGGCGCCTCCCCAGGCTCATCCCCGCTGGTGCCTTTCCCCTGGGCCTAGGCCTCGGTTGAGGCCTCCTTGGAGAGGAGGTTGCTGGCAGAGGCTGTCTCCACACTGCTAGGTGCTGGAGCTCAGAGGGCCTCGTCAGAGGGAAGGGACCAGCAAGGGGCTGGATGCCCAAGACCTCTTTGGCCCAGCAGCCTCAGGGCAGCAGGGAGAGGAAGAGGCCCAACTTGCCCCTAGGTCGGCTCTGCCCCTTCCCACACAGGCGACCAGCCCAGCAGCTGCCTGACAGACTCTGGCTCCCCCGAGCTCTCTGCCGGTGCAGGGGTCAGGAACAGACGTGTGCATGTGGTTCTGCCTTGGCCTGGGAGTGTGGACACCCTGCCTTGCCCCCAGGCTCAGGGGCAAGGGCCCGGAGAGAGCACCACTCCGAAGCGCTTTTCTCCCGGGCTTGGGAGCATTGTGCGAGCCTGACGTGAACAGCGGGCGGGAGTGTTTGCAAACAGGACTTTGGAGGCAGCCGGGGAGGTCTTCCAGTGGGAGAGGGCCGTTTGTGCTCAGCGGCCCCACAGGCCAGGGGCAGGACCCAGCAGGGCCCCTGCCCCTGGCCAGACTTGCCCAGACCTTCCTGGCCTCCTGGGGTACTGCCCCACCAAGGGGCAGGCTGCGGAGACTGGGTCCAGACATGTCCGTGCGCTTCCCCAGGATCATCCCCGTTGGTGCCTTTCCCCTGGGTGTAGTCCTTGGTTGAGGCCTCTTTGGAGAGGAAGTTGCTGGCAGGGGCTGTCTCCACACTGCAAGGTGCTGGAGCTCAGAGGGCCTCGTCAGAGGGAAGGCACCAGCAAAGGACTGGATGCCCAAGACCTCTTTGACCCAGCATCCTCAGGGCAGCAGGGAGAGCAAGAGGCCCAACTTGCCCCTAGGTCGGCTCTGCCCCGTCCCACACAGGCAGCCAGCCCAGCAGCAGCCTGGCAGTCTCTGGCTCCCCCGAGCTCTCTGCCGGTGTAGGGGGCAGGAACAGACGTGTGCATGTCATTCTGCCTTGGCCTGGGAGTGTGTTCCCCCTGCCTGGCCCCAGGCTCAGGGGCAAGGGCCCGGAGAGAGCACCACCCCAAAGCGCTTTTCTCCCGGGCTTGGGAGCATTGTGCGTGCCTGGCGGGAACAGCGGATGGGAGTGCTTGCAAACCGTCTTTTGGAGGCAGATGGGGAGGTCTTCCAGCGGGAGAGTGCCGGTTGTGCTCAGACGCCCCACAGTCCCGGGGCAGGACCCAGCAGTGTCCCTGCCCCTGGCAGCCTTGCCCAGACCTTCCTGGCCTCCGGGGGTACTGCCCCACCAAGGGGCAGGCTGCGGGGACTGGGTCCAGACATCGCCGGGCGCCTCCCCAGGCTCATCCCCGCTGGTGCCTTTCCCCTGGGCCTAGGCCTCGGTTGAGGCCTCCTTGGAGAGGAGGTTGCTGGCAGGGGCTGTCTCCACACTGCAAGGTGCTGGAGCTCAGAGGGCCTCATCAGAGGGAAGGGACCAGCAAGGGGCTGGATGCCCAAGACCTCTTTGGCCCAGCATCCTCAGGGCAGCAGGGAGAGCAAGAGGCCCAACTTGCCCCTAGGTCGGATCTGCCCCTTCCCACACAGGCGGCCAGCCCAGCAGCTGCCTGACAGACTCTGGCTCCCCCCAGCTCTCTGCCGGTGGAGGGGGCAGGAACAGACGTGTGCATGTGGTTCTGCCTTGGCCTGGGACTGTGGATCCCCTGCCTGGCCCCCAGGCTCAGGGGCAAGGGCCCGGAGAGACCACCACCCCGAAGCCCTTTTCTCCCGGGCTTGGGAGCATTGTGCGCGCCTGGCGGGAACAGTGGGCGGGAGTGCTTGCAAACCGGCCTTTGGAGGCAGCCGGGGAGGTCTTCCAGTGGGAGAGGGCCGGTTGTGCTCAGAGGCCCCACAGGCCAGGGTCAGGACCCAGCAGGGCCCCTGCCCCTGGCCAGCCTTGCCCAGACCTTCCTGGCCTCCGGGGGTACTTCCCCACCGGGGGGCAGGCTGGGGGACAGGGTCCAGACATGCTCGGGCGCCTCCCCTGGCTCAACCCCGCTGGTGCCTTTCCCCTGGGCCTAGGCCTCGGTTGAGGCCTCCTTGGAGAGGAGATTGCTGGCAGGTGCTGTCTCCACACTGCAAGGTGCTGGAGCTCAGAGGGCCTCGTCAGAGGGAAGGGACAAGTAAGGGGCTGGATGCCCAAGACGTCTTTGGCCCAGCAGCCTCAGGGCAGCAGGGAGAGCAAGAGGCCCAACTTGCCCCTAGGGCGGCTCTGCCCCTTCCCACACAGGCGGCCAACCCAGCAGCTGCCTGACAGACTCTGGCTCCCCCAAGCTCTCTGCCGGTGCAGGGGACAGGTACAGACGTGGGCATGTGGTTCTGCCTTGGCCAGGGAGTGTGTTCCCCCTGCCTTGCCCCCAGGCTCAGGGGCAAGGGCCCGGAGAGAGCACCACCCTGAAGCGCTTTTCTCCCGGGCTTGGGAGCATTGTGCGCGCCTGGCGTGAACAGCGGGCGGGAGTGTTTGCAAACAGGACTTTGTAGGCAGCCGGGGCGGTCTTCCAGTGGGAGAGGGCCGGTTGTGCTCAGAGGCCCCACAGGCCAGGGGCAGGACCCAGCAGGGCCCCTGCCCCTGGCCAGCCTTGCCCAGACCTTCCTGGCCTCCGGGGGTACTGCCCCACCAAGGGGCAGGCTGCGGGGACTGGGTCCAGACATGTCCGTGCGCCTCCCCAGGATCATCCCCGCTGGTGCCTTTCCCCTGGGCCTAGGCCTCGGTTGAGGCCTCTTTGGAGAGGAGGTTGCTGGCAGGGGCTGTCTCCACACTGCAAGGTGCTGGAGCTCAGAGGGCCTCGTCAGAGGGAAGGGACCAGCAAAGGGCTGGATGCCCAAGACCTCTTTGACCCAGCAGCCTCAGGGCAGCAGGGAGAGCAAGAGGCCCAACTTGCCCCTAGGTCGGCTCTGCCCCGTCCCACACAGGCAGCCAGCCCAGCAGCAGCCTGGCAGTCTCTGGCTCCCCCGAGCTCTCTGCCGGTGTAGGGTGCAGGAACAGACGTGTGCATGTCGTTCTGCCTTGGCCTGGGAGTGTGTTCCCCCTGCCTTGCCCCCAGGCTCAGGGGCAAGGGCCCGGAGAGAGCACCACCCCGAAGTGCTTTTCTCCCGGGCTTGGGAGCATTGTGCGTGCCCGGCGGGAACAGCGGGCGGGAGTGCTTGCAAACCGGCCTTTGGAGGCAGACGGGGAGGTCTTCCAGCGGGAGAGTGCTGGTTGTGCTCAGAGGCCCCACAGGCCAGGGGCAGGACCCAGCAGTGTCCCTGCCCCTGGCAGCCTTGCCCAGACCTTCCTCGCCTCCGGGGGTACTGCCCCACCAAGGGGCAGGCTGCGGGGACTGGGTCCAGACATGCCCGGGCGCCTCCCCAGGCTCATCCCCGCTGGTGCCTTTCCCCTGGGCCTAGGCCTCGGTTGAGGCCTCCTTGGAGAGGAGGTTGCTGGCAGAGGCTGTCTCCACACTGCTAGGTGCTGGAGCTCAGAGGGCCTCGTCAGAGGGAAGGGACCAGCAAGGGGCTGGATGCCCAAGACCTCTTTGGCCCAGCAGCCTCAGGGCAGCAGGGAGAGGAAGAGGCCCAACTTGCCCCTAGGTCGGCTCTGCCCCTTCCCACACAGGCGACCAGCCCAGCAGCTGCCTGACAGACTCTGGCTCCCCCGAGCTCTCTGCCGGTGCAGGGGTCAGGAACAGACGTGTGCATGTGGTTCTGCCTTGGCCTGGGAGTGTGGACACCCTGCCTTGCCCCCAGGCTCAGGGGCAAGGGCCCGGAGAGAGCACCACCCTGAAGCGCTTTTCTCCCGGGCTTGGGAGCATTGTGCACGCCTGCTGGGAACAGGGGGCGGGAGCGCTTGGAAACCGGCCTTTGGAGGCAGCCGGGGAGGTCTTCCAGTGGGAGAGGGCCGGTTGTGCTCAGAGGCCCCACAGGCCAGGGGCAGGACGCAGCAGGGCCCCTGCCCCTGGCCAGCCTTGCCCAGACCTTCCTGGTCTCCGGGGGTACTGCCCCACCAAGGGGCAGGCTGCGGGGATTGCGTCCAGACATGCCCGGGCGCCTCCCCAGGCTCATCCCCGCTGGTGCCTTTCCCCTGGGCCTAGGCCTCGGTTGAGGCCTCCTTGGAGAGGAGGTTGCTGGCAGAGGCTGTCTCCACACTGCAAGGTGCTGGAGCTCAGAGGGCCTCGTCAGAGGGAAGGGACCAGTAAGGGGCTGGATGCCCAAGACGTCTTTGGCCCAGCAGCCTCAGGACAGCAGGGAGAGCAAGAGGCCCAACTTGCCCCTAGGGCGGCTCTGCCCCATCCCACACAGGCGGCCAACCCAGCAGCTGCTTGACACTCTGGCTCCCCCAAGCTCTCTGCCTGTGCAGGGGACAGGAACAGACGTGGGCATGTGGTTCTACCTTGGCCTGGGAGTGTGTTCCCCCTGCCTTGCCCCCAGGCTCAGGGGCAAGGGCCCGGAGAGAGCACCACCCCGAAGCGCTTTTCTCCCGGGCTTGGAAGCATTGTGCGAGCCTGGCGTGAACAGCGGGCGGGAGTGTTGCAAACAGGACTTTGGAGGCAGCCGGGGAGGTCTTCCAGTGGGAGAGGGCCGGTTGTGCTCAGAGTCCTCACAGGCCAGGGGCAGGACCCAGCAGGGCCCCTGCCCCTGGCCAGCCTTGCCCAGACCTTCCTGGCCTCCGGGGGTACTGCCCCACCAAGGGGCAGGCTGCGGGGACTGGGTCCAGACATGTCCGTGTGCCTCCCTAGGATCATCCCCGCTGGTGCCTTTCCCCTGGGCGTAGGCCTCGGTTGAGGCCTCTTTGGAGAGGAGGTTGCTGGCAGGGGCTGTCTCCACACTGCAAGGTGCTGGAGCTCAGAGGGCCTCGTCAGAGGGAAGGGACGAGCAAAGGGCTGGATGCCCAAGACCTCTTTGACCCAGCAGCCTCAGGGCAGCAGGGAGAGCAAGAGGCCCAACTTGCCCCTAGGTCGGCTCTGCCCCGTCCCACACAGGCAGCCAGCCCAGCAGCAGCGTGGCAGTCTCTGGCTCCACCGAGCTCTCTGCCGGTGTAGGGGGCAGGAACAGACGTGTGCATGTCATTCTGCCTTAGCCTGGGAGTGTGTTCCCCCTGTCTGGACCCCAGGCTCAGGTGCAAGGGCCCGGAGAGAGCACCACCCCGAAGCGCTTTTCTCCCGGGCTTGGGAGCATTGTGCATGCCTGGCGGGAACAGCGGGCGGGAGTGCTTGCAAACCGGCCTTTGGAGGCAGACGGGGAGGTCTTCCAGCGCGAGAGTGCCGGTTGTGCTCAGACGCCCCACAGGCCAGGGGCAGGACCCAGCACTGTCCCTGCCCCTGGCAGCCTTGCCCAGACCTTCCTGGCCTCCGGGGGTACTACCCCACCAAGGGGCAGGCTGCGGGGACTGGGTCCAGACATGCCCGTGCGCCTCCCCAGGCTCATCCCCGCTGGTGCCTTTCCCCTGGGCCTAGGCCTCGGTTGAGGCCTCCTTGGAGAGGAGGTTGCTGGCAGGGGCTGTCTCTACACAGCAAGGTGCTGGAGTTCAGAGGGCCTCGTCAGCGGGAAGGGACCAGCAAGGGGCTGGATGCCCAAGACCTCTTTGGCCCAGCAGCCTCAGGGCAGCAGAGAGAGCAAGAGGCCCAACTTGCTCCTAGGTCGGCTCTGCCCCTTCCGACACAGGCAGCCAACCCAGCAGCTGCCTGACAACTCTGGCTCCCCCGAGCTCTCTGCCGGTGCAGGGGTCAGGAACAGACGTGTGCATGTTGTTCTGCCTTGGTCTGGGAGTGTGGACCCACTGCCTGGACCCCAGGTTCAGGGGCAAGGGCCCGGAGAGAGCAACACCCCGAAGCGCTTTTCTCCCGGGCTTGGGAGCATTGTGCGTGCCTGGCGGGAACATCGGCCGGGAGTGTTGGCAAACCGGCCTTTGGAGGCAGCCGGGGAGGTCTTCCAGTGGGAGAGGGCCGGTTGTGCTCAGAGGCCCCACAGGCCAGGGGCAGGACCCAGCAGGGCCCCTTCCCCTGGCCAGCCTTGCCCAGACCTTCCTGGCCTCCGGGGGTACTGCCGCACCAAGGGGAAGGCTCTGGGGACTGGGTCCAGACATGCCCGTGCGCCTCCACTGGCTCATCCCCGCTGGTGCCTTTCCCCTGGGCCTAGGCCTCGGTTGAGGCCTCCTTGGAGAGGAGGTTGCTGGCAGGGGCTGTCTCCACACTGCAAGGTGCTGGAGCTCAGAGGGCCTCGTCAGAGGGAAGGGACCAGCAAGGGGCTGGATGCCCAAGACCTCTTTGGCCCAGCAGCCTCAGGGCAGCAGGGAGGGCAAGAGGCCCACCTTGCCCCTAGGTCGGCTCTGCCACTTCCCACACAGGCGGCCAGCCCAGCAGCTGCCTGACAAACTCTGGCTCCCCCGAGCTCTCTGCCGGTGCAGGGGGCAGATCAGACGTGTGCATGTGGTTCTGCCTTGGCCAGGGAGTGTGGACACGCTGCCTTGCCCCCAGGCTCAGGGGCAAGGGCCCAGAGAGAGCACCACACTGAAGCGCTTTTCTCCCGGGCTTGGGAGCATTGTGCACGCCTGCTGGGAACAGTGGGCGGTAGCGCTTGCCAACCGGCCTTTGGAGGCAGCCGGGGAGGTCTTTCAGTGGGAGAGGGCCGGTTGTGCTCAGAGGCCCCACAGGCCAGGGGCAGGACCCAGCAGGGCCCCTGCCCCTGGCCAGCTTTGCCCAGACCTTCCTGCCCTCCGGGGGTACTGCCCCACCAAGGGGCAGGCTGCGGGGACTGGGTCCAGACATGCCCCGGCGCCTCCCCAGGCTCATCCCCGCTGGTGCCTTTCCCCTGGGCCTAGGCCTCGGTTGAGGCCTCCTTGGAGAGGAGGTTGCTGGCAGGGCCTGTCTCCACACTGCAAGGTGCTGGAGCTCAGAGGGCCTTGTCAGAGGGAAAGGACCAGTGAGGGGCTGGATGTCCAAGACCTCTTTGGCCCAGCAGCCTCAGGGCAGCAGGGAGAGCAAGAGGCCCAACTTGCCCCTAGGTCGGCTCTGCCCCTTCCCACACAGGCGGCCAGCCCAGCAGCTGCCTGACAGACTCTGGCTCCCCGAAGCTCTCTGCCGGTGCAGGGGACAGGAACAGACGTGGGCATGTGGTTCTGCCTTGGTCTGGGAGTGTGTTCCCCCTGCCTTGCCCCCAGGCTCAGGGGCAAGGGCCCGGAGAGAGCACCACTCCAAAGTGCTTTTCTTCCGGGCTTGGGAGCATTGTGCGAGCCTGACGTGAACATCGGGCGGGAGTGTTTGCAAACAGGATTTTGGAGGCAGCCGGGGAGGTCTTCCAGTGGGAGAGGGCCGGTTGTGCTCAGAGGCCCCACAGGCCAGGGTCAGGACCCAGCAGGGCCCCTGCCCCTGGCCAGACTTGCCCAGACCTTCCTGGCCTCCGGGGGTACTGCCCCACCAAGGGGCAGGCTGCGGAGACTGGATCCAGACATGTCCGTGCGCCTCCCCAGGATCATCCCCGCTGGTGCCTTTCCCCTGGGTGTAGTCCTCGGTTGAGGCCTCTTTGGAGAGGAGGTTGCTGGCAGGGGCTGTCTCCACACTGCAAGGTGCTGGAGCTCAGAGGGCCTCGTCAGAGGGAAGGGACCAGCAAAGGGCTGGATGCCCAAGACCTCTTTGACCCAGCAGCCTCAGGGCAGCAGGGAGAGCAAGAGGCCCAACTTGCCCCTAGGTCGGCTCTGCCCCGTCCCACACAGGCAGCCAGCCCAGCAGCACCCTGGCAGTCTCTGGCTCCCCCGAGCTCTCTGCCGGTGTAGGGGGCAGGAACAGACGTGTGCATGTCGTTCTGCCTTGGCCTGGGAGTGTGTTCCCCCTGCCTGGCCCCAGGCTCAGGGGCAAGGGCCCGGAGAGAGCACCACCCCGAAGCGCTTTTCTCCCGGGCTTGGGAGCATTGTGCGAGCCTGGCGTGAACAGCGGGCGGAAGTGTTTGCAAACAGGACTTTGGAGGCAGCCGGGGAGGTCTTCCAGTGGGAGTGGGCCGGTTGTGCTCAGAGTCCTCACAGGCCAGGGGCAGGACCCAGCATGGCCCCTGCCCCTGGCCAGCCTTGCCCAGACCTTCCTGGCCTCCGGGGGTACTGCCCCACCAAGGGGCAGGCTGCGGGGACTGGGTCCAGACATGTCCGTGCGCCTCCCCAGGATCATCCCTGCTGGTGCCTTTCCCCTGGGTGTAGGCCTCGGTTGAGGCCTCTTTGGAGAGGAGGTTGCTGGCAGGGGCTGTCTCCACACTGCAAGGTGCTGGAGCTCAGAGGGCCTCGTCAGAGGGAAGGGACCAGCAAAGGGCTGGATGCCCAAGACCTCTTTGACCCAGCAGACTCAGGGCAGCAGGGACAGCAAGAGGCCCAACTTGCCCCTAGGTCGGCTCTGCCCCGTCGCACACAGGCAGCCAGTCCAGCAGCAGTCTGGCAGTCTCTGGCTCCCCTGAGCTCTCTGCCGGTGTAGGGGGCAGGAACAGACGTGTGCATGTCGTTCTGCCTTGGCCTGGGAGTGTGTTCCCCCTGCCTGGCCCCCAGGCTCAGGAGCAAGGGCCCGGAGAGAGCACCACCCCGAAGCGCTTTTCTCCCGGGCTTGGGAGCATTGTGCGTGCCTGGCGGGAACAGCGGGCGGGAGTGCTTGCAAACCGGCCTTTGGAGGCAGACGGGGAGGTCTTCCAGCGGGAGAGTGCCGGTTGTGCTCAGACGCCCCACAGGCCAGGGGCAGGACCCAGCAGTGTCCCTGCCCCTGGCAGCCTTGCCCAGACCTTCCTGGCCTCCGGGGGTACTGCCCCAGCAAGGGGCAGGCTGCGGGGACTGGGTCCAGAAATGCCCGGGCGCCTCCCCAGGCTCATCCCCGCTGGTGCCTTTCCCCTGGGCCTAGTCCTCGGTTGAGGCCTCCTTGGAGAGGAAGTTGCTGGCAGGGGCTGTCTCCACACTGCAAGGTGCTGGAGCTCAGAGGGCCTCGTCAGCGTGAAGGGACCAGCAAGGGGCTGGATGCCCAAGACGTCTTTGGCCCAGCAGCCTCAGGGCAGCAGGGAGAGCAAGAGGCCCAACTTGCCCCTAGGTCGGCTCTGCCACTTCCCACACAGGCAGCCAGCCCAGCAGCTGCCTGACAGACTCTGGCTCCCCCGAACTCTCTGCCGGTGCAGGGGGCAGATCAGACGTGTGCATGTGGTTCTGCCTTGGCCTGGGTGTGTGGACACCCTGCCTTGCCCCCAGGCTCAGGGGCAAGGGCCCAGAGAGAGCACCACCCTGAAGCGCTTTTCTCCCGGGCTTAGGAGCATTGTGCACGCCTGCTGGGAACAGTGGGCGGTAGCGCTTGCAAACCGGCCTTTCGAGGCAGCCGGGGAGGTCTTTCAGTGGGAGAGGGCCGGTTGTGCTCAGAGGCCCCACAGGCCAGGGGCAGGACCCAGCAGGGCCCCTGCCCCTGGCCAGCCTTTCCCAGACCTTCCTGGCCTCCGGGGGTACTGCCCCACCAAGGGGCAGGCTGTGGGGACTGGGTCCAGACATGCTCGGGCGCCTCCCCTGGCTCATCCCCACTGGTGCCTTTCCCCTGGGCCTAGGCTTCGGTTGACGCCTCCTTGGAGAGGAGGTTGCTGGCAGGGGATGTCTCCACACTGCAAGGTGCTGGAGCTCAGAGGGCCTCGTCAGAGGGAAGGGACCAGTGAGGGGCTGGATGCCCAAGACCTCTTTCGCCCAGCACCCTCAGGGCAGCAGGGAGAGCAAGAGGCCCAACTTGCCCCTAGGTCGGCTCTGCCCCTTCCCACACAGGCGGCTAACCCAGCAGCTGCCTGAGAGACTCTGGCTCCCCCAAGCTCTCTGCCGGTGCAGGGGACAGGAACAGACGTGGGCATGTGGTTCTGCCTTGGCCTGGGAGTGTGTTCCCCCTGCCTTGCCCCCAGGCTCAGGGGCAAGGGCCCGGAGAGAGCACCACTCCGAAGTGCTTTTCTCCCGGGCTTGGGAGCATTGTGCGAGCCTGACGTGAACAGCGGGCGGGAGTGTTTGCAAACAGGACTTTGGAGGCAGCCGGGGAGGTCTTCCAGTGGGAGAGGGCCGTTTGTGCTCAGCGGCCCCACAGGCCAGGGTTAGGACCCAGCAGGGCCCCTGCCCCTGGCCAGACTTGCCCAGACCTTCCTGGCCTCCTGGGGTACTGCCCCACCAAGGGGCAGGCTGCGGAGACTGGGTCCAGACATGTCCGTGCGCCTCCCCAGGATCATCCCCGTTGGTGCCTTTCCCCTGGGTGTAGTCCTTGGTTGAGGCCTCTTTGGAGAGGAAGTTGCTGGCAGGGGCTGTCTCCACACTGCAAGGTGCTGGAGCTCAGAGGGCCTCGTCAGAGGGAAGGCACCAGCAAAGGACTGGATGCCCAAGACCTCTTTGACCCAGCAGCCTCAGGGCAGCAGGGAGAGCAAGAGGCCCAACTTGCCCCTAGGTCGGCTCTGCCCCGTCCCACACAGGCAGCCAGCCCAGCAGCAGCCTGGCAGTCTCTGGCTTCCCCGAGCTCTCTGCCGGTGTAGGGGGCAGGAACAGACGTGTGCATGTCATTCTGCCTTGGCCTGGGAGTGTGTTCCCCCTGCCTGGCCCCAGGCTCAGGGGCAAGGGCCCGGAGAGAGCACCACCCCAAAGCGCTTTTCTCCCAGGCTTGGGAGCATTGTGCGTGCCTGGCGGGAACAGCGGGTGGGAGTGCTTGCAAACCGTCTTTTGGAGGCAGACGGGGAGGTCTTCCAGCGGGAGAGTGCCGGTTGTGCTCAGACGCCCCACAGTCCCGGGGCAGGACCCAGCACTGTCCCTGCCCCTGGCAGCCTTGCCCAGACCTTCCTGGCCTCCGGGGGTACTGCCCCACCAAGGGGCAGGCTGCGGGGACTGGGTCCAGACATCGCCGGGCGCCTCCCCAGGCTCATCCCCGCTGGTGCCTTTCCCCTAGGCCTAGGCCTCGGTTGAGGCCTCCTTGGAGAGGAGGTTGCTGGCAGGGGCTGTCTCCACACTGCAAGGTGCTGGAGCTCAGAGGGCCTCATCAGAGGGAAGGGATCAGCAAGGGGCTGGATGCCCAAGACCTCTTTGGCCCAGCAGCCTCAGGGCAGCAGGGAGAGCAAGAGGCCCAACTTGCCCCTAGGTCGGATCTGCCCCTTCCCACACAGGCGGCCAGCCCAGCAGCTGCCTGACAGACTCTGGCTCCCCCCAGCTCTCTGCCGGTGGAGGGGGCAGGAACAGACGTGTGCATGTGGTTCTGCCTTGGCCTGGGACTGTGGATCCCCTGCCTGGCCCCCAGGCTCAGGGGCAAGGGCCCGGAGAGACCACCACCCCGAAGCGCTTTTCTCCCGGGCTTGGGAGCATTGTGCGCGCCTTGCGGGAACAGTGGGCGGGAGTGCTTGCAAACCGGCCTTTGGAGGCAGCCGGGGAGGTCTTCCAGTGGGAGAGGGCCGGTTGTGCTCAGAGGCCCCACAGGCCAGGGTCAGGACCCAGCAGGGCCCCTGCCCCTGGCCAGCCTTGCCCAGACCTTCCTGGCCTCCGGGGGTACTTCCCCACCCGGGGGCAGGCTGGGGGACAGGGTCCAGACATGCTCGGGCGCCTCCCCTGGCTCAACCCCGCTGGTGCCTTTCCCCTGGGCCTAGGCCTCGGTTGAGGCCTCCTTGGAGAGGAGATTGCTGGCAGGTGCTGTCTCCACACTGCAAGGTGCTGGAGCTCAGAGGGCCTCGTCAGAGGGAAGGGACCAGTAAGGGGCTGGATGCCCAAGACGTCTTTGGCCCAGCAGCCTCAGGGCAGCAGGGAGAGCAAGAGGCCCAACTTGCCCCTAGGGCGGCTCTGCCCCTTCCCACACAGGCGGCCAACCCAGCAGCTGCCTGACAGACTCTGGCTCCCCCAAGCTCTCTGCCGGTGCAGGGGACAGGAACAGACGTGGGCATGTGGTTCTGCCTTGGCCAGGGAGTGTGTTCCCCCTGCCTTGCCCCCAGGCTCAGGGGCAAGGGCCCGGAGAGAGCACCACCCTGAAGCGCTTTTCTCCCGGGCTTGGGAGCATTGTGCGAGCCTGGCGTGAACAGCGGGCGGGAGTGTTTGCAAACAGGACTTTGGAGGCAGCCGGGGAGGTCTTCCAGTGGGAGAGGGCCGGTTGTGCTCAGAGGCCCCACAGGCCAGGGGCAGGACCCAGCAGGGCCCCTGCCCCTGGCCAGCCTTGCCCAGACCTTCCTGGCCTCCGGGGGTACTGCCCCACCAAGGGGCAGGCTGCGGGGACTGGGTCCAGACATGTCCGTGCGCCTCCCCAGGATCATCCCCGCTGGTGCCTTTCCCCTGGGCCTAGGCCTCGGTTGAGGCCTCTTTGGAGAGGAGGTTGCTGGCAGGGGCTGTCTCCACACTGCAAGGTGCTGGAGCTCAGAGGGCCTCGTCAGAGGGAAGGGACCAGCAAAGGGCTGGATGCCCAAGACCTCTTTGACCCAGCAGCCTCAGGGCAGCAGGGAGAGCAAGAGGCCCAACTTGCCCCTAGGTCGGCTCTGCCCCGTCCCACACAGGCAGCCAGCCCAGCAGCAGCCTGGCAGTCTCTGGCTCCCCCGAGCTCTCTGCCGGTGTAGGGTGCAGGAACAGACGTGTGCATGTCGTTCTGCCTTGGCCTGGGAGTGTGTTCCCCCTGCCTTGCCCCCAGGCTCAGGGGCAAGGGCCCGGAGAGAGCACCACCCCGAAGCGCTTTTCTCCCGGGCTTGGGAGCATTGTGCGTGCCCGGCGGGAACAGCGGGCGGGAGTGCTTGCAAACCGGCCTTTGGAGGCAGACGGGGAGGTCTTCCAGCGGGAGAGTGCCGGTTGTGCTCAGAGGCCCCACAGGCCAGGGGCAGGACCCAGCAGTGTCCCTGCCCCTGGCAGCCTTGCCCAGACCTTCCTCGCCTCCGGGGGTACTGCCCCACCAAGGGGCAGGCTGCGGGGACTGGGTCCAGACATGCCCGGGTGCCTCCCCAGGCTCATCCCCGCTGGTGCCTTTCCCCTGGGCCTAGGCCTCGGTTGAGGCCTCCTTGGAGAGGAGGTTGCTGGCAGGGGCTGTCTCCACACTGCAAGGTGCTGGAGCTCAGAGGGCCTCGTCAGAGGGAAGGGACCAGCAAGGGGCTGGATGCCCAAGACCTCTTTGGCCCAGCAGCCTCAGGGCAGCAGGGAGGGCAAGAGGCCCAACTTGCCCCTAGGTCGGCTCTGCCCCTTCCCACACAGGCGACCAGCCCAGCAGCTGCCTGACAGACTCTGGCTCCCCCGAGCTCTCTGCCGGTGCAGGGGTCAGGAACAGACGTGTGCATGTGGTTCTGCCTTGGCCTGGGAGTGTGGACAACCTGCCTTGCCCCCAGGCTCAGGGGCAAGGGCCCGGAGAGAGCACCACCCTGAAGCGCTTTTCTCCCGGGCTTGGGAGCATTGTGCACGCCTGCTGGGAACAGTGGGCGGGAGCGCTTGGAAACCGGCCTTTGGAGACAGCCAGGGAGGTCTTCCAGTGGGAGAGGGCCGGTTGTGCTCAGAGGCCCCACAGGCCAGGGGCAGGACGCAGCAGGGACCCTGCCCCTGGCCAGCCTTGCCCAGACCTTCCTGGTCTCCGGGGGTACTGCCCCACCAAGGGGCAGGCTGCGGGGATTGCGTCCAGACATGCCCGGGCGCCTCCCCAGGCTCATCCCCGCTGGTGCCTTTCCCCTGGGCCTAGGCCTCGGTTGAGGCCTCCTTGGAGAGGAGGTTGCTGGCAGGGGCTGTCTCCACACTGCAAGGTGCTGGAGCTCAGAGGGCCTCGTCAGAGGGAAGGGACCAGTAAGGGGCTGGATGCCCAAGACGTCTTTGGCCCAGCAGCCTCAGGACAGCAGGGAGAGCAAGAGGCCCAACTTGCCCCTAGGGCGGCTCTGCCCCATCCCACACAGGCGGCCAACCCAGCAGCTGCTTGACACTCTGGCTCCCCCAAGCTCTCTGCCTGTGCAGGGGACAGGAACAGACGTGGGCATGTGGTTCTACCTTGGCCTGGGAGTGTGTTCCCCCTGCCTTGCCCCCAGGCTCAGGGGCAAGGGCCCGGAGAGAGCACCACCCCGAAGCGCTTTTCTCCCGGGCTTGGAAGCATTGTGCGAGCCTGGCGTGAACAGCGGGCGGGAGTGTTGCAAACAGGACTTTGGAGGCAGTCGGGGAGGTCTTCCAGTGGGAGAGGGCCGGTTGTGCTCAGAGTCCTCACAGGCCAGGGGCAGGACCCAGCAGGGCCCCTGCCCCTGGCCAGCCTTGCCCAGACCTTCCTGGCCTCCGGGGGTACTGCCCCACCAAGGGGCAGGCTGCGGGGACTGGGTCCAGACATGTCCGTGTGCCTCCCTAGGATCATCCCCGCTGGTGCCTTTCCCCTGGGCGTAGGCCTCGGTTGAGGCCTCTTTGGAGAGGAGGTTGCTGGCAGGGGCTGTCTCCACACTGCAAGGTGCTGGAGCTCAGAGGGCCTCGTCAGAGGGAAGGGACCAGCAAAGGGCTGGATGCCCAAGACCTCTTTGACCCAGCAGCCTCAGGGCAGCAGGGAGAGCAAGAGGCCCAACTTGCCCCTAGGTCGGCTCTGCCCCGTCCCACACAGGCAGCCAGCCCAGCAGCAGCCTGGCAGTCTCTGGCTCCACCGAGCTCTCTGCCGGTGTAGGGGGCAGGAACAGACGTGTGCATGTCATTCTGCCTTAGCCTGGGAGTGTGTTCCCCCTGTCTGGCCCCAGGCTCAGGTGCAAGGGCCCGGAGAGAGCACCACCCCGAAGCGCTTTTCTCCCGGGCTTGGGAGCATTGTGCATGCCTGGCGGGAACAGCGGGCGGGAGTGCTTGCAAACCGGCCTTTGGAGGCAGACGGGGAGGTCTTCCAGCGCGAGAGTGCCGGTTGTGCTCAGACGCCCCACAGGCCAGGGGCAGGACCCAGCAGGGCCCCTGCCCCTGGCCAGCCTTGCCCAGACCTTCCTGGCCTCCGGGGGTACTGCCCCACCAAGGGGCAGGCTGCGGGGACTGGGTCCAGACATGTCCGTGTGCCTCCCTAGGATCATCCCCGCTGGTGCCTTTCCCCTGGGCGTAGGCCTCGGTTGAGGCCTCTTTGGAGAGGAGGTTGCTGGCAGGGGCTGTCTCCACACTGCAAGGTGCTGGAGCTCAGAGGGCCTCGTCAGAGGGAAGGGACCAGCAAAGGGCTGGATGCCCAAGACCTCTTTGACCCAGCAGCCTCAGGGCAGCAGGGAGAGCAAGAGGCCCAACTTGCCCCTAGGTCGGCTCTGCCCCTTCCCACACAGGCGGCCAGCCCAGCAGCTGCCTGACAGACTCTGGCTCCCCCGAGCTCTCTGCCGGTGCAGGGGTCAGGAACAGACGTGTGCATGTGGATCTGCCTTGGCCTGGGAGTGTGGACCCCCTGCCTGGCCCCCAGGCTCAGGGGCAAGGGCCCGAAGAGAGCACCACCCCGAAGCGCTTTTCTCCCGGGATTGGGAGCATTGTGCGCGCTTGGTGGGAACAGTGGGCGGGAGTGCTTGCAAACCGGCCTTTGGAGGCAGCCGGGGAGGTCTTCCAGTGGGAGAGGGCCGGTTGTGCTCAAAGGCCCCACAGGCCAGGGGCAGGACCCAGCAGGGCCCCTGCCCCTGGCCAGCCTTGCCCAGAACTTCCTGGCCTCAAGGGGTACTGCCCCACCAAGGGGCAGGCTGCGGGGACTGGGTCCAGACATGCTCGGGCGCCTCCCCTGGCCCATCCCCGCTGGTGCCTTTCCCCTGGGCCTAGGGCTCGGTTGAGGCCTCCTTGGAGAGGAGGTTGCTGGCAGGGGCTGTCTCCACACTGCAAGGTGCTGGAGCTCAGCGGGCCTCGTTAGAGGGAAGGGACCAGTAAGGGGCTGGATGCCCAAGACGTCTTTGGCCAAGCAGCCTCAGGGCAGCAGGGAGAGCAAGAGGCCCAACTTGCCCCTAGGGCGGCTCTGCCCCTTCCCACACAGGCGGCCAACCCAGCAGCTGCCTGACAGACTCTGGCTCCCCCAAGCTCTCTGCCGGTGCAGGGGACAGGTACAGACGTGGGCATGTGGTTCTGCCTTGGCCTGGGAGTGTGTTCCCCCTGCCTTGCCCCCAGGCTCAGGGGCAAGGGCCCAGGGAGAGCACCACCCCGAAGCGCTTTTCTCCCGGGCTTGGGAGCATTGTGCGAGCCTGGCGTGAACAGCGGGCGGGAGTGTTTGCAAACAGGACTTTGGAGGCAGCCGGGGAGGTCTTCCAGTGGGAGAGGGCCGGTTGTGCTCAGAGGCCCCACAGGCCAGGGGCAGGACCCAGCAGGGCCCCTGCCCCTGGCCAGCCTTGCCCAGACCTTCCTGGCCTCCGAGGGTACTGCCCCACCAAGGGGAAGGCTCTGGGGACTGGGTCCAGACATGCCCGTGCGCCTCCACTGGCTCATCCCCGCTGGTGCCTTTCCCCTGGGCCTAGGCCTCGGTTGAGGCCTCCTTGGAGAGGAGGTTGCTGGCAGGGGCTGTCTCCACACTGCAAGGTACTGGAGCTCAGAGGGCCTCGTCAGAGGGAAGGGACCAGCAAGGGGCTGGATGCCCAAGACCTCTTTGGCCCAGCATCCTCAGGGCAGCAGGGAGAGCAAGAGGCCCAACTTGCCCCTAGGTCGGCTCTGCCCCTTCGCACACAGGCGGCCAGCCCAGCAGCTGCCTGACAGACTCTGGCTCCCCCCAGGTTTCTGACGGTGGAGGGGGCAGGAACAGACGTGTGCATGTGGTTCTGCCTTGGTCTGGGACTGTGGATCCCCTGCCTGGCCCCCAGGCTCAGGGGCAAGGGCCTGGAGAGACCACCACCCAGAAGCGCTTTTCTCCCGGGCTTGGGATCATTGTGCGCGCCTGGCGGGAACACTGGGCGGGAGTGCTTGCAAACCGGCCTTCGGAGGCAGCCGGGGAGGTCTTCCAGTGGGAGAGGGCCGGTTGTGCTCAGAGGCCCCACAGGCCAGGGGCAGGACCCAGCAGGGCCCCTGCCCCTGGCCAGCCTTGCCCAGACCTTCCTGGCCTCCGGGGGTACTGCCCCACCAAGGGGCAGGCTGCGGGGACAGGGTCCAGACATTCACGGGCGCCTCCCCTGGCTCAACCCCGCTGGTGCCTTTCCCCTGGGCCTAGGCCTAGGTTGAGGCCTCCTTGGAGAGGAGATTGCTGGCAGGTGCTGTCTCCACACTGCAAGGTGCTGGAGCTCGGAGGGCCTCGTCAGAGGGAAGGGACCAGTAAGGGGCTGGATGCCCAAGACGTCTTTGGCCCAGCAGCCTCAGGGCAGCAGGGAGAGCAAGAGGCCCAACTTGCCCCTAGGTCGGCTCTGCCCCTTCCCACACAGGCGGCCAGCCCAGCACCTGCCTGAGAGATTCTGGCTCCCCCGAGCTCTCTGCCGGTGCAGGGGACAGGAACAGACGTGTGCATGTGGTTCTGCCTTGGTCTGGGAGAGTGTTCCCCCTGCCTTGCCCACAGGCTCAGGGGCAAGGGCCCGGAGAGAGCACCACCCCAAAGCGCTTTTCTCCCGGGCTTGGGAGCATTGTGCGAGCCTGGCGTGAACAGCGGGCGGGAGTGTTTGCAAACAGGACTTTGGAGGCAGCCGGGGAGGTCTTCCAGTGGGAGAGGGCCGGTTGTGCTCAGAAGCCCCACAGGCCAGAGGCAGGACCCAGTAGGGCCCCTGCCGCTGGCCAGCCTTGCCCAGACCTTCCTGGCCTCCGGGGGTACTGCCCCACCAAGGGGCAGGCTGCGGGGACTGGGTCCAGACATGTCCGTGCGCCTCCCCAGGATCATCCCCGCTGGTGCATTTCCCCTGGGCGTAGGCCTCGGTTGAGGCCTCGTTGAAGAGGAGGTTGCTGGGAGGGGCTGTCTCCACACTGCAAGGTGCTAGAGCTCAGAGGGCCTCGTCAGAGGGAAGGGACCAGCAAAGGGCTGGATGCCCAAGACCTCATTGACCCAGCAGCCTCAGGGCAGCAGGGAGAGCAAGAGGCCCGACTTGCCCCTAGGTCGGCTCTGCCCCGTCGCACACAGGCAGCCAGCCCAGCAGCAGCCTGGCAGTCTCTGGCTCCCCCGAGCTCTCTGCCGGTGCAGGGGGCAGGAACAGACGTGTTCATGTCGTTCTGTCTTGGCCTGGGAGTGTGTTCCCCCTGCCTTGCCCCCAGGCTCAGGGGCAAGGGCCCGTAGAGAGCACCACCCCGAAGCGCTTTTCTCCCGGGCTTGGGAGCATTGTGCGTGCCTGGCGGGAACAGCGGGCGGGAGTGCTTGCAAACCGGCCTTTGGAGGCAGACGGGGAGGTCTTCCAGCGGGAGAGTGCCGGTTGTGCTCAGACGCCCCACAGGCCAGGGGCAGGACCCAGCGCTGTCCCTGCCCCTGGCAGCCTTGCACAGACCTTCCTGGCCTCCGGGGGTACTGCCCCACCAAGGGGCAGGCTGCGGGGACTGGGTCCAGACATGCCCGGGCGCCTCCCCAGGCTCATCCCCGCTGGTGCCTTTCCCCTGGGCCTAGGCCTCAGTTTAGGCCTCCTTGGAGAGGAGGTTACTGGCAGGGGCTGTCTCCACACTGCAAGGTGCTGGAGCTCAGAGGGCCTCGTCAGAGGGAAGGGACCAGCAAGGGGCTGGATGCCCAAGACCTCTTTGGCCCAGCAGCCTCAGGGCAGCAGGGAGAGCAAGAGGCCCAACTTGCCCCTAGGTCGGCTCTGCCACTTCCCACACAGGCGGCCAGCCCAGCAGCTGCCTGACAGACTCTGGCTCCCCCGAGCTCTCTGCCGGTGCAGGGGGCAGATCAGACGTGTGCATGTGGTTCTGCCTTGGCCTGAGAGTGTGGACCCCCTGCCTTGCCCCCAGGCTCAGGGGCAAGGTCCCAGAGAGAACACCACCCTGAAGCGCTTTTCTCCCGGGCTTAGGAGCATTGTGCCCGCCTGCTGGGAACAGTGGCCGGGAGCGCTTGCGAACCGGCCTTTGGAGGCAGCCGGGGAGGTCTTCCAGTGGGAGAGGGCCGGTTGTGCTCAGAGGCCCCACAGGCCAGGGGCAGGACCCAGCAGGGACCCTGCCCCTGGCCAGCCTTGCCCAGACCTTCCTGGCCTCCGGGGGTACTGCCCCACCAAGGGGCAGGCTGCGGGGACTGGGTCCAGACATGCTCGGGCGCCTCCCCTGGCTCATCCCCGCTTGTGCCTTTCCCCTGGGCCTAGGCCTCGGTTTAGGCCTCCTTGGAGAGGAGATTGCTGGCAGGGGCTGTCTCCACACTGCAAGGTGCTGGAGCTCAGAGGGCCTCGTCAGAGGGAAGGGACCAGTAAGGGGCTGGATGCCCAAGACGTCTTTGGCCCAGCAGCCTCAGGGCAGCAGGGAGAGCAAGTGGCCCAACTTGCCCCTAGGGCGGCTCTTCCACTTCCCACACAGGCGGCCAGCCCAGCAGCTGCCTGACAGACTCTGGCTCTCCCGAGCTCTCTGCCGTTACAGGGGGCAGGAACAGACGTGTGCATGTGGTTCTGCCTTGGCCTGGGAGTGTGGAACCCCTGCCTGGCCCCCAGGCTCAGGGGCAAGGGCCCGGAGAGAGCACCACCCCGAAGCGCTTTTCTCCCGGGCTTGGGAGCATTGTGCGCGCTTGGTGGGAACAGTGGGCGGGAGTGCTTGCAAACCGGCCTTTGGAGGCAGCCGGGGAGGTCTTCCAGTGGGAGAGGGCCGGTTGTGCTCAGAGGCCCCACAGGGCAGGGGCAGGACCCAGCAGGGCCCCTGCCCCTGGCCAGCCTTACCCAGACCTTCCTGGCCTCCAGGGGCACTGCCCCACCAAGGGGCAGGCTGCGGGGACTGGGTCCAGACATGCTCGGGCGCCTCCCCTGGCCCATCCCCGCTGGTGCCTTTCCCCTGGGCCTAGGCCTCGGTTGAGGCCTCCTTGGAGAGGAGGTTGCTGGCAGGGGCTGTCTCCACACTGCAAGGTGCTGGAGCTCAGAGGGCCTCGTCAGAGGGAAGGGACCAGTAAGGGGCTGGATGCCCAAGACGTCTTTGGCCCAGCAGCCTCAGGGCAGCAGGGAGAGCAAGAGGCCCAACTTGCCCCTAGGGCGGCTCTGCCCCTTCCCACACAGGCGGCCAACCCAGCAGCTGCCTGACAGACTCTGGCTCCCCCAAGCTCTCTGCCGGTGCAGGGGACAGGTACAGACGTGGGCATGTGGTTCTGCCTTGGCCTGGAAGTGTGTTCCCCCTGCCTTGCCCCCAGGCTCAGGGGCAAGGGCCCAGGGAGAGCACCACCCCGAAGCGCTTTTCTCCCGGGCTTGGGAGCATTGTGCGAGCCTGGCGTGAACAGCGGGCGGGAGTGTTTGCAAACAGGACTTTGGAGGCAGCCGGGGAGGTCTTCCAGTGGGAGAGGGCCGGTTGTGCTCAGAGGCCCCACAGGCCAGGGGCAGGACCCAGCAGGGCCCCTGCCCCTGGCCAGCCTTGCCCAGACGTTCCTGGCCTCCGGGGGTACTGCCCCACCAAGGGGAAGGCTCTGGGGACTGGGTCCAGACCTGCCCGTGCGCCTCCACTGGCTCATCCCCGCTGGTGCCTTTCCCCTGGGCCTAGGCCTCGGTTGAGGCCTCCTTGGAGAGGAGGTTGCTGGCAGGGGCTGTCTCCACACTGCAAGGTACTGGAGCTCAGAGGGCCTCGTCAGAGGGAAGGGACCAGCAAGGGGCTGGATGCCCAAGACCTCTTTGGCCCAGCAGCCTCAGGGCAGCAGGGAGAGCAAGAGGCCCAACTTGCCCCTAGGTCGGCTCTGCCCCTTCCCACACAGGCGGCCAGCCCAGCAGCTGCCTGACAGACTCTGGCTCCCCCCAGCTTTCTGACGGTGGAGGGGGCAGAAACAGACGTGTGCATGTGGTTCTGCCTTGGTCTGGGACTGTGGATCCCCTGCCTGGCCCCCAGGCTCAGGGGCAAGGTCCTGGAGAGACCACCACCCCGAAGCGCTTTTCTCCCGGGCTTGGGAGCATTGTGCGAGCCTGGCGTGAACAGCGGGCGGGAGTGCTTGCAATCCGGCCTTCGGAGGCAGCCGGGGAGGTCTTCCAGTGGGAGAGGGCCGGTTGTGCTCAGAGGCCCCACAGGCCAGGGGCAGGACCCAGCAGGGCCCCTGCCCCTGGCCAGCCTTGCCCAGACCTTCCTGGCCTCCGGGGGTACTGCCCCACCAAGGGGCAGTCTGCGGGGACAGGGTCCAGACATTCACGGGCGCCTCCCCTGGCTCAACCCCGCTGGTGCCTTTCCCCTGGGCCTAGGCCTAGGTTGAGGCCTCCTTGGAGAGGAGATTGCTGGCAGGTGCTGTCTCCACACTGCAAGGTGCTGGAGCTCGGAGGGCCTCGTCAGAGGGAAGGGACCAGTAAGGGGCTGGATGCCCAAGACGTCTTTGGCCCAGCAGCCTCAGGGCAGCAGGGAGAGCAAGAGGCCCAACTTGCCCCTAGGTCGGCTCTGCCCCTTCCCACACAGGCGGCCAGCCCAGCACCTGCCTGAGAGACTCTGGCTCCCCCGAGCTCTCTGCCGGTGCAGGGGACAGGAACAGACGTGTGCATGTGGTTCTGCCTTGGTCTGGGAGAGTGTTCCCCCTGCCTTGCCCACAGGCTCAGGGGCAAGGGCCCGGAGAGATCACCACCTCGAAGTGCTTTTCTCCCGGGCTTGGGAGCATTGTGCGTGCCTGGCGGGAACAGCGGGCAGGAGTGTTGGCAAACTGGCCTTTGGAGGCAGCTGGGGAGCTCTCCCAGCGGGAGAGGGCCGGTTGTGCTCAGAGGCCCTACAGGCAAGGGGCAGGACCCAGCAGGGCCCCTGCCCCTGGCCAGCCTTGCCCAGACCTTCCTGGCCTCCGGGGGTACTGCCCCACCAAGGGGCAGGCTGCGGGGACTGGGTCCAGACATGCCCGGGCGCCTCCCCAGGCTCATCCCCGCTGGTGCCTTTCCCCTGGGCCTAGGCCTCGGTTGAGGCCTCCTTGGAGAGGAGGTTGCTGGCAGGGGCTGTCTCCACACTGCAAGGTGCTGGAGCTCAGAGGGCCTCGTCAGAGGGAAGGGACCAGCAAGGGGCTGGATGCCCAAGACCTCTTTGGCCCAGCAGCCTCAGGGCAGCAGGGAGAGCAAGAGGCCCAACTTGCCCCTAGGTCGGCTCTGCCCCTTCCCACACAGGCGGCCAGCCCAGCAGCTGCCTGACAGACTCTGGCTCCCCCGAGCTCTCTGCCGGTGCAGGAGGCAGATCAGAGGTGTGCATGTGGTTCTGACTGGGCCTGGGAGTGTGGACACCGTGCCTTGCCCCCAGGCTCAGGGGTAAGTGCCCGGAGAGAACACCACCCTGAAGCACTTTTCTCCCGGGCTTGGGAGCATTGTGCACGCCTGCTGGGAACAGTGGGCGGGAGCGCTTGCAAACCGGCCTTTGGAGGCAGCCGGGGAGGTCTTCCAGTGGGAGAGGGCCGGTTGTGCTCAGAGGCCCCACAGGCCAGGGGCAGGACGCAACAGGGCCCCTGCCCCTGGCCAGCCTTGCCCGACCTTCCTGGCCTCCGGGGGTACTGCCCCACCAAGGGGCAGGCTGCGGGGACTGGGTCCAGACATGCGCGGGCGCCTCCCGTGGCTCATCCCCGCTGGTGCCTTTCCCTTGGGCCTAGGCCTCGGTTGAGGCCTCCTTGGAGAGGAGGTTGCTGGCAGGGGCTGTCTCCACACTGCAAGGTGCTGGAGCTCAGAGGGCCTCGTCAGAGGGAAGGGACCAGCAAGGGGCTGGATGCCCAAGATGTCTTTGGCCCAGCAGCCTCAGGGCAGCAGGGAGAGCAAGAGGCCCAACTTGCCCCTAGGTCGGCTCTGCCCCTTCCCACACAGGCGGCCAACCCAGCAGCTGCCTGACAGACTCTGGCTCCCCCAAGCTCTCTCCCAGTGCAGGGGACAGGAACAGACGTGGGCATGTGGTTCTGCCTTGGCCTGAGAGTGTGTTCCCCCTGCATTTCCCGCATGCTCAGGGGCAAGGGCCCGGAGAGAGCACCACCCCAAAGCGCTTTTCTCCCGGGCTTGGGAGCATTGTGCGAGCCTGGCGTGAACAGCGGGCGGGAGTGTTTGCAAACAGGACTTTGGAGGCAGCCGGGGAGGTCTTCCAGTGGGAGAGGGCCGGTTGTGCTCAGAGGCCCCACAGGCCAGAGGCAGGACCCAGTAGGGCCCCTGCCCCTGGCCAGCCTTGCCCAGACCTTCCTGGCCTCCGGGGGTACTGCCCCACCAAGGGGCAGGCTGCGGGGACTGGGTCCAGACATGTCCGTGCGCCTCCCCAGGATCATCCCCGCTGGTGCCTTTCCCCTGGGCGTAGGCCTCGGTTGAGGCCTCGTTGGAGAGGAGGTTGCTGGCAGGGGCTGTCTCCACACTGCAAGGTGCTAGAGCTCAGAGGGCCTCGTCAGAGGGAAGGGACCAGCAAAGGGCTGGATGCCCAAGACCTCATTGACCCAGCAGCCTCAGGGCAGCAGGGAGAGCAAGAGGCCCGACTTGCCCCTAGGTCGGCTCTGCCCCGTCGCACACAGGCAGCCAGCCCAGCAGCAGCCTGGCAGTCTCTGGCTCCCCCGAGCTCTCTGCCGGTGCAGGGGGCAGGAACAGACGAGTTCATGTCGTTCTGTCTTGGCCTGGGAGTGTGTTCCCCCTGCCTGGCCCCCAGGCTCAGGGGCAAGGGCCCGGAGAGAGCACCACCCCGAAGCGCTTTTCTCCCGGGCTTGGGAGCATTGTGCGTGCCTGGCGGGAACAGCGGGCGGGAGTGCTTGCAAACCGGCCTTTGGAGGCAGACGGGGAGGTCTTCCAGCGGGAGAGTGCCGATTGTGCTCAAACGCCCCACAGGCCAGGGGCAGGACCCAGCGCTGTCCCTGCCCCTGGCAGCCTTGCACAGACTTTCCTGGCCTCCGGGGGTACTGCCCCACCAAGGGGCAGGCTGCAGGGACTGGGTCCAGACATGCCCGGGCGCCTCCCCAGGCTCATCCCCGCTGGTGCCTTTCCCCTGGACCTAGGCCTCGGTTGAGGCCTCATTGGAGAGGAGGTTGCTGGCAGGGGCTGTCTCCACACTGCAAGGTGCTGGAGCTCAGAGGGCCTCGTCAGAGGGAAGGGACCAGCAAGGGGCTGGATGCCCAAGACCTCTTTGGCCCAGCAGCCTCGGGGCAGCAGGGAGAGGAAGAGGCCCAACTTGCCCCTAGGTCGGCTCTGCCCCTTCCCACACAGGCGGCCAGCCCAGCAGCTGCCTGACAGACTCTGGCTCCCCCGAGCTCTCTCCCCGTGCAGGGGTCAGGAACAGACGTGTGCATGTGGTTCTGCCTTGGTCTGGGAGTGTGGACCCACTGACTGGCCCCCAGGCTCAGGGGCAAGGGCCCGGAGAGAGCAACACCCCGAAGCGCTTTTCTCCCGGGCTTGGGAGCATTGTGCGTGCCTGGCGGGAACAGCGGGCGGGAGTGTTGGCAAACTGGCCTTTGGAGGCAGCCGGGGAGGTCTTCCAGTGGGAGAGGGCCGGTTGTGCTCAGAGGCCCCACAGGCCAGGGGCAGGACCCAGCAGGGCCCCTGCCCCTGGCCAGCCTTGCCCAGACCTTCCTGGCCTCCGGGGGTACTGCCCCACCAAGGGGCAGGCTGCGGGGACTGGGTCCAGACATGCCCGGGCGCCTCCCCAGGCTCATCCCCGCTGGTGCCTTTCCCCTGGTCCTAGGCCTCGGTTGAGGCCTCCTTGGAGAGGAGGTTGCTGGCAGGGGCTGTCTCCACACTGCAAGGTGCTGGAGCTCAGAGGGCCTCGTCAGAGGGAAGGGACCAGCAAGGGGCTGGATGCCCAAGACCTCTTTGGCCCAGCAGCCTCAGGGCAGCAGGGAGAGCAAGAGGCCCAACTTGCCCCTAGGTCAGCTCTGCCCCTTCCCACACAGGCGGCCAGCCCAGCAGCTGCCTGACAGACTCTGGCTCCCCCGAGCTCTCTGCCGGTGCAGGGGGCAGGAACAGACGTGTGCATGTGGTTCTGCCTTGGCCTGGGAGTGTGGACCCCCTGCCTGGCCCTCAGGCTCAGGGGCAAGGGCCCGGAGAGAGCACCACCCGAAAGCGCTTTTCTCCCGGGCTTGGGAGCATTGTGCGTGCCTGGCGGGAACAGCGGGCGGGAGTGCTTGCAAACCGGCCTTGAGAGGCAGACGGGGAGGTCTTCCAGCGGGAGAGTGCCGGTTGTGCTCAGACGCCCCACAGGCCAGGGGCATGACCCAGCGCTGTCCCTGCCACTGGCAGCCTTGCACAGACCTTCCTGGCCTCCGGGGGTACTACCCCACCAAGGGGCAGGCTGCGGGGACTGAGTCCAGACATGCCCGGGCGCCTCCCCAGGCTCATCCCCGCTGGTGCCTTTCCCCTGGGCCTAGGCCTCGGTTTAGGCCTCCTTGGAGAGGAGGTTGCTGGCAGTGGCTGTCTCCACACTGCAAGGTGCTGGAGCTCAGAGGGCCTCGTCAGAGGGAAGGGACCAGCAAGGGGCTGGATGCCCAAGACCTCTTTGGCCCAGCAGCCTCAGGGCAGCAGGGAGAGGAAGAGGCCCAACTTGCCCCTAGGTCGGCTCTGCCCCTTCCCACACAGGCAGCCAACCAAGCAGCTGCCTGACAGACTCTGGCTCCCCCGAGCTCTCTGCAGGTGCAGGGGTCAGAAACAGACGTGTGCATGTGGTTCTGCCTTGGTCTGGGAGTGTGGTCCCACTGCCTGGACCCCAGGCTCAGGGGCAAGGGCCCGGAGAGAGCAACACCTCGAAGCGCTTTTCTCACGGGCTTGGGAGCATTGTGCGAGCCTGGCGTGAACAGCGGGCGGGAGTGTTTGCAAACAGGACTTTGGAGGCAGCCGGGGAGGTCTTCCAGTGGGAGAGGGCCGGTTGTGCTCAGAGGCCCCACAGGCCAGAGGCAGGACCCAGTAGGGCCCCTGCCCCTGGCCAGCCTTGCCCAGACCTTCCTGGCCTCCGGGGGTACTGCCCCACCAAGGGGCAGGCTGCGGGGACTGGGTCCAGACATGCCCGGGCGCCTCCCCAGGCTCATCCCCGCTGGTGCCTTTCCCCTGGTCCTAGGCCTCGGTTGAGGCCTCCTTGGAGAGGAGGTTGCTGGCAGGGGCTGTCTCCACACTGCAAGGTGCTGGAGCTCAGAGGGCCTCGTCAGAGGGAAGGGACAAGCAAGGGGCTGGATGCCCAAGACCTCTTTGGCCCAGCAGCCTCAGGGCAGCAGGGAGAGCAAGAGGCCCAACTTGCCCCTAGGTCGGCTCTGCCCCTTCCCACACAGGCGGCCAACCCAGCAGCTGCCTGACAGACTCTGGCTCCCCCAAGCTCTCTCCCAGTGCAGGGGACAGGAACAGACGTGGGCATGTGGTTCTGCCTTGGCCTGAGAGTGTGTTCCCCCTGCCTTTCCCGCAGGCTCAGGGGCAAGGGCCCGGAGAGAGCACCACCCCAAAGCGCTTTTCTCACGGGCTTGGGAGCATTGTGCGAGCCTGGCGTGAACAGCGGGCGGGAGTGTTTGCAAACAGGACTTTGGAGGCAGCCGGGGAGGTCTTCCAGTGGGAGAGGGCCGGTTGTGCTCAGAGGCCCCACAGGCCAGAGGCAGGACCCAGTAGGGCCCCTGCCCCTGGCCAGCCTTGCCCAGACCTTCCTGGCCTCCGGGGGTACTGCCCCACCAAGGGGCAGGCTGCGGGGACTGGGTCCAGACATGTCCGTGCGACTCCCCAGGATCATCCCCGCTGGTGCCTTTCCCCTGGGCGTAGGCCTCGGTTGAGGCCTCGTTGGAGAGGAGGTTGCTGGCAGGGGCTGTCTCCACACTGCAAGGTGCTAGAGCTCAGAGGGCCTCGTCAGAGGGAAGGGACCAGCAAAGGGCTGGATGCCCAAGACCTCATTGACCCAGCAGCCTCAGGGCAGCAGGGAGAGCAAGAGGCCCGACTTGCCCCTAGGTCGGCTCTGCCCCGTCGCACACAGGCAGCCAGCCCAGCAGCAGCCTGGCAGTCTCTGGCTCCCCCGAGCTCTCTGCCGGTGCAGGGGGCAGGAACAGACGTGTTCATGTCGTTCTGTCTTGGCCTGGGAGTGTGTTCCCCCTGCCTGGCCCCCAGGCTCAGGGGCAAGGGCCCGGAGAGAGCACCACCCCGAAGCGCTTTTCTCCCGGGCTTGGGAGCATTGTGCGTGCCTGGCGGGAACAGCGGGCGGGAGTGCTTGCAAACCGGCCTTTGGAGGCAGACGGGGAGGTCTTCCAGCGGGAGAGTGCCGATTGTGCTCAGACGCCCCACAGGCCAGGGGCAGGACCCAGCGCTGTCCCTGCCCCTGGCAGCCTTGCACAGACTTTCCTGGCCTCCGGGGGTACTGCCCCACCAAGGGGCAGGCTGCGGGGACTGGGTCCAGACATGCCCGGGCGCCTCCCCAGGCTCATCCCCGCTGGTGCCTTTCCCCTGGACCTAGGCCTCGGTTGAGGCCTCATTGGAGAGGAGGTTGCTGGCAGGGGCTGTCTCCACACTGCAAGGTGCTGGAGCTCAGAGGGCCTCGTCAGAGGGAAGGGACCAGCAAGGGGCTGGATGCGCAAGACCTCTTTGGCCCAGCAGCCTCAGGGCAGCAGGGAGAGGAAGAGGCCCAACTTGCCCCTAGGTCGGCTCTGCCCCTTCCCACACAGGCGGCCAGCCCAGCAGCTGCCTGACAGACTCTGGCTCCCCCGAGCTCTCTCCCCGTGCAGGGGTCAGGAACAGACGTGTGCATGTGGTTCTGCCTTGGTCTGGGAGTGTGGACCCACTGACTGGCCCCCAGGCTCAGGGGCAAGGGCCCGGAGAGAGCAACACCCCGAAGCGCTTTTCTCCCGGGCTTGGGAGCATTGTGCGTGCCTGGCGGGAACAGCGGGCGGGAGTGTTGGCAAACTGGCCTTTGGAGGCAGCCGGGGAGGTCTTCCAGTGGGAGAGGGCCGGTTGTGCTCAGAGGCCCCACAGGCCAGGGGCAGGACCCAGCAGGGCCCCTGCCCCTGGCCAGCCTTGCCCAGACCTTCCTGGCCTCCGGGGGTACTGCCCCACCAAGGGGCAGGCTGCGGGGACTGGGTCCAGACATGCCCGGGCGCCTCCCCAGGCTCATCCCCGCTGGTGCCTTTCCCCTGGTCCTAGGCCTCGGTTGAGGCCTCCTTGGAGAGGAGGTTGCTGGCAGGGGCTGTCTCCACACTGCAAGGTGCTGGAGCTCAGAGGGCCTCGTCAGAGGGAAGGGACAAGCAAGGGGCTGGATGCCCAAGACCTCTTTGGCCCAGCAGCCTCAGGGCAGCAGGGAGAGCAAGAGGCCCAACTTGCCCCTAGGTCGGCTCTGCCCCTTCCCACACAGGCGGCCAGCCCAGCAGCTGCCTGACAGACTCTGGCTCCCCCGAGCTCTCTGCCGGTGCAGGGGGCAGGAACAGACGTGTGCATGTGGTTCTGCCTTGGCCTGGGAGTGTGGACCCCCTGCCTGGCCCTCAGGCTCAGGGGCAAGGGCCCGGAGAGAGCACCACCCGAAAGCGCTTTTCTCCCGGGCTTGGGAGCATTGTGCGTGCCTGGCGGGAACAGCGGGCGGGAGTGCTTGCAAACCGGCCTTTAGAGGCAGACGGGGAGGTCTTCCAGCGGGAGAGTGCCGGTTGTGCTCAGACGCCCCACAGGCCAGGGGCATGACCCAGCGCTGTCCCTGCCACTGGCAGCCTTGCACAGACCTTCCTGGCCTCCGGGGGTACTACCCCACCAAGGGGCAGGCTGCGGGGACTGGGTCCAGACATGCCCGGGCGCCTCCCCAGGCTCATCCCCGCTGGTGCCTTTCCCCTGGGCCTAGGCCTCGGTTTAGGCCTCCTTGGAGAGGAGGTTGCTGGCAGTGGCTGTCTCCACACTGCAAGGTGCTGGAGCTCAGAGGGCCTCGTCAGAGGGAAGGGACCAGCAAGGGGCTGGATGCCCAAGACCTCTTTGGCTCAGCAGCCTCAGGGAAGCAGGGAGAGCAAGAGGCCCAACTTGCCCCTAGGTCGGCTCTGGCCCTTCCCACACAGGCAGCCAACCCAGTAGCTGCCTGACAGACTCTGGCTCCCCCGAGCTCTCTGCCGGTGCAGGGGTCAGAAACAGACGTGTGCATGTGGTTCTGCCTTGGTCTGGGAGTGTGGTCCCACTGCCTGGACCCCAGGCTCAGGGGCAAGGGCCCGGAGAGAGCAACACCTCGAAGCGCTTTTCTCCCGGGCTTGGGAGCATTGTGCGTGCCTGGCGGGAACAGCGGGCGGGAGTGTTGGCAAACCGGCCTTTGGAGGCAGCCGGGGAGGTCTTCCAGTGGGAGAGGGCCGGTTGTGCTCAGAGGCCCCACAGGCCAGGGGCAGGACCCAGCAGGGCCCCTGCCCCTGGCCAGCCTTGCCCGACCTTCCTGGCCTCCGGGGGTACTGCCCCACCAAGGGGCAGGCTGCGGGGACTGGGTCCAGACATGCCCGTGCGCCTCCACTGGCTCATCCCCGCTGGTGCCTTTCCCCTGGGCCTAGGTCTCGGTTGAGGCCTCCTTGGAGAGGAGGTTGCTGGCAGGGGCTGTCTCCACACTGCAAGGTGCTGGAGCTCAGAGGGCCTCGTCAGAGGGAAGGGACCAGCAAGGGGCTGGATGCCCAAGACCTCTTTGGCCCAGCAGCCTCAGGGCAGCAGGGAGAGCAAGAGGCCCAACTTGCCCCTAGGTAGGCTCTGCCCCTTCTCACACAGGCGGCCAGCCCAGCAGCTGCCTGACAGACTCTGGCTCCCCCCAGCTCTCTGCCGGTGCAGGGGGCAGGAACAGACGTGTGCATGTGGTTCTGCCTTGGCCTGGGAGTGTGGACCCCCTGCCTGGCCCCCAGGCTCAGGGGCAAGGGCCCGGAGAGAGCACCAACCCGAGCGCTTTTCTCCCGGGCTTGGGAGCATTGTGCGCGCTTGGTGGGAACAGTGGGCGGGAGTGCTTGCTAACCGGCCTTTGGAGGCAGCCGCGGAGGTCTTCCAGTGGGAGAGGGCCGGTTGTGCTCAGAGGCCCCACAGGCCAGGGGCAGGACCCAGCAAGCCCCTGCCGCTGGCCAGCCTGTCCCAGACCTTCCTGGCCTCAGGAGGTACTGCCCCACCAAGGGGCAGGCTGCGGGGACTGGGTCCAGACATGCCCAGGCGCTTCCCCAGGCTCATCCCCACTGGTGCCTTTCCCCTGGGCCTAGGCCTCGGTTTAGGCATCCTTGGAGAGGAGGTTGCTGGCAGGGGCTGTCTCCACACTGCAAGGTCCTGGAGCTCAGAGGGCCTCGTCAGAGGGAAGGGACCAGCAAGGGGCTGGACGCCCAAGACCTCTTTGGCCCAGCAGCCTCAGGGCAGCAGGGAGAGCAAGAGGCCCATCTTGCCCCTAGGTCGGCTCTGCCCCTTCCCACACAGGCGGCCAGCCCAGCAGCTGCCTGACATACTCTGGCTCCCCCGAGCTCTCTGCCGGTGCAGGGGGCAAATCAGAGGTGTGCATGTGGTTCTGACTTGGCCTGGGAGAATGGACACCGTGCCTTGCCCCCAGGCTCAGGGGCAAGGGCCCGGAGAGAACACCACCCCGAAGCGCTTTTCTCCCCGGCTTGGGAGCATTGTACACGCCTGCTGGGAACAGTGGGCGGGAACACTTGCAAACCGGCCTTTGGAGGCAGCCGGGGAGGTCTTCCACCGGGAGAGTGCCGGTTGTGCTCAGACGCCCCACAGGCCAGGGGCAGGACCCAGCAGTGTCCCTGCCCCTGGCAGCCTTGCCCAGACCTTCCTGGCCTCCGGGGGTACTGCCCCACCAAGGGGCAGGCTGCGGGGACTGGGTCCAGACATGCCCGGGCGCCTCCCCAGGCTCATCCCCGCTGGTGCCTTTCCCCTGGGCCTAGGCCTCGGTTGAGGCCTCCTTGGAGAGGAGGTTGCTGGCAGGGGCTGTCTCCACACTGCAAGGTGCTGGAGCTCAGAGGGCCTCGTCAGCGGGAAGGGACCAGCAAGGGCTGGATGCCCAAGACGTCTTTGGCCCAGCAGCCTCAGGGCAGCAGGGAGAGGAAGAGGCCCAACTTGCCCCTAGGTCGGCTCTGCCCCTTCCCACACAGGCAGCCAACCCAGCAGCTGCCTGACAGACTCTGGCTCCCCCGAGCTCTCTGCCGGTGCAGGGGTCAGGAACAGACGTCTGCATGTGGTTCTGCCTTGGTCTGAGAGTGTGGACCCACTGCCTGGCCCCCAGGCTCAGGGGCAAGGGCCCGGAGAGAGCAACACCCCGAAGCGCTTTTCTCCCGGGCTTGGGAGCATTGTGCGTGCCTGCCGGGAACAGCGGGCGGGAGTGTTGGCAAACCGGCCTTTGGAGGCAGCCGGGGAGGTCTTCCAGTGGGAAAGGGCCGGTTGTGCTCAGAGGCCCCACAGGCCAGGGGCAGGACCCAGCAGGGCCCCTGCCCCTGGCATCCTTGCCCAGACCTTCCTGGCCTCCGGGGGTACTGCCCCACCAAGGGGCAGGCTGCGGGGACTGGGTCCAGACATTCCCGGGCGCCTCCCCAGGCTCATCCCCGCTGGTGCCTTTCCCTGGGATTAGGCCTCGGTTGAGGCCTCCTTGGAGAGGAGGTTGCTTGCAGGGTCTGTCTCCACACTGCAAGGTGCTTGAGCTCAGAGGGCCTCGTCAGATGGAAGGGACCAGCAAAGGGCTGGATGTCCAAGACCTCTTTGACCCAGCAGCCTCAGGGCAGCAGGGAGAGCAAGAGGCCCAACTTGCCCCTAGGTCGGCTCTGCCCCTTCCCACACAGGCCGCAAGCCCAGGAGCTGCCTGACAGACTCTGGCTCCCCCGAGCTCTCTGCCGGTGCAGGGGGCAGGAACAGACGTGTGCATGTGGTTCTGACTTTACCTGGGCGTGTGGACCCCCTGCCTGGCCCCGAGGCACAGGGGCAAGGGCCCAGAGAGAGCACCACCCCAAAATGCTTTTCTCCCGGGCTTGGGAGCATTTGCGTGGCTGGCGGGAACAGCTAGTGGGAATGCTTGCAAACCGGCCTTTGGGGCAGCCGGGGAGGTCCTCCATGGGCCCGGAGAGAACACCATCCCGAAGCACTTTTCTCCCGGGATTGGGAGCATTGTGCGTGGCTGGCGGGAACAGCAGGCAGGAGTGCTTGCAAACCGGCCTTTGGAGGCAGCCGGGGAGGTCTTCCAAGGGCCCGGAGAGAGCACCACCTCGAAGCGCTTTTCTCTCGGGTTTTGGAGCATTGTGTGCGGCTGGTGGGACAGCGGGAGGGAATTCTTGCAAACCGGCCTTTGGAGGCAGCCAGAGAAGTCTTCCAAGGGCCCGGAGAGAGCACCACCCAGAAGCGCTTTTCTCCGGGGTTTTGGAACATTGTGTGTGGCTGGCGGGAACAGCGAGTGGGAGTGCTTGCAAACCGGCCTTTGGGGGCAGCCGGGGAGGTCCTCCATGGTCCCGGAGAGAACACCACCCCGAAGCGCTTTTCTCACGGTCTTGGGAGCATTGTGCGCGGCTGGCGGGATCAGCGGGCATGAGTGCTTGCAAACTGTTCTTTGGAGGCAGCCGGGGAGGTCTTCCAAGGGCCCGGACTGATCACCACGCCAAAATGCTTTTCTCCCGGGCTTGGGAGCATTGTGCGCGGCTGTCGGGAACAGCGAACATGAGTGCTTGCAAACCGGCCTTTGGAGGCAGCCCGGGAGGTCTTCCAAGGGCCCGGAGAGAGCACCACCCCAAAATGCTTTTCTCCCGGGCTTGGGAGCATTGTGCGTGGCTGGCGGAAGCAGCGGGAATGAGTACTTACAAACCGGCCTTTGGAGGCAGCCGGGGAGGTCTTGAAAGTGCCCGGAGAGAGCACCAGCCCGAAGCGCTTTTCTCCCGGGCTTGGGAGCATTGTGCGCGGCTGGCGGGAACAGCAGGCAGGAGTGCTTGAAAACCGGCCTTTGAAGGCAGCCGGGGAGGTCTTCCAAGGGCCCGGAGTGAGCACCACCCCAAAATGCTTTTCTCCCGGGCTTGGGAGCATTGTGCGCGGCTGGTGGGAACAACGGGCATGAGTGCTTGCAAACCGGCCTTTGGAGGCAGCCGGGGACGTCTTCCAAGGGCCCGGAGAGAGCACCACCCCGAAGCACTTTTCTCCCGGGCTTGGGAGTATTGTGCGCGGGTGGCGGGAACAGCAGGCAGGAGTGCTTGAAAACCGGCCTTTGCAGGCAGCCGGGGAGGTCTTCCAGGGCCCGGTGTGAGCACCACCACAAAAAGCTTTTCTCCCGGGCTTGGGAGCATTCTGCGAGGCTGGTGGGAACAGCGGGCATGAGTGCTTGCAAGCTGGCCATTGGAGGCAGCGGGGGAGATCTTCCAAGGGCCCGGAGTGAGCACCACCCCAAAATGCTTTTCTCACAGGCTTGGGAGCATTGTGCGTGGCTGGCGGGAACAGCAGGAAGGAGTCCTTGCAAACCGGCCTTTGGAGGCAGCCGGGGAGGTCTTCCAAGGGCCTGTAGAGAGCACCACCCCGAAGCGCTTTTCTCCCGGGCTTGGAACATTTGCGCGGATGGCGGGAACAGCGAGTGGGAGTGCTTCCAAACCGGCCTTTGTGGGCAACCCGGGAGGTCTTCCATGGGCACGGAGAGAACACCACCCCGAAGAGCTTTTCTCCGGGGTTTTGGAGGATTGTGCGTGGCTGGCGGGAACAGCGAGTGGGAGTGCTTGCAAACCGGCCTTTGGGGGCAGCCAGGGAGGTCCTCCATTGCCACGGAGAGAACACCACCCCGAAGCGCTTTTCTCCCGGTCTTGGGAGCATTGTGCGAGGCTGGCGGGAACAGCGGGCGGGAGTGCTTGCAAACCGGCCTTTGGAGGCAGCTTGGGAGGTCTGCCAAGGGCCCGGAGAGAGCACCATGCCGAAGCACTTTTCTCACGGAATTGGGAGCATTGTGCGCGGCTGTCGGGATCAGCGGACATGAGTGCTTGCAAACCGGCCTTTAGAGGCAGCAGGGGAGGTCTTCCAAGGGCCCGGAGAGAGCACCACCCCAAAATGCTTTTCTCCCGGGCTTGGGAGCATTGTGTGCGGCTGGCGGGTCAGCGGGAGGGAGTTCTTGAAAACCAGCCTTTGGAGGCAGCCGGGGAGGTCTTCCAAGGGCCGGGAGATAGCACCAGCCCGAAGCGCTTTTCTCCCGGGCTTGGTAGCATTGTGTGCGGCTGGCGGGACAGCGGGAGGGAGTTCTTGAAAACCAGCCTTTGGAGGCAGCCGGGGAGGTCTTCCAAGGGCCCGGAGAGAGCACCACCCCGAAGCACTTTTCTCCCGGGCTTGGGAGCATTGTCCGTGGCTGGCGGAACAGCAGGAAGGAGTCCTTGCAAACCGGCCTTTGGAGGCAGCGGGGGAGGTCTTCCAAGGGCCTGTAGAGAGCACCACCCCGAAGCGCTTTTCTCCCGGGCTTGGGAGTATTGTGCGTGGGTGGCGGGAACAGCAGGCAGGAGTGCTTGAAAACCGGCCTTTGCAGGCAGCCGGGGAGGTCTTCCAGGGCCCGGTGTGAGCACCACCCCAAAAAGCTTTTCTCCCGGGCTTGGGAGCATTGTGCACGGCTGGTGGGAACAGCGGCCATGAGTGCTTGCAAACTGGCCATTGGAGGCAGCCGGGGAGGTCTTCCAAGGGCCAGGAGAGAGCACCATCCAGAAGCGCTTCTCTCCCGGGCTTGGAACATTTGCGCGGATGGCGGGAACAGCGAGTGGGAGTGCTTCCAAACCGGCCTTTGGGGGCAGCCAGGGAGGTCCTCCATTGGCACGGAGAGAACACCACCCCGAAGCGCTTTTCTCCCGGGCTTGGGAGCATTGTGCGAGGCTGGCGGGAACAGCGGGCGGGAGTGCTTGCAAACCGGCCTTTGGAGGCAGCTTGGGAGGTCTTCCAAGAACCCGGAGAGAGCACCATCCCGAAGCACTTTTCTCCGGAATTGGGAGCATTGTGCGCGGCTGTCGGGAAAGGCGGACGGGAGTGCTTGCAAACCGGCCTTTCGAGGCAGCCGGGGAGGTCTTCCATGGGCCCGGAGAGAGCACCACCCCAAAATGCTTTTCTCCCGGGCTTGGGAGCATTGTGTGCGGCTGGCGGGTCAGCGGGAGGGAGTTCTTGAAAACCAGCCTTTGGAGGCAGCCGGGGAGGTCTTCCAAGGGCCGGGAGAGAGCACCACCCCGAAGCGCTTTTCTCCCGGGCTTGGGAGCATTGTGCGCGGCTGGCGGGAACAGCGGGATTGAGTGCTTGCAAACCGGCCTTTGGAGGCAGCCGGGGAGGTCTTCCAGTGGGAGAGGGCCGGTTGTGCTCAGAGGCCCCACAGGCCAGGGGCAGGACCCAGCAGGGCCCCTGCCCCTGGCCAGCCTTGCCCAGACCTTCCTGGCCTCCGGGGGTACTGCCCCACCAAGGGGCAGGCTGCGGGGACTGGGTCCAGACATGCCCGGGCGCCTCCCCAGGCTCATCCCCGCTGGTGCCTTTCCCCTGGGCCTAGGCCTCGGTTGAGGCCTCTTTGGAGAGGAGGTTGCTGGCAGGGGCTGTCTCCACACTGCAAGGTGCTGGAGCTCAGAGGGCCTTGTCAGAGGGAAGGGACCAGCAAGGGGCTGGATGCCCAAGAACTCTTTGGCCCAGCATCCTCAGGGCAGCAGGGAGAGCAAGAGGCCCAACTTGCCCCTAGGTCGGCTCTGCCCCTTCCCACACAGGCGGCCAGCCCAGCAGCTGCCTGACAGACTCTGGCTCCCCCGAGCTCTCTGCCGGTGCAGGGGGCAGGAACAGACGTGTGCATGTGGTTCTGCCTTGGCCTGGGAGTGTGGACCCCCTTCCTGGCCCCCAGGCTCAGGGGCAAGGGCCCGGAGAGAACACCACCCCGAAGCGCTTTTCTCCCGGGCTTGGGAGCATTGTGAGCGCTTGGTGGGAACAGTGGGCGGGAGTGCTTGCAAACCGGCCTTTGGAGGCAGCCGGGGAGGTCTTCCAGTGGGAGAGGGCCGGTTGTGCTCAGAGGCCCCACAGGCCAGGGGCAGGACCCAGCAGGTCCCCTGCCCCTGGCCAGCCTTTCCCAGACCTTCCTGGCCTCCGGGGGTACTGCCCACCAAGGGGCAGGCTGCGGGGACTGGGTCCAGACATGCCCGGGCGCCTCCCCAGGCTCATCCCCGCTGGTGCCTTTCCCCTGGGCCTAGGCCTCGGTTTAGGCCTCCTTGGAGAGGAGGTTGCTGGCAGGGGCTGTCTCCACACTGCAAGGTGCTGGAGCTCAGAGGGCCTCGTCAGAGGGAAGGGACCAGCAAGGGGCTCGATGCCCAAGACCTCTTTGGCCCAGCAGCCTCAGGGCAGCAGGGAGAGCAAGAGGCCCAACTTGCCCCTAGGTTGGCTCTGCCACTTCCCACACAGGCGGCCAGCCCAGCAGCTGCCTGACAGACTCTGGCTCCCCCGAGCTCTCTGCCGGTGCAGGGGGCAGATCAGACGTGTGCATGTGGTTCTGCCTTGGCCTGGGAGTGTGGACCCCCTGCCTTGCCCCCAGGCTCAGGGGCAAGGTCCCAGAGAGAACACCACCCTGAAGCGCTTTTCTCCCGGGCTTAGGAGCATTGTGCCCGCCTGCTGGGAACAGTGGGCGGGAGCGCTTGCAAACCGGCCTTTGGAGGCAGCCGGGGAGGTCTTCCAGTGGGAGAGGGCCGGTTGTTCTCAGAGGCCTCACAGGCCAGGGGCGGGACCCAGCAGGGCCCCTGCCCCTGGCCAGCCTTGCACAGACCGTCCTGGCCTCCGGGGGTACTGCCCCACCAAGGGGCAGGCTGCGGGGACTGGGTCCAGACATGTCCGTGCGCCTCCCCAGGATCATCCCCGCTGGTGCCTTTCCCCTGGGCGTAGGCCTCGGTTGAGGCCTCTTTGGAGAGGTGGTTGCTGGCAGGGGCTGTCTCCACACTGCAAGGTGCTGGAGCTCAGAGGGCCTCGTCAGAGGGAAGGGACCAGCAAAGGGCTGGATGCCCAAGACCTCTTTGACCCAGCAGCCTCAGGGCAGCAGGGAGAGCAAGAGGCCCAACTTGCCCCTAGGTCGGCTCTTCCCCTTCCCACACAGGCGGCCAGCCCAGCAGCTGCCTGACAGACTCTGGATCCCCCCAGCTCTCTGTCGGTGGAGGGGGCAGGAACAGACGTGTGCATGTGGTTCTGCCTTCGCCTGGGACTGTGGATCCCCTGCCTGGCCCCCAGGCTCAGGGGCAAGGGCCCGGAGAGACCACCACCACGAAGCGCTTTTCTCCCGGGCTTAGGAGCATTGTGCCCGCCTGCTGGGAACAGTGGGCGGGAGCGCTTGCAAACCGGCCTTTGGAGGCAGCCGGGGAGGTCTTCCAGTGGGAGAGGGCCGGTTGTGCTCAGAGGCCCCACAGGCCAGGGGCAGGACCCAGCAGGGCCCCTGCCCCTGGCCAGCCTTGCCCAGACCTTCCTGGCCTCCGGGGGTACTGCCCCACCAAGGGGCAGGCTGCGGGGACTGGGTCCAGACATGCTCGGGCGCCTCCCCTGGCTCATCCCCGCTGGTGCCTTTCCCCTGGGCCTAGGCCTCGGTTTAGGCCTCCTTGGAGAGGAGATTGCTGGCAGGGGCTGTCTCCACACTGCAAGGTGCTGGAGCTCAGAGGGCCTCGTCAGAGGGAAGGGACCAGTAAGGGGCTGGATGCCCAAGACGTCTTTGGCCCAGCAGCCTCAGGGCAGCAGGGAGAGCAAGAGGCCCAACTTGCCCCTAGGTCGGCTCTTCCACTTCCCACACAGGCGGCCAGCCCAGCAGCTGCCTGACAGACTCTGGCTCCCCCCAGCTCTCTGTCGGTGCAGGGGACAGGAACAGACGTGTGCATGTGGTTCTGCCTTGGTCTGGGAGTGTGTTCCCCCTGCCTTTCCCCCAGGCTCAGGCGCAAGGGCCCAGGGAGAGCACCACCCCGAAGCGCTTTTCTCCCAGGCTTGGGAGCATTGTGCGAGCCTGGCGTGAACAGCGAGCGGGAGTGTTTGCAAACAGGACTTTGGAGGCAGCCGGGGAGGTCTTCCAGTGGGAGAGGGCCGGTTGTTCTCAGAGGCCTCACAGGCCAGGGGCGGGACCCAGCAGGGCCCCTGCCCCTGGCCAGCCTTGCCCAGACCTTCCTGGCCTCCGGGGGTACTGCCCCACCAAGGGGCAGGCTGCGGGGACTGGGTCCAGACATGTCCGTGCGCCTCCCCAGGATCATCCCCGCTGGTGCCTTTCCCCTGGGCGTAGGCCTCGGTTGAGGCCTCTTTGGAGAGGTGGTTGCTGGCAGGGGCTGTCTCCACACTGCAAGGTGCTGGAGCTCAGAGGGCCTCGTCAGAGGGAAGGGACCAGCAAAGGGCTGGATGCCCAAGACCTCTTTGACCCAGCAGCCTCAGGGCAGCAGGGAGAGCAAGAGGCCCAACTTGCCCCTAGGTCGGCTCTTCCCCTTCCCACACAGGCGGCCAGCCCAGCAGCTGCCTGACAGACTCTGGATCCCCCCAGCTCTCTGTCGGTGGAGGGGGCAGGAACAGACGTGTGCATGTGGTTCTGCCTTCGCCTGGGACTGTGGATCCCCTGCCTGGCCCCCAGGCTCAGGGGCAAGGGCCCGGAGAGACCACCACCACGAAGCGCTTTTCTCCCGGGCTTAGGAGCATTGTGCCCGCCTGCTGGGAACAGTGGGCGGGAGCGCTTGCAAACCGGCCTTTGGAGGCAGCGGGGGAGGTCTTCCAAGGGCCTGTAGAGAGCACCACCCCGAAGCGCTTTTCTCCCGGGCTTGGGAGTATTGTGCGCGGGTGGCGGGAACAGCAGGCAGGAGTGCTTGAAAACCGGCCTTTGCAGGCAGCCGGGGAGGTCTTCCAGGGCCCGGTGTGAGCACCACCCCAAAAAGCTTCTCTCCCGGGCTTGGGAGCATTGTGCGCGGCTGGTGGGAACAGCGGGCATGAGTGCTTGCAAACTGGCCATTGGAGGCAGCCGGGGAGGTCTTCCAAGGGCCAGGAGAGAGCACCACCCAGAAGCGCTTTTCTCCCGGGCTTGGAACATTTGCGCCGATGGCGGGAACAGCGAGTGGGAGTGCTTCCAAACCGGCCTTTGGGGGCACCCCGGGAGGTCTTCCATGGGCACGGAGAGAACACCACCCCGAAGCGCTTTTCTCCGGGGTTTTGGAGGATTGTGCGTGGCTGGCGGGAACAGCGAGTGGGAGTGCTTGCAAACCGGCCTTTGGGGGCAGCCAGGGAGGTCCTCCATTGGCACGGAGAGAACACCACCCCGAAGCGCTTTTCTCCCGGGCTTGGGAGCATTGTGCGAGGCTGGCGGGAACAGCGGGCGGGAGTGCTTGCAAACCGGCCTTTGGAGGCAGCTTGGGAGGTCTTCCAAGAGCCCGGAGAGAGCACCATCCCGAAGCACTTTTCTCCGGAATTGGGAGCATTGTGCGCGGCTGTCGGGAACAGCGGACGGGAGTGCTTGCAAACCGGCCTTTCGAGGCAGCCGGGGAGGTCTTCCATGGGCCCGGAGAGAGCACCACCCCAAAATGCTTTTCTCCCGGGCTTGGGAGCATTGTGTGCGGCTGGCGGGTCAGCGGGAGGGAGTTCTTGAAAACCAGCCTTTGGAGGCAGCCGGGGAGGTCTTCCAAGGGCCGGGAGAGAGCACCACCCCGAAGCGCTTTTCTCCCGGGCTTGGGAGCATTGTGCGCGGCTGGCGGGAACAGCGGGATTGAGTGCTTGCAAACCGGCCTTTGGAGGCAGCCGGGGAGGTCTTCCAGTGGGAGAGGGCCGGTTGTGCTCAGAGGCCCCACAGGCCAGGGGCAGGACCCAGCAGGGCCCCTGCCCCTGGCCAGCCTTGCCCAGACCTTCCTGGCCTCCGGGGGTACTGCCCCACCAAGGGGCAGGCTGCGGGGACTGGGTCCAGACATGCCCGGGCGCCTCCCCAGGCTCATCCCCGCTGGTGCCTTTCCCCTGGGCCTAGGCCTCGGTTGAGGCCTCTTTGGAGAGGAGGTTGCTGGCAGGGGCTGTCTCCACACTGCAAGGTGCTGGAGCTTAGAGGGGCTCGTCAGAGGGAAGGGACAAGCAAGGGGCTGGATGCCCAAGAACTCTTTGGCCCAGCATCCTCAGGGCAGCAGGGAGAGCAAGAGGCCCAACTTGCCCCTAGGTCGGCTCTGCCCCTTCCCACACAGGCGGCCAGCCCAGCAGCTGCCTGACAGACTCTGGCTCCCCCCAGCTCTCTGCCGGTGCAGGGGGCAGGAACAGACGTGTGCATGTGGTTCTGCCTTGGCCTGGGAGTGTGGACCCCCTTCCTGGGCCCCAGGCTCAGGGGCAAGGGCCCGGAGAGAACACCACCCCGAAGCGCTTTTCTCCCGGGCTTGGGAGCATTGTGAGCGCTTGGTGGGAACAGTGGGCGGGAGTGCTTGCAAACCGGCCTTTGGAGGCAGCCGGGGAGGTCTTCCAGTGGGAGAGGGCCGGTTGTGCTCAGAGGCCCCACAGGCCAGGGGCAGGACACAGCAGGTCCCCTGCCCCTGGCCAGCCTTTCCCAGACCTTCCTGGCCTCCGGGGGTACTGCCCACCAAGGGGCAGGCTGCGGGGACTGGGTCCAGACATGCCCGGGCGCCTCCCCAGGCTCATCCCCGCTGGTGCCTTTCCCCTGTGCCTAGGCCTCGGTTTAGGCCTCCTTGGAGAGGAGGTTGCTGGCAGGGGCTGTCTCCACACTGCAAGGTGCTGGAGCTCAGAGGGCCTCGTCAGAGGGAAGGGACCAGCAAGGGGCTCGATGCCCAAGACGTCTTTGGCCCAGCAGCCTCAGGGCAGCAGGGAGAGCAAGAGGCCCAACTTGCCCCTAGGTTGGCTCTGCCCCTTCCCACACAGGCGGCCAGCCCAGCAGCTGCCTGACAGACTCTGGCTCCCCCGAGCTCTCTGCCGGTGCAGGGGGCAGATCAGACGTGTGCATGTGGTTCTGCCTTGGCCTGGGAGTGTGGACCCCCTGCCTTGCCCCCAGGCTCAGGGGCAAGGTCCCAGAGAGAACACCACCCTGAAGCGCTTTTCTCCCGAGCTTAGGAGCATTGTGCCCGCCTGCTGGGAACAGTGGGCGGGAGCGCTTGCAAACCGGCCTTTGGAGGCAGCCGGGGAGGTCTTCCAGTGGGAGAGGGCCGGTTGTGCTCAGAGGCCCCACAGGCCAGGGGCAGGACCCAGCAGGGCCCCTGCCCCTGGCCAGCCTTGCCCAGACCTTCCTGGCCTCCGGGGGTACTGCCCCACCAAGGGGCAGGCTGCGGGGACTGGGTCCAGACATGCTCGGGCGCCTCCCCTGGCTCATCCCCGCTGGTGCCTTTCCCCTGGGCCTAGGCCTCGGTTTAGGCCTCCTTGGAGAGGAGATTGCTGGCAGGGGCTGTCTCCACACTGCAAGGTGCTGGAGCTCAGAGGGCCTCGTCAGAGGGAAGGGACCAGTAAGGGGCTGGATGCCCAAGACGTCTTTGGCCCAGCAGCCTCAGGGCAGCAGGGAGAGCAAGAGGCCCAACTTGCCCCTAGGTCGGCTCTTCCACTTCCCACACAGGCGGCCAGCCCAGCAGCTGCCTGACAGACTCTGGCTCCCCCCAGCTCTCTGTCGGTGCAGGGGACAGGAACAGACGTGTGCATGTGGTTCTGCCTTGGTCTGGGAGTGTGTTCCCCCTGCCTTTCCCCCAGGCTCAGGCGCAAGGGCCCAGGGAGAGCACCACCCCGAAGCGCTTTTCTCCCAGGCTTGGGAGCATTGTGCGAGCCTGGCGTGAACAGCGAGCGGGAGTGTTTGCAAACAGGACTTTGGAGGCAGCCGGGGAGGTCTTCCAGTGGGAGAGGGCCGGTTGTTCTCAGAGGCCTCACAGGCCAGGGGCGGGACCCAGCAGGGCCCCTGCCCCTGGCCAGCCTTGCACAGACCTTCCTGGCCTCCAGGGGTACTGCCCCACCAAGGGGCAGGCTGCGGGGACTGGGTCCAGACATGCTCGGGCGCCTCCCCTGGCCCATCCCCGCTGGTGCCTTTCCCCTGGGCCTAGGCCTCGGTTGAGGCCTCCTTGGAGAGGAGGTTGCTGGCAGGGGCTGTCTCCACACTGCAAGGTGCTGGAGCTCAGAGGGCCTCGTCAGAGGGAAGGGACCAGTAAGGGGCTGGATGCCCAAGACATCTTTGGCCCAGCAGCCTCAGGGCAGCAGGGAGAGCAAGAGGCCCAACTTGCCCCTAGGGCGGCTCTGCCCCTTCCCACACTTGCGGCCAACCCAGCAGCTGCCTGACAGACTCTGGCTCCCCCAAGCTCTCTGCCGGTGCAGGGGACAGGTACAGACGTGGGCATGTGGTTCTGCCTTGGCCTGGGAGTGTGTTCCCTCTGCCTTGCCCCCAGGCTCAGGGGCAAGGGCCCAGGGAGAGCACCACCCCGAAGCGCTTTTCTCCCGGGCTTGGGAGCATTGTGCGAGCCTGGCGTGAACAGCGGGCGAGAGTGTTTGCAAACAGGACTTTGGAGGCAGCCGGGGAGGTCTTCCAGTGGGAGAGGGCCGGTTGTGCTCAGAGGCCCCACAGGCCAGGGGCAGGACCCAGCAGGGCCCCTGCCCCTGGCCAGCCTTGCCCAGACCTTCCTGGCCTCCGGGGGTACTGCCCCACCAAGGGGCAGGCTGCGGGGACTGGGTCCAGTCATGCCCGGGCGCCTCCCCAGGCTCATCCCCGCTGGTGCCTTTCCCCTGGGCCTAGGCCTCGGTTTAGGCCTCCTTGGAGAGGAGGTTGCTGGCAGGGGCTGTCTCCACACTGCAAGGTGCTGGAGCTCAGAGGGCCTCGTCAGAGGGAAGGGACCAGCAAGGGGCTGGATGCCCAAGACCTCTTTGGCCCAGCAGCCTCAGGGCAGCAGGGAGAGCAAGAGGCCCAACTTGCCCCTAGGTCGGCTCTGCCACTTCCCACACAGGCGGCCAGCCCAGCAGCTGCCTGACAGACTCTGGCTCCCCCGAGCTCTCTGCCGGTGCAGGGGGCAGATCAGACGTGTGCATGTGGTTCTGCCTTGGCCTGGGAGTGTGGACACCCTGCCTTGCCCCCAGGCTCAGGGGCAAGGGCCCAGAGAGAGCACCACCCTGAAGCGCTTTTCTCCCGGGCTTAGGAGCATTGTGCACGTCTGCTGGGAACAGTGGGCGGGAGCGCTTGCAAACCGGCCTTTGGAGGCAACCGGGGAGGTCTTCCAGTGGGAGAGGGGCGGTTGGGCTCAGAGGCCCCACAGGCCAGGGGCAGGACCCAGCAGGGCCCCTCCCCCTGGCCAGCCTTGCCCAGACCTTCCTGGCCTCCGGGGGTACTGCCCCACCAAGGGGCAGGCTGCGGGGACTGGGTACAGACATGCTCGGGCTCCTCCCCTGGCTCATCACCGCTGGTGCCTTTCCCCTGGGCCTAGGCCTCGGTTGAGGCCTCCTTGGAGAGGAGGTTGCTGGCAGGGGCTGTCTCCACACTGCAAGGTGCTGGAGCTCAGAGGGCCTCGTCAGAGGGAAGGGACCAGTAAGGGGCTGGATGCCCAAGACGTCTTTGGCCCAGCAGCCTCAGGGCAGCAGGGAGAGCAAGAGGCCCAACTTGCCCCTAGGGTGGCTCTGCCCCTTCCCACACAGTCGGCTAACCAAGCAGCTGCCTGACAGACTCTGGCTCCCCCAAGCTCTCTGCCGGTGCAGGGGACAGGAACAGACGTGGGCATGTGGTTATGCCTTGGCCTGGGAGTGTGTTCCCCCTGCCTTGCCCCCAGGCTCAGGGGCAAGGGCCCAGAGAGAGCACCACCCCGAAGCGCTTTTCTCCCGGGCTTGGGAGCATTGTGCGAGCCTGGCGTGATCAGCGGGCGGGAGTGTTTGCAAACAGGACTTTGGAGGCAGCCGGGGAGGTCTTCCAGTGGGAGAGGGCCGGTTGTGCTCAGAGGCCTCACAAGCCAGGGGCAGGACCCAGCAGGGCCCCTGCCCCTGGCCAGCCTTGCCCAGACCTTCCTGGCCTCCGGGGGTACTGCCCCACCAAGGGGCAGGCTGCGGGGACTGGGTCCAGACATGTCCGTGCGCCTCCCCAGGATCATCCCCGCTGGTGCCTTTCCCCTGGGCCTAGGCCTCGGTTGAGGCCTCTTTGGAGAGGAGGTTGCTGGCAGGGGCTGTCTCCACACTGCAAGGTGCTGGAGCTCAGAGGGCCTCATCAGAGGGAAGGGACCAGCAAAGGGCTGGATGCCCAAGACCTCTTTGACCCAGCAGCCTCAGGGCAGCAGGGAGAGCAAGAGTCCCAACTTGCCCCTAGGTCGGCTCTGCCCCGTCCCACACAGGCAGCCAGCCCAGCAGCAGCCTGGCAGTCTCTGGCTCCCCCGAGCTCTCTGCCGGTGTAGGGGGCAGGAACAGACGTGTGCATGTCGTTCTGCCTTGGCCTGGGAGTGTGTTCCCCCTGCCTGGCCCCCAGGCTCAGGGGCAAGGGCCCGGAGAGAGCACCACCCCGAAGCACTTTTCTCCCGGGCTTGGGAGCATTGTGCGTGCCTGGCGGGAACAGCGGGCGGGAGTGCTTGCAAACCGGCCTTTGGAGGCAGACGGGGAGGTCTTCCAGCGGGAGAGTGCCGGTTGTGCTCAGACGCCCCACAGGCCAGGGGCAGGACCCAGCAGTGTCCCTGCCCCTGGCAGCCTTGCCCAGACCTTCCTGGCCTCCGGGGGTACTACCCCACCAAGGGGCAGGCTGCGGGGACTGGGTCCAGACATGCCCGGGCGCCTCCCCAGGCTCATCCCCGCTGGTGCCTTTCCCCTGGGCCTAGGCCTCGGTTGAGGCCTCCTTGGAGAGGAGGTTGCTGGCAGGGGCTGTCTCCACACTGCAAGGTGCTGGAGCTCAGAGGGCCTCGTCAGCGGGAAGGGACCAGCAAGGGGCTGGATGCCCAAGACGTCTTTGGCCCAGCAGCCTCAGGGCAGCAGGGAGAGGAAGAGGCCCAACTTGCCCCTAGGTCGGCTCTGCCCCTTCCCACACAGGCAGCCAACCCAGCAGCTGCCTGACAGACTCTGGCTCCCCCGAGCTCTCTGCCGGTGCAGGGGTCAGGAACAGACGTGTGCATGTGGTTCTGCCTTGGTCTGAGAGTTTGGACCCACTGCCTGGCCCCCAGGCTCAGGGGCAAGGGCCCGGAGAGAGCAACACCCCGAAGCGCTTTTCTCCCGGGCTTGGGAGCATTGTGCGAGCCTGGCGTGAACAGCGGGCGGGAGTGTTTGCAAACAGGTCTTTGGAGGCAGCCGGGGAGGTCTTCCAGTGGGAGAGGGCCGGTTGTGCTCAGAGGCCTCACAGGCCAGGGGCAGGACCCAGCAGGGCCCCTGCCCCTGGCCAGCGTTTCCCAGACCTTCCTGGCCTCCGGGGGTATTGCCCCACCAAGGGGCAGGTTGCGGGGACTGGGTCCAGACATGCCCGGGCGCCTCCCCAGGCTCATCCCCGCTGGTGCCTTTCCCCTGGGCCTAGGCCGCGGTTTAGGCCTCCTTGGAGAGGAGGTTGCTGGCAGGGGCTGTCTCCACACTGCAAGGTGCTGGAGCTCAGAGGGCCTCGTCAGAGGGAAGGGACCAGCAAGGGGCTGGATGCCCAAGACCTCTTTGGCCCAGCAGCCTCAGGGCAGCAGGGAGAGCAAGAGGCCCAACTTACCCCTAGGTCGGCTCTGCGCCTTCCCACACAGGCGGCCAGCCCAGCAGCTGCCTGACAGACTCTGGATCCCCCGAGCTCTCTGCCGGTGCAGGGGGCAGATCAGACGTGTGCATGTGGTTCTGACTTGGCTTGGGAGTGTGTTCCCCGTGCATTGCCCCCAGGCTCAGGGGCAAGGGCCCGGAGAGAGCACCACCCTGAAGCGCTTTTCTCCCGGGCTTGGGAGCATTGTGCACGCCTGCTGGGAACAGTGGGCGGGAGCGCTGGCAAACCGGCCTTTGGAGGCAGCCGGGGAGGTCTTCCAGTGGGAGAGGGCCGGTTGTTCTCAGAGGCCTCACAGGCCAGGTGCGGGACCCAGCAGGGCCCCTGCCCCTGGCCAGCCTTGCACAGACCTTCCTGGCCTCCGGGGATACTGCCCCACCAAGGGGCAGGCTGCGGGGACTGGGTCCAGACATGTCCGTGTGCCTCCCCAGGATCATCCCCGCTGGTGCCTTTCCCCTGGGCCTAGGCCTCGGTTGAGGCCTCTTTGGAGAGGAGGTTGCTGGCAGGGGCTGTCTCCACACTGCAAGGTGCTAGAGCTCAGAGGGCCTCGTCAGAGGGAAGGGACCAGCAAAGGGCTGGATGCCCAAGACCTCTTTGGCCCAGCAGCCTCAGGGAAGCAGGGAGAGCAAGAGGCCCAACTTGCCCCTAGGTCGGTACTGCCCCTTCCCACACAGGCGGCCAGCCCAGCAGCTGCCTGACAGACTCTGGCTCCCCCGAGCTCTCTGCTGGTGCAGGGGGCAGATCAGAGGTGTGCATGTGGTTCTGACTTGGCCTGGGAGTGTGTTCCCCCTGCATTGACCCTAGGCTCAGGGGCAAGGGCCCGGAGAGAGCACCACCCTGAAGCGCTTTTCTCCCGGGCGTGGGAGCATTGTGCACGCCTGCTGGGAACAGTGGGTGGGAGCGCTTGCAAACCGGCCTTTGGAGGCAGACGGGGAGGTCTTCCAGTGGGAGAGGGCCGGTTGTGCTCAGAGGCCCCACAGGCCAGGGGCAGGACGCAGCAGGGCCCCTGCCCCTGGCCAGCCTTGCCCAGACCTTCCTGGCCTCCGGGGGTACTGCCCCCCAAGGGGCAGGCTGCGGGGACTGGGTCCAGACATGCTCGGGCGCCTCCCCTGGCTCATCCCCGCTGGTGCCTTTCCCCTGGGCCTAGGCCTCGGTTGAGGCCTCCTTGGAGAGGAGGTTGCTGGCAGGGGCTGTCTCCACAATGCAAGGTGCTGGAGCGCAGAGGGCCTCGTCAGAGGGAAGGGACCAGTAAGAGGCTGGATGCCCAAGACGTCTTTGGCCCAGCAGCCTCAGGGCAGCAGGGAGAGCAAGAGGCCCAACTTGCCCCTAGGGCGTCTCTGGCCTTCCCACACAGGCGGCCAACCCAGCAGCTGCCTGACAGACTCTGGCTCCCCCAAGCTCTCTGCCGGTGCAGGGGACAGGAACAGACGTGGGCATCTGGTTCTGACTTGGCCTGGGAGTGTGTTCCCCCTGCCTTGCCCCCAGGCTCAGGGGCAAGGGCCCTGAGAGAGCACCACCCCAAAGCGCTTTTCTCCCGGGCTTGGGAGCATTGTGCGAGCCTGGCGTGAACAGCGGGCGGGAGTGTTTGGAAACAGGACTTTGGAGGCAGCCGGGGAGGTCTTCCAGTGGGAGAGGGCCGGTTGTGCTCAGAGGCCCCACAGGCCAGGGGCAGGACCCAGCAGGGCCCCTGCCCCTGGCCAGCCTTGCCCAGACCTTCCTGGCCTCCGGGGGTACTGCCCCACCAAGGGGCAGTCTGCGGGGACTGGGTCCAGACATGTCCGTGCGCCTCCCCAGGCTCATCCCCGCTGGTGCCTTTCCCCTGGGCCTAGGCCTCGGTTGAGGCCTCTTTGGAGAGGAGGTTGCTGGCAGGGGCTGTCTCCACACTGCAAGGTGCTGGAGCTCAGAGGGACTCGTCAGAGGGAAGGGACCAGCAAAGGGCTGGATGCCCAAGACCTCTTTGGCCCAGCAGCCTCAGGGCAGCAGGGAGAGCAAGAGGCCCAACTTGTCCCTAGGCCGGCTCTGCCCCGTCCCACACAGGCAGCCAGCCCAGCAGCAGCCTGGCAGTCTCTGGCTCCCCCGAGCTCTCTGCCAGTGTAGGGGGCAGGAACAGACGTGTGCATGTCGTTCTGCCTTGGTCTGGGAGTGTGGACCCACTGACTGGCCCCCAGGCTCAGGGGCAAGGGCCCGGAGAGAGCAACACCCCGAAGCGCTTTTCTCCCGGGCTTGGGAGCATTGTGCGTGCCTGGCGGGAACAGCGGGCGGGAGTGTTGGCAAACTGGCCTTTGGAGGCAGCCGGGGAGGTCTTCCAGTGGGAGAGGGCCGGTTGTGCTCAGAGGCCCCACAGGCCAGGGGCAGGACCCAGCAGGGCCCCTGCCCCTGGCCAGCCTTGCCCAGACCTTCCTGGCCTCCGGGGGTACTGCCCCACCAAGGGGCAGGCTGCGGGGACTGGGTCCAGACATGCCCGGGCGCCTCCCCAGGCTCATCCCCGCTGGTGCCTTTCCCCTGGTCCTAGGCCTCGGTTGAGGCCTCCTTGGAGAGGAGGTTGCTGGCAGGGGCTGTCTCCACACTGCAAGGTGCTGGAGCTCAGAGGGCCTCGTCAGAGGGAAGGGACAAGCAAGTGGCTGGATGCCCAAGACCTCTTTGGCCCAGCAGCCTCAGGGCAGCAGGGAGAGCAAGAGGCCCAACTTGCCCCTAGGTCAGCTCTGCCCCTTCCCACACAGGCGGCCAGCCCAGCAGCTGCCTGACAGACTCTGGCTCCCCCGAGCTCTCTGCCGGTGCAGGGGGCAGGAACAGACGTGTGCATGTGGTTCTGCCTTGGCCTGGGAGTGTGGACCCCCTGCCTGGCCCTCAGGCTCAGGGGCAAGGGCCCGGAGAGAGCACCACCCGAAAGCGCTTTTCTCCCGGGCTTGGGAGCATTGTGCGTGCCTGGCGGGAACAGCGGGCGGGAGTGCTTGCAAACCGGCCTTGAGAGGCAGACGGGGAGGTCTTCCAGCGGGAGAGTGCCGGTTGTGCTCAGACGCCCCACAGGCCAGGGGCATGACCCAGCGCTGTCCCTGCCACTGGCAGCCTTGCACAGACCTTCCTGGCCTCCGGGGGTACTACCCCACCAAGGGGCAGGCTGCGGGGACTGAGTCCAGACATGCCCGGGCGCCTCCCCAGGCTCATCCCCGCTGGTGCCTTTCCCCTGGGCCTAGGCCTCGGTTTAGGCCTCCTTGGAGAGGAGGTTGCTGGCAGTGGCTGTCTCCACACTGCAAGGTGCTGGAGCTCAGAGGGCCTCGTCAGAGGGAAGGGACCAGCAAGGGGCTGGATGCCCAAGACCTCTTTGGCCCAGCAGCCTCAGGGCAGCAGGGAGAGGAAGAGGCCCAACTTGCCCCTAGGTCGGCTCTGCCCCTTCCCACACAGGCAGCCAACCAAGCAGCTGCCTGACAGACTCTGGCTCCCCCGAGCTCTCTGCCGGTGCAGGGGTCAGAAACAGACGTGTGCATGTGGTTCTGCCTTGGTCTGGGAGTGTGGTCCCACTGCCTGGACCCCAGGCTCAGGGGCAAGGGCCCGGAGAGAGCAACACCTCGAAGCGCTTTTCTCACGGGCTTGGGAGCATTGTGCGAGCCTGGCGTGAACAGCGGCGGGAGTGTTTGCAACAGGACTTTGGAGGCAGCCGGGGAGGTCTTCCAGTGGGAGAGGGCCGGTTGTGCTCAGAGGCCCCACAGGCCAGAGGCAGGACCCAGTAGGGCCCCTGCCCCTGGCCAGCCTTGCCCAGACCTTCCTGGCCTCCGGGGGTACTGCCCCACCAAGGGGCAGGCTGCGGGGACTGGGTCCAGACATGTCCGTGCGCCTCCCCAGGATCATCCCCGCTGGTGCCTTTCCCCTGGGCGTAGGCCTCGGTTGAGGCCTCGTTGGAGAGGAGGTTGCTGGCAGGGGCTGTCTCCACACTGCAAGGTGCTAGAGCTCAGAGGGCCTCGTCAGAGGGAAGGGACCAGCAAAGGGCTGGATGCCCAAGACCTCATTGACCCAGCAGCCTCAGGGCAGCAGGGAGAGCAAGAGGCCCGACTTGCCCTTAGGTCGGCTCTGCCCCGTCGCACACAGGCAGCCAGCCCAGCAGCAGCCTGGCAGTCTCTGGCTCCCCCGAGCTCTCTGCCGGTGCAGGGGGCAGGAACAGACGTGTTCATGTCGTTCTGTCTTGGCCTGGGAGTGTGTTCCCCCTGCCTGGCCCCCAGGCTCAGGGGCAAGGGCCCGGAGAGAGCACCACCCCGAAGCGCTTTTCTCCCGGGCTTGGGAGCATTGTGCGTGCCTGGCGGGAACAGCGGGCGGGAGTGCTTGCAAACCGGCCTTTGGAGGCAGACGGGGAGGTCTTCCAGCGGGAGAGTGCCGATTGTGCTCAGACGCCCCACAGGCCAGGGGCAGGACCCAGCGCTGTCCCTGCCCCTGGCAGCCTTGCACAGACTTTCCTGGCCTCCGGGGGTAGTGCCCCACCAAGGGGCAGGCTGCGGGGACTGGGTCCAGACATGCCCGGGCGCCTCCCCAGGCTCATCCCCGCTGGTGCCTTTCCCCTGGACCTAGGCCTCGGTTGAGGCCTCATTGGAGAGGAGGTTGCTGGCAGGGGCTGTCTCCACACTGCAAGGTGCTGGAGCTCAGAGGGCCTCGTCAGAGGGAAGGGACCAGCAAGGGGCTGGATGCGCAAGACCTCTTTGGCCCAGCAGCCTCAGGGCAGCAGGGAGAGGAAGAGGCCCAACTTGCCCCTAGGTCGGCTCTGCCCCTTCCCACACAGGCGGCCAGCCCAGCAGCTGCCTGACAGACTCTGGCTCCCCCGAGCTCTCTCCCCGTGCAGGGGTCAGGAACAGACGTGTGCATGTGGTTCTGCCTTGGTCTGGGAGTGTGGACCCACTGACTGGCCCCCAGGCTCAGGGGCAAGGGCCCGGAGAGAGCAACACCCCGAAGCGCTTTTCTCCCGGGCTTGGGAGCATTGTGCGTGCCTGGCGGGAACAGCGGGCGGGAGTGTTGGCAAACTGGCCTTTGGAGGCAGCCGGGGAGGTCTTCCAGTGGGAGAGGGCCGGTTGTGCTCAGAGGCCCCACAGGCCAGGGGCAGGACCCAGCAGGGCCCCTGCCCCTGGCCAGCCTTGCCCAGACCTTCCTGGCCTCCGGGGGTACTGCCCCACCAAGGGGCAGGCTGCGGGGACTGGGTCCAGACATGCCCGGGCGCCTCCCCAGGCTCATCCCCGCTGGTGCCTTTCCCCTGGTCCTAGGCCTCGGTTGAGGCCTCCTTGGAGAGGAGGTTGCTGGCAGGGGCTGTCTCCACACTGCAAGGTGCTGGAGCTCAGAGGGCCTCGTCAGAGGGAAGGGACAAGCAAGGGGCTGGATGCCCAAGACCTCTTTGGCCCAGCAGCCTCAGGGCAGCAGGGAGAGCAAGAGGCCCAACTTGCCCCTAGGTCGGCTCTGCCCCTTCCCACACAGGCGGCCAACCCAGCAGCTGCCTGACAGACTCTGGCTCCCCCAAGCTCTCTCCCAGTGCAGGGGACAGGAACAGACGTGGGCATGTGGTTCTGCCTTGGCCTGAGAGTGTGTTCCCCCTGCCTTTCCCGCAGGCTCAGGGGCAAGGGCCCGGAGAGAGCACCACCCCAAAGCGCTTTTCTCCCGAGCTTAGGAGCATTGTGCCCGCCTGCTGGGAACAGTGGGCGGGAGCGCTTGCAAACCGGCCTTTGGAGGCAGCCGGGGAGGTCTTCCAGTGGGAGAGGGCCGGTTGTGCTCAGAGGCCCCACAGGCCAGGGGCAGGACCCAGCAGGGCCCCTGCCCCTGGCCAGCCTTGCCCAGACCTTCCTGGCCTCCGGGGGTACTGCCCCACCAAGGGGCAGGCTGCGGGGACTGGGTCCAGACATGCTCGGGCGCCTCCCCTGGCTCATCCCCGCTGGTGCCTTTCCCCTGGGCCTAGGCCTCGGTTTAGGCCTCCTTGGAGAGGAGATTGCTGGCAGGGGCTGTCTCCACACTGCAAGGTGCTGGAGCTCAGAGGGCCTCGTCAGAGGGAAGGGACCAGTAAGGGGCTGGATGCCCAAGACGTCTTTGGCCCAGCAGCCTCAGGGCAGCAGGGAGAGCAAGAGGCCCAACTTGCCCCTAGGTCGGCTCTTCCACTTCCCACACAGGCGGCCAGCCCAGCAGCTGCCTGACAGACTCTGGCTCCCCCCAGCTCTCTGTCGGTGCAGGGGACAGGAACAGACGTGTGCATGTGGTTCTGCCTTGGTCTGGGAGTGTGTTCCCCCTGCCTTTCCCCCAGGCTCAGGCGCAAGGGCCCAGGGAGAGCACCACCCCGAAGCGCTTTTCTCCCAGGCTTGGGAGCATTGTGCGAGCCTGGCGTGAACAGCGAGCGGGAGTGTTTGCAAACAGGACTTTGGAGGCAGCCGGGGAGGTCTTCCAGTGGGAGAGGGCCGGTTGTTCTCAGAGGCCTCACAGGCCAGGGGCGGGACCCAGCAGGGCCCCTGCCCCTGGCCAGCCTTGCACAGACCTTCCTGGCCTCCAGGGGTACTGCCCCACCAAGGGGCAGGCTGCGGGGACTGGGTCCAGACATGCTCGGGCGCCTCCCCTGGCCCATCCCCGCTGGTGCCTTTCCCCTGGGCCTAGGCCTCGGTTGAGGCCTCCTTGGAGAGGAGGTTGCTGGCAGGGGCTGTCTCCACACTGCAAGGTGCTGGAGCTCAGAGGGCCTCGTCAGAGGGAAGGGACCAGTAAGGGGCTGGATGCCCAAGACATCTTTGGCCCAGCAGCCTCAGGGCAGCAGGGAGAGCAAGAGGCCCAACTTGCCCCTAGGGCGGCTCTGCCCCTTCCCACACTTGCGGCCAACCCAGCAGCTGCCTGACAGACTCTGGCTCCCCCAAGCTCTCTGCCGGTGCAGGGGACAGGTACAGACGTGGGCATGTGGTTCTGCCTTGGCCTGGGAGTGTGTTCCCTCTGCCTTGCCCCCAGGCTCAGGGGCAAGGGCCCAGGGAGAGCACCACCCCGAAGCGCTTTTCTCCCGGGCTTGGGAGCATTGTGCGAGCCTGGCGTGAACAGCGGGCGAGAGTGTTTGCAAACAGGACTTTGGAGGCAGCCGGGGAGGTCTTCCAGTGGGAGAGGGCCGGTTGTGCTCAGAGGCCCCACAGGCCAGGGGCAGGACCCAGCAGGGCCCCTGCCCCTGGCCAGCCTTGCCCAGACCTTCCTGGCCTCCGGGGGTACTGCCCCACCAAGGGGCAGGCTGCGGGGACTGGGTCCAGTCATGCCCGGGCGCCTCCCCAGGCTCATCCCCGCTGGTGCCTTTCCCCTGGGCCTAGGCCTCGGTTTAGGCCTCCTTGGAGAGGAGGTTGCTGGCAGGGGCTGTCTCCACACTGCAAGGTGCTGGAGCTCAGAGGGCCTCGTCAGAGGGAAGGGACCAGCAAGGGGCTGGATGCCCAAGACCTCTTTGGCCCAGCAGCCTCAGGGCAGCAGGGAGAGCAAGAGGCCCAACTTGCCCCTAGGTCGGCTCTGCCACTTCCCACACAGGCGGCCAGCCCAGCAGCTGCCTGACAGACTCTGGCTCCCCCGAGCTCTCTGCCGGTGCAGGGGGCAGATCAGACGTGTGCATGTGGTTCTGCCTTGGCCTGGGAGTGTGGACACCCTGCCTTGCCCCCAGGCTCAGGGGCAAGGGCCCAGAGAGAGCACCACCCTGAAGCGCTTTTCTCCCGGGCTTAGGAGCATTGTGCACGTCTGCTGGGAACAGTGGGCGGGAGCGCTTGCAAACCGGCCTTTGGAGGCAACCGGGGAGGTCTTCCAGTGGGAGAGGGGCGGTTGGGCTCAGAGGCCCCACAGGCCAGGGGCAGGACCCAGCAGGGCCCCTCCCCCTGGCCAGCCTTGCCCAGACCTTCCTGGCCTCCGGGGGTACTGCCCCACCAAGGGGCAGGCTGCGGGGACTGGGTACAGACATGCTCGGGCTCCTCCCCTGGCTCATCACCGCTGGTGCCTTTCCCCTGGGCCTAGGCCTCGGTTGAGGCCTCCTTGGAGAGGAGGTTGCTGGCAGGGGCTGTCTCCACACTGCAAGGTGCTGGAGCTCAGAGGGCCTCGTCAGAGGGAAGGGACCAGTAAGGGGCTGGATGCCCAAGACGTCTTTGGCCCAGCAGCCTCAGGGCAGCAGGGAGAGCAAGAGGCCCAACTTGCCCCTAGGGTGGCTCTGCCCCTTCCCACACAGTCGGCTAACCAAGCAGCTGCCTGACAGACTCTGGCTCCCCCAAGCTCTCTGCCGGTGCAGGGGACAGGAACAGACGTGGGCATGTGGTTATGCCTTGGCCTGGGAGTGTGTTCCCCCTGCCTTGCCCCCAGGCTCAGGGGCAAGGGCCCAGAGAGAGCACCACCCCGAAGCGCTTTTCTCCCGGGCTTGGGAGCATTGTGCGAGCCTGGCGTGATCAGCGGGCGGGAGTGTTTGCAAACAGGACTTTGGAGGCAGCCGGGGAGGTCTTCCAGTGGGAGAGGGCCGGTTGTGCTCAGAGGCCTCACAAGCCAGGGGCAGGACCCAGCAGGGCCCCTGCCCCTGGCCAGCCTTGCCCAGACCTTCCTGGCCTCCGGGGGTACTGCCCCACCAAGGGGCAGGCTGCGGGGACTGGGTCCAGACATGTCCGTGCGCCTCCCCAGGATCATCCCCGCTGGTGCCTTTCCCCTGGGCCTAGGCCTCGGTTGAGGCCTCTTTGGAGAGGAGGTTGCTGGCAGGGGCTGTCTCCACACTGCAAGGTGCTGGAGCTCAGAGGGCCTCATCAGAGGGAAGGGACCAGCAAAGGGCTGGATGCCCAAGACCTCTTTGACCCAGCAGCCTCAGGGCAGCAGGGAGAGCAAGAGTCCCAACTTGCCCCTAGGTCGGCTCTGCCCCGTCCCACACAGGCAGCCAGCCCAGCAGCAGCCTGGCAGTCTCTGGCTCCCCCGAGCTCTCTGCCGGTGTAGGGGGCAGGAACAGACGTGTGCATGTCGTTCTGCCTTGGCCTGGGAGTGTGTTCCCCCTGCCTGGCCCCCAGGCTCAGGGGCAAGGGCCCGGAGAGAGCACCACCCCGAAGCACTTTTCTCCCGGGCTTGGGAGCATTGTGCGTGCCTGGCGGGAACAGCGGGCGGGAGTGCTTGCAAACCGGCCTTTGGAGGCAGACGGGGAGGTCTTCCAGCGGGAGAGTGCCGGTTGTGCTCAGACGCCCCACAGGCCAGGGGCAGGACCCAGCAGTGTCCCTGCCCCTGGCAGCCTTGCCCAGACCTTCCTGGCCTCCGGGGGTACTACCCCACCAAGGGGCAGGCTGCGGGGACTGGGTCCAGACATGCCCGGGCGCCTCCCCAGGCTCATCCCCGCTGGTGCCTTTCCCCTGGGCCTAGGCCTCGGTTGAGGCCTCCTTGGAGAGGAGGTTGCTGGCAGGGGCTGTCTCCACACTGCAAGGTGCTGGAGCTCAGAGGGCCTCGTCAGCGGGAAGGGACCAGCAAGGGGCTGGATGCCCAAGACGTCTTTGGCCCAGCAGCCTCAGGGCAGCAGGGAGAGGAAGAGGCCCAACTTGCCCCTAGGTCGGCTCTGCCCCTTCCCACACAGGCAGCCAACCCAGCAGCTGCCTGACAGACTCTGGCTCCCCCGAGCTCTCTGCCGGTGCAGGGGTCAGGAACAGACGTGTGCATGTGGTTCTGCCTTGGTCTGAGAGTTTGGACCCACTGCCTGGCCCCCAGGCTCAGGGGCAAGGGCCCGGAGAGAGCAACACCCCGAAGCGCTTTTCTCCCGGGCTTGGGAGCATTGTGCGAGCCTGGCGTGAACAGCGGGCGGGAGTGTTTGCAAACAGGTCTTTGGAGGCAGCCGGGGAGGTCTTCCAGTGGGAGAGGGCCGGTTGTGCTCAGAGGCCTCACAGGCCAGGGGCAGGACCCAGCAGGGCCCCTGCCCCTGGCCAGCGTTTCCCAGACCTTCCTGGCCTCCGGGGGTATTGCCCCACCAAGGGGCAGGTTGCGGGGACTGGGTCCAGACATGCCCGGGCGCCTCCCCAGGCTCATCCCCGCTGGTGCCTTTCCCCTGGGCCTAGGCCGCGGTTTAGGCCTCCTTGGAGAGGAGGTTGCTGGCAGGGGCTGTCTCCACACTGCAAGGTGCTGGAGCTCAGAGGGCCTCGTCAGAGGGAAGGGACCAGCAAGGGGCTGGATGCCCAAGACCTCTTTGGCCCAGCAGCCTCAGGGCAGCAGGGAGAGCAAGAGGCCCAACTTACCCCTAGGTCGGCTCTGCGCCTTCCCACACAGGCGGCCAGCCCAGCAGCTGCCTGACAGACTCTGGATCCCCCGAGCTCTCTGCCGGTGCAGGGGGCAGATCAGACGTGTGCATGTGGTTCTGACTTGGCTTGGGAGTGTGTTCCCCGTGCATTGCCCCCAGGCTCAGGGGCAAGGGCCCGGAGAGAGCACCACCCTGAAGCGCTTTTCTCCCGGGCTTGGGAGCATTGTGCACGCCTGCTGGGAACAGTGGGCGGGAGCGCTGGCAAACCGGCCTTTGGAGGCAGCCGGGGAGGTCTTCCAGTGGGAGAGGGCCGGTTGTTCTCAGAGGCCTCACAGGCCAGGTGCGGGACCCAGCAGGGCCCCTGCCCCTGGCCAGCCTTGCACAGACCTTCCTGGCCTCCGGGGATACTGCCCCACCAAGGGGCAGGCTGCGGGGACTGGGTCCAGACATGTCCGTGTGCCTCCCCAGGATCATCCCCGCTGGTGCCTTTCCCCTGGGCCTAGGCCTCGGTTGAGGCCTCTTTGGAGAGGAGGTTGCTGGCAGGGGCTGTCTCCACACTGCAAGGTGCTAGAGCTCAGAGGGCCTCGTCAGAGGGAAGGGACCAGCAAAGGGCTGGATGCCCAAGACCTCTTTGGCCCAGCAGCCTCAGGGAAGCAGGGAGAGCAAGAGGCCCAACTTGCCCCTAGGTCGGTACTGCCCCTTCCCACACAGGCGGCCAGCCCAGCAGCTGCCTGACAGACTCTGGCTCCCCCGAGCTCTCTGCTGGTGCAGGGGGCAGATCAGAGGTGTGCATGTGGTTCTGACTTGGCCTGGGAGTGTGTTCCCCCTGCATTGACCCTAGGCTCAGGGGCAAGGGCCCGGAGAGAGCACCACCCTGAAGCGCTTTTCTCCCGGGCGTGGGAGCATTGTGCACGCCTGCTGGGAACAGTGGGTGGGAGCGCTTGCAAACCGGCCTTTGGAGGCAGACGGGGAGGTCTTCCAGTGGGAGAGGGCCGGTTGTGCTCAGAGGCCCCACAGGCCAGGGGCAGGACGCAGCAGGGCCCCTGCCCCTGGCCAGCCTTGCCCAGACCTTCCTGGCCTCCGGGGGTACTGCCCCCCAAGGGGCAGGCTGCGGGGACTGGGTCCAGACATGCTCGGGCGCCTCCCCTGGCTCATCCCCGCTGGTGCCTTTCCCCTGGGCCTAGGCCTCGGTTGAGGCCTCCTTGGAGAGGAGGTTGCTGGCAGGGGCTGTCTCCACAATGCAAGGTGCTGGAGCGCAGAGGGCCTCGTCAGAGGGAAGGGACCAGTAAGAGGCTGGATGCCCAAGACGTCTTTGGCCCAGCAGCCTCAGGGCAGCAGGGAGAGCAAGAGGCCCAACTTGCCCCTAGGGCGTCTCTGGCCTTCCCACACAGGCGGCCAACCCAGCAGCTGCCTGACAGACTCTGGCTCCCCCAAGCTCTCTGCCGGTGCAGGGGACAGGAACAGACGTGGGCATCTGGTTCTGACTTGGCCTGGGAGTGTGTTCCCCCTGCCTTGCCCCCAGGCTCAGGGGCAAGGGCCCTGAGAGAGCACCACCCCAAAGCGCTTTTCTCCCGGGCTTGGGAGCATTGTGCGAGCCTGGCGTGAACAGCGGGCGGGAGTGTTTGGAAACAGGACTTTGGAGGCAGCCGGGGAGGTCTTCCAGTGGGAGAGGGCCGGTTGTGCTCAGAGGCCCCACAGGCCAGGGGCAGGACCCAGCAGGGCCCCTGCCCCTGGCCAGCCTTGCCCAGACCTTCCTGGCCTCCGGGGGTACTGCCCCACCAAGGGGCAGTCTGCGGGGACTGGGTCCAGACATGTCCGTGCGCCTCCCCAGGCTCATCCCCGCTGGTGCCTTTCCCCTGGGCCTAGGCCTCGGTTGAGGCCTCTTTGGAGAGGAGGTTGCTGGCAGGGGCTGTCTCCACACTGCAAGGTGCTGGAGCTCAGAGGGACTCGTCAGAGGGAAGGGACCAGCAAAGGGCTGGATGCCCAAGACCTCTTTGGCCCAGCAGCCTCAGGGCAGCAGGGAGAGCAAGAGGCCCAACTTGTCCCTAGGCCGGCTCTGCCCCGTCCCACACAGGCAGCCAGCCCAGCAGCAGCCTGGCAGTCTCTGGCTCCCCCGAGCTCTCTGCCAGTGTAGGGGGCAGGAACAGACGTGTGCATGTCGTTCTGCCTTGGTCTGGGAGTGTGGACCCACTGACTGGCCCCCAGGCTCAGGGGCAAGGGCCCGGAGAGAGCAACACCCCGAAGCGCTTTTCTCCCGGGCTTGGGAGCATTGTGCGTGCCTGGCGGGAACAGCGGGCGGGAGTGTTGGCAAACTGGCCTTTGGAGGCAGCCGGGGAGGTCTTCCAGTGGGAGAGGGCCGGTTGTGCTCAGAGGCCCCACAGGCCAGGGGCAGGACCCAGCAGGGCCCCTGCCCCTGGCCAGCCTTGCCCAGACCTTCCTGGCCTCCGGGGGTACTGCCCCACCAAGGGGCAGGCTGCGGGGACTGGGTCCAGACATGCCCGGGCGCCTCCCCAGGCTCATCCCCGCTGGTGCCTTTCCCCTGGTCCTAGGCCTCGGTTGAGGCCTCCTTGGAGAGGAGGTTGCTGGCAGGGGCTGTCTCCACACTGCAAGGTGCTGGAGCTCAGAGGGCCTCGTCAGAGGGAAGGGACAAGCAAGTGGCTGGATGCCCAAGACCTCTTTGGCCCAGCAGCCTCAGGGCAGCAGGGAGAGCAAGAGGCCCAACTTGCCCCTAGGTCAGCTCTGCCCCTTCCCACACAGGCGGCCAGCCCAGCAGCTGCCTGACAGACTCTGGCTCCCCCGAGCTCTCTGCCGGTGCAGGGGGCAGGAACAGACGTGTGCATGTGGTTCTGCCTTGGCCTGGGAGTGTGGACCCCCTGCCTGGCCCTCAGGCTCAGGGGCAAGGGCCCGGAGAGAGCACCACCCGAAAGCGCTTTTCTCCCGGGCTTGGGAGCATTGTGCGTGCCTGGCGGGAACAGCGGGCGGGAGTGCTTGCAAACCGGCCTTGAGAGGCAGACGGGGAGGTCTTCCAGCGGGAGAGTGCCGGTTGTGCTCAGACGCCCCACAGGCCAGGGGCATGACCCAGCGCTGTCCCTGCCACTGGCAGCCTTGCACAGACCTTCCTGGCCTCCGGGGGTACTACCCCACCAAGGGGCAGGCTGCGGGGACTGAGTCCAGACATGCCCGGGCGCCTCCCCAGGCTCATCCCCGCTGGTGCCTTTCCCCTGGGCCTAGGCCTCGGTTTAGGCCTCCTTGGAGAGGAGGTTGCTGGCAGTGGCTGTCTCCACACTGCAAGGTGCTGGAGCTCAGAGGGCCTCGTCAGAGGGAAGGGACCAGCAAGGGGCTGGATGCCCAAGACCTCTTTGGCCCAGCAGCCTCAGGGCAGCAGGGAGAGGAAGAGGCCCAACTTGCCCCTAGGTCGGCTCTGCCCCTTCCCACACAGGCAGCCAACCAAGCAGCTGCCTGACAGACTCTGGCTCCCCCGAGCTCTCTGCCGGTGCAGGGGTCAGAAACAGACGTGTGCATGTGGTTCTGCCTTGGTCTGGGAGTGTGGTCCCACTGCCTGGACCCCAGGCTCAGGGGCAAGGGCCCGGAGAGAGCAACACCTCGAAGCGCTTTTCTCACGGGCTTGGGAGCATTGTGCGAGCCTGGCGTGAACAGCGGCGGGAGTGTTTGCAACAGGACTTTGGAGGCAGCCGGGGAGGTCTTCCAGTGGGAGAGGGCCGGTTGTGCTCAGAGGCCCCACAGGCCAGAGGCAGGACCCAGTAGGGCCCCTGCCCCTGGCCAGCCTTGCCCAGACCTTCCTGGCCTCCGGGGGTACTGCCCCACCAAGGGGCAGGCTGCGGGGACTGGGTCCAGACATGTCCGTGCGCCTCCCCAGGATCATCCCCGCTGGTGCCTTTCCCCTGGGCGTAGGCCTCGGTTGAGGCCTCGTTGGAGAGGAGGTTGCTGGCAGGGGCTGTCTCCACACTGCAAGGTGCTAGAGCTCAGAGGGCCTCGTCAGAGGGAAGGGACCAGCAAAGGGCTGGATGCCCAAGACCTCATTGACCCAGCAGCCTCAGGGCAGCAGGGAGAGCAAGAGGCCCGACTTGCCCTTAGGTCGGCTCTGCCCCGTCGCACACAGGCAGCCAGCCCAGCAGCAGCCTGGCAGTCTCTGGCTCCCCCGAGCTCTCTGCCGGTGCAGGGGGCAGGAACAGACGTGTTCATGTCGTTCTGTCTTGGCCTGGGAGTGTGTTCCCCCTGCCTGGCCCCCAGGCTCAGGGGCAAGGGCCCGGAGAGAGCACCACCCCGAAGCGCTTTTCTCCCGGGCTTGGGAGCATTGTGCGTGCCTGGCGGGAACAGCGGGCGGGAGTGCTTGCAAACCGGCCTTTGGAGGCAGACGGGGAGGTCTTCCAGCGGGAGAGTGCCGATTGTGCTCAGACGCCCCACAGGCCAGGGGCAGGACCCAGCGCTGTCCCTGCCCCTGGCAGCCTTGCACAGACTTTCCTGGCCTCCGGGGGTAGTGCCCCACCAAGGGGCAGGCTGCGGGGACTGGGTCCAGACATGCCCGGGCGCCTCCCCAGGCTCATCCCCGCTGGTGCCTTTCCCCTGGACCTAGGCCTCGGTTGAGGCCTCATTGGAGAGGAGGTTGCTGGCAGGGGCTGTCTCCACACTGCAAGGTGCTGGAGCTCAGAGGGCCTCGTCAGAGGGAAGGGACCAGCAAGGGGCTGGATGCGCAAGACCTCTTTGGCCCAGCAGCCTCAGGGCAGCAGGGAGAGGAAGAGGCCCAACTTGCCCCTAGGTCGGCTCTGCCCCTTCCCACACAGGCGGCCAGCCCAGCAGCTGCCTGACAGACTCTGGCTCCCCCGAGCTCTCTCCCCGTGCAGGGGTCAGGAACAGACGTGTGCATGTGGTTCTGCCTTGGTCTGGGAGTGTGGACCCACTGACTGGCCCCCAGGCTCAGGGGCAAGGGCCCGGAGAGAGCAACACCCCGAAGCGCTTTTCTCCCGGGCTTGGGAGCATTGTGCGTGCCTGGCGGGAACAGCGGGCGGGAGTGTTGGCAAACTGGCCTTTGGAGGCAGCCGGGGAGGTCTTCCAGTGGGAGAGGGCCGGTTGTGCTCAGAGGCCCCACAGGCCAGGGGCAGGACCCAGCAGGGCCCCTGCCCCTGGCCAGCCTTGCCCAGACCTTCCTGGCCTCCGGGGGTACTGCCCCACCAAGGGGCAGGCTGCGGGGACTGGGTCCAGACATGCCCGGGCGCCTCCCCAGGCTCATCCCCGCTGGTGCCTTTCCCCTGGTCCTAGGCCTCGGTTGAGGCCTCCTTGGAGAGGAGGTTGCTGGCAGGGGCTGTCTCCACACTGCAAGGTGCTGGAGCTCAGAGGGCCTCGTCAGAGGGAAGGGACAAGCAAGGGGCTGGATGCCCAAGACCTCTTTGGCCCAGCAGCCTCAGGGCAGCAGGGAGAGCAAGAGGCCCAACTTGCCCCTAGGTCGGCTCTGCCCCTTCCCACACAGGCGGCCAACCCAGCAGCTGCCTGACAGACTCTGGCTCCCCCAAGCTCTCTCCCAGTGCAGGGGACAGGAACAGACGTGGGCATGTGGTTCTGCCTTGGCCTGAGAGTGTGTTCCCCCTGCCTTTCCCGCAGGCTCAGGGGCAAGGGCCCGGAGAGAGCACCACCCCAAAGCGCTTTTCTCACGGGCTTGGGAGCATTGTGCGAGCCTGGCGTGAACAGCGGGCGGGAGTGTTTGCAAACAGGACTTTGGAGGCAGCCGGGGAGGTCTTCCAGTGGGAGAGGGCCGGTTGTGCTCAGAGGCCCCACAGGCCAGAGGCAGGACCCAGTAGGGCCCCTGCCCCTGGCCAGCCTTGCCCAGACCTTCCTGGCCTCCGGGGGTACTGCCCCACCAAGGGGCAGGCTGCGGGGACTGGGTCCAGACATGTCCGTGCGCCTCCCCAGGATCATCCCCGCTGGTGCCTTTCCCCTGGGCGTAGGCCTCGGTTGAGGCCTCGTTGGAGAGGAGGTTGCTGGCAGGGGCTGTCTCCACACTGCAAGGTGCTAGAGCTCAGAGGGCCTCGTCAGAGGGAAGGGACCAGCAAAGGGCTGGATGCCCAAGACCTCATTGACCCAGCAGCCTCAGGGCAGCAGGGAGAGCAAGAGGCCCGACTTGCCCCTAGGTCGGCTCTGCCCCGTCGCACACAGGCAGCCAGCCCAGCAGCAGCCTGGCAGTCTCTGGCTCCCCCGAGCTCTCTGCCGGTGCAGGGGGCAGGAACAGACGTGTTCATGTCGTTCTGTCTTGGCCTGGGAGTGTGTTCCCCCTGCCTGGCCCCCAGGCTCAGGGGCAAGGGCCCGGAGAGAGCACCACCCCGAAGCGCTTTTCTCCCGGGCTTGGGAGCATTGTGCGTGCCTGGCGGGAACAGCGGGCGGGAGTGCTTGCAAACCGGCCTTTGGAGGCAGACGGGGAGGTCTTCCAGCGGGAGAGTGCCGATTGTGCTCAGACGCCCCACAGGCCAGGGGCAGGACCCAGCGCTGTCCCTGCCCCTGGCAGCCTTGCACAGACTTTCCTGGCCTCCGGGGGTAGTGCCCCACCAAGGGGCAGGCTGCGGGGACTGGGTCCAGACATGCCCGGGCGCCTCCCCAGGCTCATCCCCGCTGGTGCCTTTCCCCTGGACCTAGGCCTCGGTTGAGGCCTCATTGGAGAGGAGGTTGCTGGCAGGGGCTGTCTCCACACTGCAAGGTGCTGGAGCTCAGAGGGCCTCGTCAGAGGGAATGGACCAGCAAGGGGCTGGATGCGCAAGACCTCTTTGGCCCAGCAGCCTCAGGGCAGCAGGGAGAGGAAGAGGCCCAACTTGCCCCTAGGTCGGCTCTGCCCCTTCCCACACAGGCGGCCAGCCCAGCAGCTGCCTGACAGACTCTGGCTCCCCCGAGCTCTCTCCCCGTGCAGGGGTCAGGAACAGACGTGTGCATGTGGTTCTGCCTTGGTCTGGGAGTGTGGACCCACTGACTGGCCCCCAGGCTCAGGGGCAAGGGCCCGGAGAGAGCAACACCCCGAAGCGCTTTTCTCCCGGGCTTGGGAGCATTGTGCGTGCCTGGCGGGAACAGCGGGCGGGAGTGTTGGCAAACTGGCCTTTGGAGGCAGCCGGGGAGGTCTTCCAGTGGGAGAGGGCCGGTTGTGCTCAGAGGCCCCACAGGCCAGGGGCAGGACCCAGCAGGGCCACTGCCCCTGGCCAGCCTTGCCCAGACCTTCCTGGCCTCCGGGGGTACTGCCCCACCAAGGGGCAGGCTGCGGGGACTGGGTCCAGACATGCCCGGGCGCCTCCCCAGGCTCATCCCCGCTGGTGCCTTTCCCCTGGTCCTAGGCCTCGGTTGAGGCCTCCTTGGAGAGGAGGTTGCTGGCAGGGGCTGTCTCCACACTGCAAGGTGCTGGAGCTCAGAGGGCCTCGTCAGAGGGAAGGGACAAGCAAGGGGCTGGATGCCCAAGACCTCTTTGGCCCAGCAGCCTCAGGGCAGCAGGGAGAGCAAGAGGCCCAACTTGCCCCTAGGTCGGCTCTGCCCCTTCCCACACAGGCGGCCAGCCCAGCAGCTGCCTGATAGACTCTGGCTCCCCCGAGCTCTCTGCCGGTGCAGGGGGCAGGAACAGACGTGTGCATGTGGTTCTGCCTTGGCCTGGGAGTGTGGACCCCCTGCCTGGCCCTCAGGCTCAGGGGCAAGGGCCCGGAGAGAGCACCACCCGAAAGCGCTTTTCTCCCGGGCTTGGGAGCATTGTGCGTGCCTGGCGGGAACAGCGGGCGGGAGTGCTTGCAAACCGGCCTTTAGAGGCAGACGGGGAGGTCTTCCAGCGGGAGAGTGCCGGTTGTGCTCAGACGCCCCACAGGCCAGGGGCATGACCCAGCGCTGTCCCTGCCACTGGCAGCCTTGCACAGACCTTCCTGGCCTCCGGGGGTACTACCCCACCAAGGGGCAGGCTGCGGGGACTGGGTCCAGACATGCCCGGGCGCCTCCCCAGGCTCATTCCCGCTGGTGCCTTTCCCCTGGGCCTAGGCCTCGGTTTAGGCCTCCTTGGAGAGGAGGTTGCTGGCAGTGGCTGTCTCCACACTGCAAGGTGCTGGAGCTCAGAGGGCCTCGTCAGAGGGAAGGGACCAGCAAGGGGCTGGATGCCCAAGACCTCTTTGGCCCAGCAGCCTCAGGGCAGCAGGGAGAGGAAGAGGCCCAACTTGCCCCTAGGTCGGCTCTGGCCCTTCCCACACAGGCAGCCAACCCAGTAGCTGCCTGACAGACTCTGGCTCCCCCGAGCTCTCTGCCGGTGCAGGGGTCAGAAACAGACGTGTGCATGTGGTTCTGCCTTGGTCTGGGAGTGTGGTCCCACTGCCTGGACCCCAGGCTCAGGGGCAAGGGCCCGGAGAGAGCAACACCTCGAAGCGCTTTTCTCCCGGGCTTGGGAGCATTGTGCGTGCCTGGCGGGAACAGCGGGCGGGAGTGTTGGCAAACCGGCCTTTGGAGGCAGCCGGGGAGGTCTTCCAGTGGGAGAGGGCCGGTTGTGCTCAGAGGCCCCACAGGCCAGGGGCAGGACCCAGCAGGGCCCCTGCCCCTGGCCAGCCTTGCCCGACCTTCCTGGCCTCCGGGGGTACTGCCCCACCAAGGGGCAGGCTGCGGGGACTGGGTCCAGACATGCCCGTGCGCCTCCACTGGCTCATCCCCGCTGGTGCCTTTCCCCTGGGCCTAGGCCTCGGTTGAGGCCTCCTTGGAGAGGAGGTTGCTGGCAGGGGCTGTCTCCACACTGCAAGGTGCTGGAGCTCAGAGGGCCTCGTCAGAGGGAAGGGACCAGCAAGGGGCTGGATGCCCAAGACCTCTTTGGCCCAGCAGCCTCAGGGCAGCAGGGAGAGCAAGAGGCCCAACTTGCCCCTAGGTAGGCTCTGCCCCTTCTCACACAGGCGGCCAGCCCAGCAGCTGCCTGACAGACTCTGGCTCCCCCCAGCTCTCTGCCGGTGCAGGGGGCAGGAACAGACGTGTGCATGTGGTTCTGCCTTGGCCTGGGAGTGTGGACCCCCTGCCTGGCCCCCAGGCTCAGGGGCAAGGGCCCGGAGAGAGCACCAACCCGAGCGCTTTTCTCCCGGGCTTGGGAGCATTGTGCGCGCTTGGTGGGAACAGTGGGCGGGAGTGCTTGCTAACCGGCCTTTGGAGGCAGCCGCGGAGGTCTTCCAGTGGGAGAGGGCCGGTTGTGCTCAGAGGCCCCACAGGCCAGGGGCAGGACCCAGCAAGCCCCTGCCGCTGGCCAGCCTGTCCCAGACCTTCCTGGCCTCAGGAGGTACTGCCCCACCAAGGGGCAGGCTACGGGGACTGGGTCCAGACATGCCCAGGCGCTTCCCCAGGCTCATCCCCACTGGTGCCTTTCCCCTGGGCCTAGGCCTCGGTTTAGGCATCCTTGGAGAGGAGGTTGCTGGCAGGGGCTGTCTCCACACTGCAAGGTCCTGGAGCTCAGAGGGCCTCGTCAGAGGGAAGGGACCAGCAAGGGGCTGGACGCCCAAGACCTCTTTGGCCCAGCAGCCTCAGGGCAGCAGGGAGAGCAAGAGGCCCATCTTGCCCCTAGGTCGGCTCTGCCCCTTCCCACACAGGCGGCCAGCCCAGCAGCTGCCTGACATACTCTGGCTCCCCCGAGCTCTCTGCCGGTGCAGGGGGCAAATCAGAGGTGTGCATGTGGTTCTGACTTGGCCTGGGAGAATGGACACCGTGCCTTGCCCCCAGGCTCAGGGGCAAGGGCCCGGAGAGAGCACCACCCCGAAGCGCTTTTCTCCCCGGCTTGGGAGCATTGTACACGCCTGCTGGGAACAGTGGGCGGGAACACTTGCAAACCGGCCTTTGGAGGCAGCCGGGGAGGTCTTCCACCGGGAGAGTGCCGGTTGTGCTCAGACGCCCCACAGGCCAGGGGCAGGACCCAGCAGTGTCCCTGCCCCTGGCAGCCTTGCCCAGACCTTCCTGGCCTCCGGGGGTACTGCCCCACCAAGGGGCAGGCTGCGGGGACTGGGTCCAGACATGCCCGGGCGCCTCCCCAGGCTCATCCCCGCTGGTGCCTTTCCCCTGGGCCTAGGCCTCGGTTGAGGCCTCCTTGGAGAGGAGGTTGCTGGCAGGGGCTGTCTCCACACTGCAAGGTGCTGGAGCTCAGAGGGCCTCGTCAGCGGGAAGGGACCAGCAAGGGGCTGGATGCCCAAGACGTCTTTGGCCCAGCAGCCTCAGGGCAGCAGGGAGAGGAAGAGGCCCAACTTGCCCCTAGGTCGGCTCTGCCCCTTCCCACACAGGCAGCCAACCCAGCAGCTGCCTGACAGACTCTGGCTCCCCCGAGCTCTCTGCCGGTGCAGGGGTCAGGAACAGACGTCTGCATGTGGTTCTGCCTTGGTCTGAGAGTGTGGACCCACTGCCTGGCCCCCAGGCTCAGGGGCAAGGGCCCGGAGAGAGCAACACCCCGAAGCGCTTTTCTCCCGGGCTTGGGAGCATTGTGCGTGCCTGCCGGGAACAGCGGGCGGGAGTGTTGGCAAACCGGCCTTTGGAGGCAGCCGGGGAGGTCTTCCAGTGGGAAAGGGCCGGTTGTGCTCAGAGGCCCCACAGGCCAGGGGCAGGACCCAGCAGGGCCCCTGCCCCTGGCATCCTTGCCCAGACCTTCCTGGCCTCCGGGGGTACTGCCCCACCAAGGGGCAGGCTGCGGGGACTGGGTCCAGACATTCCCGGGCGCCTCCCCAGGCTCATCCCCGCTGGTGCCTTTCCCTGGGACTAGGCCTCGGTTGAGGCCTCCTTGGAGAGGAGGTTGCTTGCAGGGTCTGTCTCCACACTGCAAGGTGCTTGAGCTCAGAGGGCCTCGTCAGATGGAAGGGACCAGCAAAGGGCTGGATGTCCAAGACCTCTTTGACCCAGCAGCCTCAGGGCAGCAGGGAGAGCAAGAGGCCCAACTTGCCCCTAGGTCGGCTCTGCCCCTTCCCACACAGGCCGCCAGCCCAGGAGCTGCCTGACAGACTCTGGCTCCCCCGAGCTCTCTGCCGGTGCAGGGGGCAGGAACAGACGTGTGCATGTGGTTCTGACTTTACCTGGGCGTGTGGACCCCCTGCCTGGCCCCGAGGCACAGGGGCAAGGGCCCAGAGAGAGCACCACCCCAAAATGCTTTTCTCCCGGGCTTGGGAGCATTTGCGTGGCTGGCGGGAACAGCTAGTGGGAATGCTTGCAAACCGGCCTTTGGGGCAGCCGGGGAGGTCCTCCATGGGCCCGGAGAGAACACCATCCCGAAGCACTTTTCTCCCGGGATTGGGAGCATTGTGCGTGGCTGGCGGGAACAGCAGGCAGGAGTGCTTGCAAACCGGCCTTTGGAGGCAGCCGGGGAGGTCTTCCAAGGGCCCGGAGAGAGCACCACCTCGAAGCGCTTTTCTCTCGGGTTTTGGAGCATTGTGTGCGGCTGGTGGGACAGCGGGAGGGAATTCTTGCAAACCGGCCTTTGGAGGCAGCCAGAGAAGTCTTCCAAGGGCCCGGAGAGAGCACCACCCCGAAGCGCTTTTCTCCGGGGTTTTGGAACATTGTGTGTGGCTGGCGGGAACAGCGAGTGGGAGTGCTTGCAAACCGGCCTTTGGGGGCAGCCGGGGAGGTCCTCCATGGTCCCGGAGAGAACACCACCCCGAAGCGCTTTTCTCACGGTCTTGGGAGCATTGTGCGCGGCTGGCGGGATCAGCGGGCATGAGTGCTTGCAAACTGTTCTTTGGAGGCAGCCGGGGAGGTCTTCCAAGGGCCCGGACTGATCACCACGCCAAAATGCTTTTCTCCCGGGCTTGGGAGCATTGTGCGCGGCTGTCGGGAACAGCGAACATGAGTGCTTGCAAACCGGCCTTTGGAGGCAGCCCGGGAGGTCTTCCAAGGGCCCGGAGAGAGCACCACCCCAAAATGCTTTTCTCCCGGGCTTGGGAGCATTGTGCGTGGCTGGCGGAAGCAGCGGGAATGAGTACTTACAAACCGGCCTTTGGAGGCAGCCGGGGAGGTCTTGAAAGTGCCCGGAGAGAGCACCAGCCCGAAGCGCTTTTCTCCCGGGCTTGGGAGCATTGTGCGCGGCTGGCGGGAACAGCAGGCAGGAGTGCTTGAAAACCGGCCTTTGAAGGCAGCCGGGGAGGTCTTCCAAGGGCCCGGAGTGAGCACCACCCCAAAATGCTTTTCTCCCGGGCTTGGGAGCATTGTGCGCGGCTGGTGGGAACAACGGGCATGAGTGCTTGCAAACCGGCCTTTGGAGGCAGCCGGGGACGTCTTCCAAGGGCCCGGAGAGAGCACCACCCCGAAGCACTTTTCTCCCGGGCTTGGGAGTATTGTGCGCGGGTGGCGGGAACAGCAGGCAGGAGTGCTTGAAAACCGGCCTTTGCAGGCAGCCGGGGAGGTCTTCCAGGGCCCGGTGTGAGCACCACCACAAAAAGCTTTTCTCCCGGGCTTGGGAGCATTCTGCGAGGCTGGTGGGAACAGCGGGCATGAGTGCTTGCAAGCTGGCCATTGGAGGCAGCGGGGGAGATCTTCCAAGGGCCCGGAGTGAGCACCACCCCAAAATGCTTTTCTCACAGGCTTGGGAGCATTGTGCGTGGCTGGCGGGAACAGCAGGAAGGAGTCCTTGCAAACCGGCCTTTGGAGGCAGCCGGGGAGGTCTTCCAAGGGCCTGTAGAGAGCACCACCCCGAAGCGCTTTTCTCCCGGGCTTGGAACATTTGCGCGGATGGCGGGAACAGCGAGTGGGAGTGCTTCCAAACCGGCCTTTGTGGGCAACCCGGGAGGTCTTCCATGGGCACGGAGAGGACACCACCCCGAAGAGCTTTTCTCCGGGGTTTTGGAGGATTGTGCGTGGCTGGCGGGAACAGCGAGTGGGAGTGCTTGCAAACCGGCCTTTGGGGGCAGCCAGGGAGGTCCTCCATTGCCACGGAGAGAACACCACCCCGAAGCGCTTTTCTCCCGGTCTTGGGAGCATTGTGCGAGGCTGGCGGGAACAGCGGGCGGGAGTGCTTGCAAACCGGCCTTTGGAGGCAGCTTGGGAGGTCTGCCAAGGGCCCGGAGAGAGCACCATGCCGAAGCACTTTTCTCACGGAATTGGGAGCATTGTGCGCGGCTGTCGGGATCAGCGGACATGAGTGCTTGCAAACCGGCCTTTAGAGGCAGCAGGGGAGGTCTTCCAAGGGCCCGGAGAGAGCACCACCCCAAAATGCTTTTCTCCCGGGCTTGGGAGCATTGTGTGCGGCTGGCGGGTCAGCGGGAGGGAGTTCTTGAAAACCAGCCTTTGGAGGCAGCCGGGGAGGTCTTCCAAGGGCCGGGAGATAGCACCAGCCCGAAGCGCTTTTCTCCCGGGCTTGGTAGCATTGTGTGCGGCTGGCGGGACAGCGGGAGGGAGTTCTTGAAAACCAGCCTTTGGAGGCAGCCGGGGAGGTCTTCCAAGGGCCCGGAGAGAGCACCACCCCGAAGCACTTTTCTCCCGGGCTTGGGAGCATTGTCCGTGGCTGGCGGAACAGCAGGAAGGAGTCCTTGCAAACCGGCCTTTGGAGGCAGCGGGGGAGGTCTTCCAAGGGCCTGTAGAGAGCACCACCCCGAAGCGCTTTTCTCCCGGGCTTGGGAGTATTGTGCGTGGGTGGCGGGAACAGCAGGCAGGAGTGCTTGAAAACCGGCCTTTGCAGGCAGCCGGGGAGGTCTTCCAGGGCCCGGTGTGAGCACCACCCCAAAAAGCTTTTCTCCCGGGCTTGGGAGCATTGTGCACGGCTGGTGGGAACAGCGGCCATGAGTGCTTGCAAACTGGCCATTGGAGGCAGCCGGGGAGGTCTTCCAAGGGCCAGGAGAGAGCACCATCCAGAAGCGCTTTTCTCCCGGGCTTGGAACATTTGCGCGGATGGCGGGAACAGCGAGTGGGAGTGCTTCCAAACCGGCCTTTGGGGGCAGCCAGGGAGGTCCTCCATTGGCACGGAGAGAACACCACCCCGAAGCGCTTTTCTCCCGGGCTTGGGAGCATTGTGCGAGGCTGGCGGGAACAGCGGGCGGGAGTGCTTGCAAACCGGCCTTTGGAGGCAGCTTGGGAGGTCTTCCAAGAACCCGGAGAGAGCACCATCCCGAAGCACTTTTCTCCGGAATTGGGAGCATTGTGCGCGGCTGTCGGGAAAGGCGGACGGGAGTGCTTGCAAACCGGCCTTTCGAGGCAGCCGGGGAGGTCTTCCATGGGCCCGGAGAGAGCACCACCCCAAAATGCTTTTCTCCCGGGCTTGGGAGCATTGTGTGCGGCTGGCGGGTCAGCGGGAGGGAGTTCTTGAAAACCAGCCTTTGGAGGCAGCCGGGGAGGTCTTCCAAGGGCCGGGAGAGAGCACCACCCCGAAGCGCTTTTCTCCCGGGCTTGGGAGCATTGTGCGCGGCTGGCGGGAACAGCGGGATTGAGTGCTTGCAAACCGGCCTTTGGAGGCAGCCGGGGAGGTCTTCCAGTGGGAGAGGGCCGGTTGTGCTCAGAGGCCCCACAGGCCAGGGGCAGGACCCAGCAGGGCCCCTGCCCCTGGCCAGCCTTGCCCAGACCTTCCTGGCCTCCGGGGGTACTGCCCCACCAAGGGGCAGGCTGCGGGGACTGGGTCCAGACATGCCCGGGCGCCTCCCCAGGCTCATCCCCGCTGGTGCCTTTCCCCTGGGCCTAGGCCTCGGTTGAGGCCTCTTTGGAGAGGAGGTTGCTGGCAGGGGCTGTCTCCACACTGCAAGGTGCTGGAGCTCAGAGGGCCTTGTCAGAGGGAAGGGACCAGCAAGGGGCTGGATGCCCAAGAACTCTTTGGCCCAGCAGCCTCAGGGCAGCAGGGAGAGCAAGAGGCCCAACTTGCCCCTAGGTCGGCTCTGCCCCTTCCCACACAGGCGGCCAGCCCAGCAGCTGCCTGACAGACTCTGGCTCCCCCGAGCTCTCTGCCGGTGCAGGGGGCAGGAACAGACGTGTGCATGTGGTTCTGCCTTGGCCTGGGAGTGTGGACCCCCTTCCTGGCCCCCAGGCTCAGGGGCAAGGGCCCGGAGAGAACACCACCCCGAAGCGCTTTTCTCCCGGGCTTGGGAGCATTGTGAGCGCTTGGTGGGAACAGTGGGCGGGAGTGCTTGCAAACCGGCCTTTGGAGGCAGCCGGGGAGGTCTTCCAGTGGGAGAGGGCCGGTTGTGCTCAGAGGCCCCACAGGCCAGGGGCAGGACCCAGCAGGTCCCCTGCCCCTGGCCAGCCTTTCCCAGACCTTCCTGGCCTCCGGGGGTACTGCCCACCAAGGGGCAGGCTGCGGGGACTGGGTCCAGACATGCCCGGGCGCCTCCCCAGGCTCATCCCCGCTGGTGCCTTTCCCCTGGGCCTAGGCCTCGGTTTAGGCCTCCTTGGAGAGGAGGTTGCTGGCAGGGGCTGTCTCCACACTGCAAGGTGCTGGAGCTCAGAGGGCCTCGTCAGAGGGAAGGGACCAGCAAGGGGCTCGATGCCCAAGACCTCTTTGGCCCAGCAGCCTCAGGGCAGCAGGGAGAGCAAGAGGCCCAACTTGCCCCTAGGTTGGCTCTGCCACTTCCCACACAGGCGGCCAGCCCAGCAGCTGCCTGACAGACTCTGGCTCCCCCGAGCTCTCTGCCGGTGCAGGGGGCAGATCAGACGTGTGCATGTGGTTCTGCCTTGGCCTGGGAGTGTGGACCCCCTGCCTTGCCCCCAGGCTCAGGGGCAAGGTCCCAGAGAGAACACCACCCTGAAGCGCTTTTCTCCCGGGCTTAGGAGCATTGTGCCCGCCTGCTGGGAACAGTGGGCGGGAGCGCTTGCAAACCGGCCTTTGGAGGCAGCCGGGGAGGTCTTCCAGTGGGAGAGGGCCGGTTGTTCTCAGAGGCCTCACAGGCCAGGGGCGGGACCCAGCAGGGCCCCTGCCCCTGGCCAGCCTTGCACAGACCGTCCTGGCCTCCGGGGGTACTGCCCCACCAAGGGGCAGGCTGCGGGGACTGGGTCCAGACATGTCCGTGCGCCTCCCCAGGATCATCCCCGCTGGTGCCTTTCCCCTGGGCGTAGGCCTCGGTTGAGGCCTCTTTGGAGAGGTGGTTGCTGGCAGGGGCTGTCTCCACACTGCAAGGTGCTGGAGCTCAGAGGGCCTCGTCAGAGGGAAGGGACCAGCAAAGGGCTGGATGCCCAAGACCTCTTTGACCCAGCAGCCTCAGGGCAGCAGGGAGAGCAAGAGGCCCAACTTGCCCCTAGGTCGGCTCTTCCCCTTCCCACACAGGCGGCCAGCCCAGCAGCTGCCTGACAGACTCTGGATCCCCCCAGCTCTCTGTCGGTGGAGGGGGCAGGAACAGACGTGTGCATGTGGTTCTGCCTTCGCCTGGGACTGTGGATCCCCTGCCTGGCCCCCAGGCTCAGGGGCAAGGGCCCGGAGAGACCACCACCACGAAGCGCTTTTCTCCCGGGCTTAGGAGCATTGTGCCCGCCTGCTGGGAACAGTGGGCGGGAGCGCTTGCAAACCGGCCTTTGGAGGCAGCCGGGGAGGTCTTCCAGTGGGAGAGGGCCGGTTGTGCTCAGAGGCCCCACAGGCCAGGGGCGGGACCCAGCAGGGCCCCTGCCCCTGGCCAGCCTTGCCCAGACCTTCCTGGCCTCCGGGGGTACTGCCCCACCAAGGGGCAGGCTGCGGGGACTGGGTCCAGACATGCTCGGGCGCCTCCCCTGGCTCATCCCCGCTGGTGCCTTTCCCCTGGGCCTAGGCCTCGGTTTAGGCCTCCTTGGAGAGGAGATTGCTGGCAGGGGCTGTCTCCACACTGCAAGGTGCTGGAGCTCAGAGGGCCTCGTCAGAGGGAAGGGACCAGTAAGGGGCTGGATGCCCAAGACGTCTTTGGCCCAGCAGCCTCAGGGCAGCAGGGAGAGCAAGAGGCCCAACTTGCCCCTAGGTCGGCTCTTCCACTTCCCACACAGGCGGCCAGCCCAGCAGCTGCCTGACAGACTCTGGCTCCCCCCAGCTCTCTGTCGGTGCAGGGGACAGGAACAGACGTGTGCATGTGGTTCTGCCTTGGTCTGGGAGTGTGTTCCCCCTGCCTTTCCCCCAGGCTCAGGCGCAAGGGCCCAGGGAGAGCACCACCCCGAAGCGCTTTTCTCCCAGGCTTGGGAGCATTGTGCGAGCCTGGCGTGAACAGCGAGCGGGAGTGTTTGCAAACAGGACTTTGGAGGCAGCCGGGGAGGTCTTCCAGTGGGAGAGGGCCGGTTGTTCTCAGAGGCCTCACAGGCCAGGGGCGGGACCCAGCAGGGCCCCTGCCCCTGGCCAGCCTTGCCCAGACCTTCCTGGCCTCCGGGGGTACTGCCCCACCAAGGGGCAGGCTACGGGGACTGGGTCCAGACATGTCCGTGCGCCTCCCCAGGATCATCCCCGCTGGTGCCTTTCCCCTGGGCGTAGGCCTCGGTTGAGGCCTCTTTGGAGAGGTGGTTGCTGGCAGGGGCTGTCTCCACACTGCAAGGTGCTGGAGCTCAGAGGGCCTCGTCAGAGGGAAGGGACCAGCAAAGGGCTGGATGCCCAAGACCTCTTTGACCCAGCAGCCTCAGGGCAGCAGGGAGAGCAAGAGGCCCAACTTGCCCCTAGGTCGGCTCTTCCCCTTCCCACACAGGCGGCCAGCCCAGCAGCTGCCTGACAGACTCTGGATCCCCCCAGCTCTCTGTCGGTGGAGGGGGCAGGAACAGACGTGTGCATGTGGTTCTGCCTTCGCCTGGGACTGTGGATCCCCTGCCTGGCCCCCAGGCTCAGGGGCAAGGGCCCGGAGAGACCACCACCACGAAGCGCTTTTCTCCCGGGCTTAGGAGCATTGTGCCCGCCTGCTGGGAACAGTGGGCGGGAGCGCTTGCAAACCAGCCTTTGGAGGCAGCGGGGGAGGTCTTCCAAGGGCCTGTAGAGAGCACCACCCCGAAGCGCTTTTCTCCCGGGCTTGGGAGTATTGTGCGCGGGTGGCGGGAACAGCAGGCAGGAGTGCTTGAAAACCGGCCTTTGCAGGCAGCCGGGGAGGTCTTCCAGGGCCCGGTGTGAGCACCACCCCAAAAAGCTTCTCTCCCGGGCTTGGGAGCATTGTGCGCGGCTGGTGGGAACAGCGGGCATGAGTGCTTGCAAACTGGCCATTGGAGGCAGCCGGGGAGGTCTTCCAAGGGCCAGGAGAGAGCACCACCCAGAAGCGCTTTTCTCCCGGGCTTGGAACATTTGCGCCGATGGCGGGAACAGCGAGTGGGAGTGCTTCCAAACCGGCCTTTGGGGGCACCCCGGGAGGTCTTCCATGGGCACGGAGAGAACACCACCCCGAAGCGCTTTTCTCCGGGGTTTTGGAGGATTGTGCGTGGCTGGCGGGAACAGCGAGTGGGAGTGCTTGCAAACCGGCCTTTGGGGGCAGCCAGGGAGGTCCTCCATTGGCACGGAGAGAACACCACCCCGAAGCGCTTTTCTCCCGGGCTTGGGAGCATTGTGCGAGGCTGGCGGGAACAGCGGGCGGGAGTGCTTGCAAACCGGCCTTTGGAGGCAGCTTGGGAGGTCTTCCAAGAGCCCGGAGAGAGCACCATCCCGAAGCACTTTTCTCCGGAATTGGGAGCATTGTGCGCGGCTGTCGGGAACAGCGGACGGGAGTGCTTGCAAACCGGCCTTTCGAGGCAGCCGGGGAGGTCTTCCATGGGCCCGGAGAGAGCACCACCCCAAAATGCTTTTCTCCCGGGCTTGGGAGCATTGTGTGCGGCTGGCGGGTCAGCGGGAGGGAGTTCTTGAAAACCGGCCTTTGGAGGCAGCCGGGGAGGTCTTCCAAGGGCCGGGAGAGAGCACCACCCCGAAGCGCTTTTCTCCCGGGCTTGGGAGCATTGTGCGCGGCTGGCGGGAACAGCGGGATTGAGTGCTTGCAAACCGGCCTTTGGAGGCAGCCGGGGAGGTCTTCCAGTGGGAGAGGGCCGGTTGTGCTCAGAGGCCCCACAGGCCAGGGGCAGGACCCAGCAGGGCCCCTGCCACTGGCCAGCCTTGCCCAGACCTTCCTGGCCTCCGGGGGTACTGCCCCACCAAGGGGCAGGCTGCGGGGACTGGGTCCAGACATGCCCGGGCGCCTCCCCAGGCTCATCCCCGCTGGTGCCTTTCCCCTGGGCCTAGGCCTCGGTTGAGGCCTCTTTGGAGAGGAGGTTGCTGGCAGGGGCTGTCTCCACACTGCAAGGTGCTGGAGCTTAGAGGGGCTCGTCAGAGGGAAGGGACAAGCAAGGGGCTGGATGCCCAAGAACTCTTTGGCCCAGCATCCTCAGGGCAGCAGGGAGAGCAAGAGGCCCAACTTGCCCCTAGGTCGGCTCTGCCCCTTCCCACACAGGCGGCCAGCCCAGCAGCTGCCTGACAGACTCTGGCTCCCCCGAGCTCTCTGCCGGTGCAGGGGGCAGGAACAGACGTGTGCATGTGGTTCTGCCTTGGCCTGGGAGTGTGGACCCCCTTCCTGGGCCCCAGGCTCAGGGGCAAGGGCCCGGAGAGAACACCACCCCGAAGCGCTTTTCTCCCGGGCTTGGGAGCATTGTGAGCGCTTGGTGGGAACAGTGGGCGGGAGTGCTTGCAAACCGGCCTTTGGAGGCAGCCGGGGAGGTCTTCCAGTGGGAGAGGGCCGGTTGTGCTCAGAGGCCCCACAGGCCAGGGGCAGGACCCAGCAGGTCCCCTGCCCCTGGCCAGCCTTTCCCAGACCTTCCTGGCCTCCGGGGGTACTGCCCACCAAGGGGCAGGCTGCGGGGACTGGGTCCAGACATGCCCGGGCGCCTCCCCAGGCTCATCCCCGCTGGTGCCTTTCCCCTGTGCCTAGGCCTCGGTTTAGGCCTCCTTGGAGAGGAGGTTGCTGGCAGGGGCTGTCTCCACACTGCAAGGTGCTGGAGCTCAGAGGGCCTCGTCAGAGGGAAGGGACCAGCAAGGGGCTCGATGCCCAAGACCTCTTTGGCCCAGCAGCCTCAGGGCAGCAGGGAGAGCAAGAGGCCCAACTTGCCCCTAGGTTGGCTCTGCCACTTCCCACACAGGCGGCCAGCCCAGCAGCTGCCTGACAGACTCTGGCTCCCCCGAGCTCTCTGCCGGTGCAGGGGGCAGATCAGACGTGTGCATGTGGTTCTGCCTTGGCCTGGGAGTGTGGACCCCCTGCCTTGCCCCCAGGCTCAGGGGCAAGGTCCCAGAGAGAACACCACCCTGAAGCGCTTTTCTCCCGAGCTTAGGAGCATTGTGCCCGCCTGCTGGGAACAGTGGGCGGGAGCGCTTGCAAACCGGCCTTTGGAGGCAGCCGGGGAGGTCTTCCAGTGGGAGAGGGCCGGTTGTGCTCAGAGGCCCCACAGGCCAGGGGCAGGACCCAGCAGGGCCCCTGCCCCTGGCCAGCCTTGCCCAGACCTTCCTGGCCTCCGGGGGTACTGCCCCACCAAGGGGCAGGCTGCGGGGACTGGGTCCAGACATGCTCGGGCGCCTCCCCTGGCTCATCCCCGCTGGTGCCTTTCCCCTGGGCCTAGGCCTCGGTTTAGGCCTCCTTGGAGAGGAGATTGCTGGCAGGGGCTGTCTCCACACTGCAAGGTGCTGGAGCTCAGAGGGCCTCGTCAGAGGGAAGGGACCAGTAAGGGGCTGGATGCCCAAGACGTCTTTGGCCCAGCAGCCTCAGGGCAGCAGGGAGAGCAAGAGGCCCAACTTGCCCCTAGGTCGGCTCTTCCACTTCCCACACAGGCGGCCAGCCCAGCAGCTGCCTGACAGACTCTGGCTCCCCCCAGCTCTCTGTCGGTGCAGGGGACAGGAACAGACGTGTGCATGTGGTTCTGCCTTGGTCTGGGAGTGTGTTCCCCCTGCCTTTCCCCCAGGCTCAGGCGCAAGGGCCCAGGGAGAGCACCACCCCGAAGCGCTTTTCTCCCAGGCTTGGGAGCATTGTGCGAGCCTGGCGTGAACAGCGAGCGGGAGTGTTTGCAAACAGGACTTTGGAGGCAGCCGGGGAGGTCTTCCAGTGGGAGAGGGCCGGTTGTTCTCAGAGGCCTCACAGGCCAGGGGCGGGACCCAGCAGGGCCCCTGCCCCTGGCCAGCCTTGCACAGACCTTCCTGGCCTCCAGGGGTACTGCCCCACCAAGGGGCAGGCTGCGGGGACTGGGTCCAGACATGCTCGGGCGCCTCCCCTGGCCCATCCCCGCTGGTGCCTTTCCCCTGGGCCTAGGCCTCGGTTGAGGCCTCCTTGGAGAGGAGGTTGCTGGCAGGGGCTGTCTCCACACTGCAAGGTGCTGGAGCTCAGAGGGCCTCGTCAGAGGGAAGGGACCAGTAAGGGGCTGGATGCCCAAGACATCTTTGGCCCAGCAGCCTCAGGGCAGCAGGGAGAGCAAGAGGCCCAACTTGCCCCTAGGGCGGCTCTGCCCCTTCCCACACTTGCGGCCAACCCAGCAGCTGCCTGACAGACTCTGGCTCCCCCAAGCTCTCTGCCGGTGCAGGGGACAGGTACAGACGTGGGCATGTGGTTCTGCCTTGGCCTGGGAGTGTGTTCCCTCTGCCTTGCCCCCAGGCTCAGGGGCAAGGGCCCAGGGAGAGCACCACCCCGAAGCGCTTTTCTCCCGGGCTTGGGAGCATTGTGCGAGCCTGGCGTGAACAGCGGGCGAGAGTGTTTGCAAACAGGACTTTGGAGGCAGCCGGGGAGGTCTTCCAGTGGGAGAGGGCCGGTTGTGCTCAGAGGCCCCACAGGCCAGGGGCAGGACCCAGCAGGGCCCCTGCCCCTGGCCAGCCTTGCCCAGACCTTCCTGGCCTCCGGGGGTACTGCCCCACCAAGGGGCAGGCTGCGGGGACTGGGTCCAGTCATGCCCGGGCGCCTCCCCAGGCTCATCCCCGCTGGTGCCTTTCCCCTGGGCCTAGGCCTCGGTTTAGGCCTCCTTGGAGAGGAGGTTGCTGGCAGGGGCTGTCTCCACACTGCAAGGTGCTGGAGCTCAGAGGGCCTCGTCAGAGGGAAGGGACCAGCAAGGGGCTGGATGCCCAAGACCTCTTTGGCCCAGCAGCCTCAGGGCAGCAGGGAGAGCAAGAGGCCCAACTTGCCCCTAGGTCGGCTCTGCCACTTCCCACACAGGCGGCCAGCCCAGCAGCTGCCTGACAGACTCTGGCTCCCCCGAGCTCTCTGCCGGTGCAGGGGGCAGATCAGACGTGTGCATGTGGTTCTGCCTTGGCCTGGGAGTGTGGACACCCTGCCTTGCCCCCAGGCTCAGGGGCAAGGGCCCAGAGAGAGCACCACCCTGAAGCGCTTTTCTCCCGGGCTTAGGAGCATTGTGCACGTCTGCTGGGAACAGTGGGCGGGAGCGCTTGCAAACCGGCCTTTGGAGGCAACCGGGGAGGTCTTCCAGTGGGAGAGGGGCGGTTGGGCTCAGAGGCCCCACAGGCCAGGGGCAGGACCCAGCAGGGCCCCTCCCCCTGGCCAGCCTTGCCCAGACCTTCCTGGCCTCCGGGGGTACTGCCCCACCAAGGGGCAGGCTGCGGGGACTGGGTACAGACATGCTCGGGCTCCTCCCCTGGCTCATCACCGCTGGTGCCTTTCCCCTGGGCCTAGGCCTCGGTTGAGGCCTCCTTGGAGAGGAGGTTGCTGGCAGGGGCTGTCTCCACACTGCAAGGTGCTGGAGCTCAGAGGGCCTCGTCAGAGGGAAGGGACCAGTAAGGGGCTGGATGCCCAAGACGTCTTTGGCCCAGCAGCCTCAGGGCAGCAGGGAGAGCAAGAGGCCCAACTTGCCCCTAGGGTGGCTCTGCCCCTTCCCACACAGTCGGCTAACCAAGCAGCTGCCTGACAGACTCTGGCTCCCCCAAGCTCTCTGCCGGTGCAGGGGACAGGAACAGACGTGGGCATGTGGTTATGCCTTGGCCTGGGAGTGTGTTCCCCCTGCCTTGCCCCCAGGCTCAGGGGCAAGGGCCCAGAGAGAGCACCACCCCGAAGCGCTTTTCTCCCGGGCTTGGGAGCATTGTGCGAGCCTGGCGTGATCAGCGGGCGGGAGTGTTTGCAAACAGGACTTTGGAGGCAGCCGGGGAGGTCTTCCAGTGGGAGAGGGCCGGTTGTGCTCAGAGGCCTCACAAGCCAGGGGCAGGACCCAGCAGGGCCCCTGCCCCTGGCCAGCCTTGCCCAGACCTTCCTGGCCTCCGGGGGTACTGCCCCACCAAGGGGCAGGCTGCGGGGACTGGGTCCAGACATGTCCGTGCGCCTCCCCAGGATCATCCCCGCTGGTGCCTTTCCCCTGGGCCTAGGCCTCGGTTGAGGCCTCTTTGGAGAGGAGGTTGCTGGCAGGGGCTGTCTCCACACTGCAAGGTGCTGGAGCTCAGAGGGCCTCATCAGAGGGAAGGGACCAGCAAAGGGCTGGATGCCCAAGACCTCTTTGACCCAGCAGCCTCAGGGCAGCAGGGAGAGCAAGAGTCCCAACTTGCCCCTAGGTCGGCTCTGCCCCGTCCCACACAGGCAGCCAGCCCAGCAGCAGCCTGGCAGTCTCTGGCTCCCCCGAGCTCTCTGCCGGTGTAGGGGGCAGGAACAGACGTGTGCATGTCGTTCTGCCTTGGCCTGGGAGTGTGTTCCCCCTGCCTGGCCCCCAGGCTCAGGGGCAAGGGCCCGGAGAGAGCACCACCCCGAAGCACTTTTCTCCCGGGCTTGGGAGCATTGTGCGTGCCTGGCGGGAACAGCGGGCGGGAGTGCTTGCAAACCGGCCTTTGGAGGCAGACGGGGAGGTCTTCCAGCGGGAGAGTGCCGGTTGTGCTCAGACGCCCCACAGGCCAGGGGCAGGACCCAGCAGTGTCCCTGCCCCTGGCAGCCTTGCCCAGACCTTCCTGGCCTCCGGGGGTACTACCCCACCAAGGGGCAGGCTGCGGGGACTGGGTCCAGACATGCCCGGGCGCCTCCCCAGGCTCATCCCCGCTGGTGCCTTTCCCCTGGGCCTAGGCCTCGGTTGAGGCCTCCTTGGAGAGGAGGTTGCTGGCAGGGGCTGTCTCCACACTGCAAGGTGCTGGAGCTCAGAGGGCCTCGTCAGCGGGAAGGGACCAGCAAGGGGCTGGATGCCCAAGACGTCTTTGGCCCAGCAGCCTCAGGGCAGCAGGGAGAGGAAGAGGCCCAACTTGCCCCTAGGTCGGCTCTGCCCCTTCCCACACAGGCAGCCAACCCAGCAGCTGCCTGACAGACTCTGGCTCCCCCGAGCTCTCTGCCGGTGCAGGGGTCAGGAACAGACGTGTGCATGTGGTTCTGCCTTGGTCTGAGAGTTTGGACCCACTGCCTGGCCCCCAGGCTCAGGGGCAAGGGCCCGGAGAGAGCAACACCCCGAAGCGCTTTTCTCCCGGGCTTGGGAGCATTGTGCGAGCCTGGCGTGAACAGCGGGCGGGAGTGTTTGCAAACAGGTCTTTGGAGGCAGCCGGGGAGGTCTTCCAGTGGGAGAGGGCCGGTTGTGCTCAGAGGCCTCACAGGCCAGGGGCAGGACCCAGCAGGGCCCCTGCCCCTGGCCAGCGTTTCCCAGACCTTCCTGGCCTCCGGGGGTACTGCCCCACCAAGGGGCAGGTTGCGGGGACTGGGTCCAGACATGCCCGGGCGCCTCCCCAGGCTCATCCCCGCTGGTGCCTTTCCCCTGGGCCTAGGCCGCGGTTTAGGCCTCCTTGGAGAGGAGGTTGCTGGCAGGGGCTGTCTCCACACTGCAAGGTGCTGGAGCTCAGAGGGCCTCGTCAGAGGGAAGGGACCAGCAAGGGGCTGGATGCCCAAGACCTCTTTGGCCCAGCAGCCTCAGGGCAGCAGGGAGAGCAAGAGGCCCAACTTACCCCTAGGTCGGCTCTGCGCCTTCCCACACAGGCGGCCAGCCCAGCAGCTGCCTGACAGACTCTGGATCCCCCGAGCTCTCTGCCGGTGCAGGGGGCAGATCAGACGTGTGCATGTGGTTCTGACTTGGCTTGGGAGTGTGTTCCCCGTGCATTGCCCCCAGGCTCAGGGGCAAGGGCCCGGAGAGAGCACCACCCTGAAGCGCTTTTCTCCCGGGCTTGGGAGCATTGTGCACGCCTGCTGGGAACAGTGGGCGGGAGCGCTGGCAAACCGGCCTTTGGAGGCAGCCGGGGAGGTCTTCCAGTGGGAGAGGGCCGGTTGTTCTCAGAGGCCTCACAGGCCAGGGGCGGGACCCAGCAGGGCCCCTGCCCCTGGCCAGCCTTGCACAGACCTTCCTGGCCTCCGGGGGTACTGCCCCACCAAGGGGCAGGCTGCGGGGACTGGGTCCAGACATGTCCGTGTGCCTCCCCAGGATCATCCCCGCTGGTGCCTTTCCCCTGGGCCTAGGCCTCGGTTGAGGCCTCTTTGGAGAGGAGGTTGCTGGCAGGGGCTGTCTCCACACTGCAAGGTGCTAGAGCTCAGAGGGCCTCGTCAGAGGGAAGGGACCAGCAAAGGGCTGGATGCCCAAGACCTCTTTGGCCCAGCAGCCTCAGGGAAGCAGGGAGAGCAAGAGGCCCAACTTGCCCCTAGGTCGGTACTGCCCCTTCCCACACAGGCGGCCAGCCCAGCAGCTGCCTGACAGACTCTGGCTCCCCCGAGCTCTCTGCTGGTGCAGGGGGCAGATCAGAGGTGTGCATGTGGTTCTGACTTGGCCTGGGAGTGTGTTCCCCCTGCATTGACCCTAGGCTCAGGGGCAAGGGCCCGGAGAGAGCACCACCCTGAAGCGCTTTTCTCCCGGGCGTGGGAGCATTGTGCACGCCTGCTGGGAACAGTGGGCGGGAGCGCTTGCAAACCGGCCTTTGGAGGCAGACGGGGAGGTCTTCCAGTGGGAGAGGGCCGGTTGTGCTCAGAGGCCCCACAGGCCAGGGGCAGGACGCAGCAGGGCCCCTGCCCCTGGCCAGCCTTGCCCAGACCTTCCTGGCCTCCGGGGGTACTGCCCCCCAAGGGGCATGCTGCGGGGACTGGGTCCAGACATGCTCGGGCGCCTCCCCTGGCTCATCCCCGCTGGTGCCTTTCCCCTGGGCCTAGGCCTCGGTTGAGGCCTCCTTGGAGAGGAGGTTGCTGGCAGGGGCTGTCTCCACAATGCAAGGTGCTGGAGCGCAGAGGGCCTCGTCAGAGGGAAGGGACCAGTAAGAGGCTGGATGCCCAAGACGTCTTTGGCCCAGCAGCCTCAGGGCAGCAGGGAGAGCAAGAGGCCCAACTTGCCCCTAGGGCGTCTCTGGCCTTCCCACACAGGCGGCCAACCCAGCAGCTGCCTGACAGACTCTGGCTCCCCCAAGCTCTCTGCCGGTGCAGGGGACAGGAACAGACGTGGGCATCTGGTTCTGACTTGGCCTGGGAGTGTGTTCCCCCTGCCTTGCCCCCAGGCTCAGGGGCAAGGGCCCTGAGAGAGCACCACCCCAAAGCGCTTTTCTCCCGGGCTTGGGAGCATTGTGCGAGCCTGGCGTGAACAGCGGGCGGGAGTGTTTGCAAACAGGACTTTGGAGGCAGCCGGGGAGGTCTTCCAGTGGGAGAGGGCCGGTTGTGCTCAGAGGCCCCACAGGCCAGGGGCAGGACCCAGCAGGGCCCCTGCCCCTGGCCAGCCTTGCCCAGACCTTCCTGGCCTCCGGGGGTACTGCCCCACCAAGGGGCAGTCTGCGGGGACTGGGTCCAGACATGTCCGTGCGCCTCCCCAGGCTCATCCCCGCTGGTGCCTTTCCCCTGGGCCTAGGCCTCGGTTGAGGCCTCTTTGGAGAGGAGGTTGCTGGCAGGGGCTGTCTCCACACTGCAAGGTGCTGGAGCTCAGAGGGACTCGTCAGAGGGAAGGGACCAGCAAAGGGCTGGATGCCCAAGACCTCTTTGGCCCAGCAGCCTCAGGGCAGCAGGGAGAGCAAGAGGCCCAACTTGTCCCTAGGCCGGCTCTGCCCCGTCCCACACAGGCAGCCAGCCCAGCAGCAGCCTGGCAGTCTCTGGCTCCCCCGAGCTCTCTGCCAGTGTAGGGGGCAGGAACAGACGTGTGCATGTCGTTCTGCCTTGGCCTGGGAGTGTGTTCCCCCTGCCTGTCCCCCAGGCTCAGGGGCAAGGGCCCGGAGAGAGCACCACCCCGAAGCGCTTTTCTCCCTTGCTTGGGAGCATTGTGCATGCCTGGCGGGAACAGCGGGCGGGAGTGCGTGCAAACCGGCCTTTGGAGGCAGTCGGGGAGGTCTTCCAGCGGGAGAGTGCCGGTTGTGCTCAGACGCCCACATGCGAGGGGCAGGACCCAGCAATGTCCCTGCCCCTGGCAGCCTTGCCCAGACCTTCCTGGCCTCCGGGGGTACTACCCCACCAAGGGGCAGGCTGCGGGGACTGGGTCCAGACATGCCCGGGCGCCTCCCCAGGCTCATCCCCGCTGGTGCCTTTCCCCTGGTCCTAGGCCTCGGTTGAGGCCTCCTTGGAGAGGAGGTTGCTGGCAGGGGCTGTCTCCACACTGCAAGGTGCTGGAGCTCAGAGGGCCTCGTCAGATGGAAGGGACCAGCAAAGGGCTGGATGTCCAAGACCTCTTTGGCCCAGCAGCCTCAGGGCAGCAGGGAGAGCAAGAGACCCAACTTGCCCCTAGGTCGGCTCTGCCCCTTCCCACACAGGCCGCCAGCCCAGCAGCTGCCTGACAGACTCTGGCTCCCCCGAGCTCTCTGCCGGTGCAGGGGACAGGAACAGACGTGTGCATGTGTTTCTGACTTTGCCTGGGAGTGTGGACCCCCTGCCTGGCCCCGAGGCACAGGGGCAAGGGCCCGGAGAGAGCACCACCCCAAAATGCTTTTCTCCCGGGCTTGGGAGCATTTGCGTGGCTGGCGGGAACAGCTAGTGGGAATGCTTGCAAACCGGCCTTTGGGGGCAGCCGGGGAGGTCCTCCATGGGCCCGGAGAGAAGACCACCCCGATGCGCTTTTCTCCTGGGCTTGGGAGCAGTGTGCGCGTGTGGCGGGAACAGCAGGCAGGAGTGCTTGCAAACCGGCCTTTGGAGGCAGGCGCGGAGGTCTTCCAAGGGCAAGGAGTGAGCACCACCCCAAAATGCTTTTCTCCCGTGCTTGGGAGCATTGTGCATGGCTGGTGGGAACAGCGGGCATGAGTGCCTGCATACCGCCCATTGGAGGCAGCCGGGGAAGTCTTCAAAGGGCCCTGAGAGAGCACCACACCGAAGCGCTTTTCTCCCGTGATTGGGAGCATTGTGTGCGGCTGGCGGTACAGCGGGAGGGAGTTCTTGCAAACCGTCCTTTGGAGGCAGCCAGGGAAGTCTTCCAAGGGCCGGGAGAGAGCACCACCCCAAAGCGCTTCTCTCCCGTGTTTTGGAGCATGTGCGTGGCTGGCGGGAACAGTGAGTGGGAGTGATTGCAAACCGGCCTTTGGGGGCAGCTGGGGTGGTCCTCCATGGGCAAGGAGAGAACACCACCCCGAAGCGCATTTCTCCCGGTCTTGGGAGCATTGTGCGCGGCTGGCGGGAACAGCGGGCATGAGTTCTTGCAAACTGTCCTTTGGAGGCAGCCGGGGAGGTCTTCCAAGGGCCCGGACTGATCACCACCCCAAAATGCTTTTCTCCCGGGCTTGGGAGCATTGTGCGCGGCTGTCGGGAACAGCGGACATGAGTGCTTGCAAACCGGCCTTTGGAGGCAGCCCGGGAGGTCTTCCAAGGGCCCGGAGAGAGCACCACCCCAAAATGCTTTTCTTCCGGGCTTGGGAGCATTGTGCGCGTGTGGCGGGAACAGCAGGCAGGAGTGCTTGCAAACCGGCCTTTGGAGGCAGCCGGGGAGGTCTTCCAAGGGCCCGGAGAGAGCACCACCTCGAAGCGCTTTTCTCAGGGGTTTTGGAACATTGTGTGTGGCTGGCGGGAACAGCGAGTGGGAGTGCTTGCAAACCGGCCTTTGGGGGCAGCCGGGGAGGTCCTCCATGGTCCCTAGTAGAACACCACCCCGAAGCGCTTTTCTCACGGTCTTGGGAGCATTGTGCGCGGCTGGTGGGAACAGCGGGCATGAGTGCTTGCAAACTGTCCTTTGGAGGCAGCCGGGGAATTCTTCCAAGGGCACCGGACTGATCACCACCCCAAAATGCTTTTCTCCCGGGCTTGGGAGCATTGTGCGCGGCTGTCGGGAACAGCGGACATGAGTGCTTGCAAACCGGCCTTTGGAGGCAGCCCGGGAGGTCTTCCAAGGGCCCGGAGAGAGCACCACCCCAGAATGCTTTTCTCCCGGGCTTGGGAGCATTGTGCGTGGCTGGCGGAAGCAGCGGGAATGAGTACTTACAAACCGGCCTTTGGAGGCAGCCGGGGAGGTCTTGAAAGTGCCCGGAGAGAGCACCACCCCGAAGCGCTTTTCTCCCGGGCTTGGGAGCATTGTGCGCGGCTGGCGGGAACAGCAGGCAGGAGTGCTTGCAAACTGGCCTTTGGAGGCAGCCGGGGAGGTCTTCCAAGGGCCCGGAGTGAGCACCACCCCAAAATGCTTTTCTCCCGGGCTTGGGAGCATTGTGCGCGGCTGGTGGGAACAACGGGCATGAGAGCTTGCAAACCGGCCTTTGGAGGCAGCCGGGGAGGTCTTCCAAGGGCCTGTAGAGAGCACCACCCCGAAGCGCTTTTCTCCCGGGCTTGGGAGTATTGTGCGCGGGTGGCGGGAACAGCAGGCAGGAGTGCTTGAAAACCGGCCTTTGGAGGCAGCCGGGGAGGTCTTCCAAGGGCCTGTAGAGAGCACCACCCCGAAGCGCTTTTCTCCCGGGCTTGGGAGTATTGTGCGCGGGTGGCGGGAACAGCAGGCAGGAGTGCTTGAAAACCGGCCTTTGCAGGCAGCCGGGGAGGTCTTCCAGGGCCCGGGTGAGCACCACCCCAAAAAGCTTTTCTCCCGGGCTTGGGAGCATTGTGCGCGGCTGGTGGGAACAGCGGGCATGAGTGCTTGCAAACTGGCCATTGGAGGCAGCCGGGGAGGTCTTCCAAGGGCCAGGAGAGAGCACCACCCAGAAGCGCTTTTCTCCCGGGCTTGGAACATTTGCGCGGATGGCTGGAACAGCGAGTGGGAGTGCTTCCAAACCGGCCTTTGGGGGCACCCCGGGAGGTCTTCCATGGGCACGGAGAGAACACCACCCCGAAGCGCTTTTCTCCGGGGTTTTGGAGGATTGTGCGTGGCTGGCGGGAACAGCGAGTGGGAGTGCTTGCAAACCGGCCTTTGGGGGCAGCCAGGGAGGTCCTCCATTGGCACGGAGAGAACACCACCCCGAAGCGCTTTTCTCCCGGTCTTGGGAGCATTGTGGGAGGCTGGCGGGAACAGCGGGCGGGAGTGCTTGCAAACCGGCCTTTGGAGGCAGCTTGGGAGGTCTTCCAAGGGCCCGGAGAGAGCACAATCCAGAAGCACTTTTCTTCCGGAATTGGGAGCATTGTGCGCGGCTGTCGGGAACAGCGGACGTGAGTGCTTGCAAACCGGCCTTTTGAGGCAGCCGGGGAGGTCTTCCAAGGGCCCTGAGAGAGCACCACCCCAAAATGCTTTTCTCCCGGGCTTGGGAGCATTGTGTGCGGCTGGCGGGTCAGCGGGAGGGAGTTCTTGAAAACCAGCCTTTGGAGGCAGCCGGGGAGGTCTTCCAAGGGCCGGGAGAGAGCACCACCCCGAAGCGCTTTTCTCCCGGGCTTGGGAGCATTGTGCGCGGCTGGCGGGAACAGCGGGATTGAGTGCTTGCAAACCGGCCTTTGGAGGCAGCCGAGGAGGTCTTCCAGCGGGAGAGTGCCGGTTGTGCTCAGACGACCCACAGGCCAGGGGCAGGACCCAGAAGTGTCCCTGCCCCTGGCAGCCTTGCCCAGACCTTCCTGGCCTCCGGGGGTACTACCCCACCAAGGGGCAGGCTGCGGGGACTGGTCCAGACATGCCCGGGCGCCTCCCCAGGCTCATCCCCGCTGGTGCCTTTCCCCTGGGCCTAGGCCTCGGTTGAGGCCTCCTTGGAGAGGAGGTTGCTGGCAGGGGCTGTCTCCACACTGCAAGGTGCTGGAGCTCAGAGGGCCTCGTCAGCGGGAAGGGACCAGCAAGGGGCTGGATGCCCAAGACCTCTTTGGCCCAGCAGCCTCAGGGCAGCAGAGAGAGGAAGAGGCCCAACTTGCCCCTAGGTCGGCTCTGCCCCTTCCCACACAGGCAGCCAACCCAGCAGCTGCCTGACAGACTCTGGCTCCCCCGAGCTCTCTGCTGGTACAGGGGTCAGGAACAGACGTGTGCATGTGGTTCTGCCTTGGTCTGGAAGTGTGGACCCACTGCCTGGACCCCAGGCTCAGGGGCAAGGGCCCGGAGAGAGCAACACCCCGAAGCGCTTTTCTCCCGGGCTTGGGAGCATTGTGCACGCCTGGCGGGAACAGAGGGCGGGAGTGCTTGCAAACCGGCCTTAGGAGGCAGCCGGGGAGGTCTTCCAGTGGGAGAGGGCCGGTTGTGCTCAGAGGCCCCACAGTCCAGGGGCAGGACCCAGCAGGGCCCCTGCCCCTGGCCAGCCTTGCCCAGACCTTCCTGGCCTCCGGGGGTACTACCCCACCAAGGGGCAGGCTGCGGGGACTGGGTCCAGACATGCCCGGGCGCCTCCCCAGGCTCATCCCCGCTGGTGCCTTTCCCCTGGGCCTAGGCCTCGGTTGAGGCCTCCTTGGAGAGGAGGTTGCTGGCAGGGGCTGTCTCCACACTGCAAGGTGCTGGAGCTCAGAGGGCCTCGTCAGAGGGAAGGGACCAGCAAGGGGCTGGATGCCCAAGATCTCTTTGGCCCAGCAGCCTCAGGGCAGCAGGGAGAGCAAGAGGCCCAACTTGCCCCTAGGTCGGCTCTGCCCCTTCCCACACAGGTGGCCAGCCCAGCAGCTGCCTGACAGACTCGGGCTCCCCTGAGCTCTCTGCCGGTGCAGGGGGCAGGAACAGACGTGTGCATGTGGTTCTGCCTTGGCCTGGGAGTGTGTTCCCCCTGCATTGCCCCCAGTCTCAGGGGCAAGGGCCCGGTGAGAGCACCACACCGAAGCGCTTTTCTCCCGGGCTTGGGAGCATTGTGCGCGCCTGATGGGAACAGTGGGCGGGAGTGTTGGCAAACCGGCCTTTGGAGGCAGCCGCGGATGTGTTCCAGCGGGAGAGGGCCGGATGTGCTCAGAAGCCCCACAGGCCAGGGGCAGGACCCAGCAGATCTGCTGCCCCTGGCCAGCCTTTCCCAGACCTTCCTGGCCTCAGGGGCTACTGCCCCGCCAAGGGGCAGGCTGCGGGGACTGGGTCCAGACATGCCCGGGCGCCTCCCCAGGCTCATCCCCGCTGGTGCCTTTCCCCTGGGCCTAGGCCTCGGTTTAGGCCTCCTTGGAGAGGAGGTTGCTGGCAGGGGCTCGCTCCACACTGCAAGGTGCTGGAGCTCAGAGGGCCTCGTCAGAGGGAAGGGACCAGCAAGGGGCTTGACGCCCAAGACCTCTTTGGCCCAGCAGCCTCAGGGCAGCAGGGAGAGCAAGAGGCCCAACTTGCCCCTAGGTCGGCTCTGCCCCTTCCCACACAGGCGGCCAGCCCAGCAGCTGCCTGACATACTCTGGCTCCCCCGAGCTCTCTGCCGGTGCAGGGGGCAGATCAGAGGTGTGCATGTGGTTCTGACTTGGCCTGGGAGTGTGGACACCGTGCCTTGCCCCCAGGCTCAGGGGCAAGGGCCCGGAGAGAGCAACACCCCGAAGCGCTTTTCTCCCGGGCTTGGGAGCATTGTACGCGCTTGGTGGGAACAGCGAGTGGGAGTGCTTCCAAACCGGCCTTTGGGGGCACCCCGGGAGGTCTTCCATGGGCACGGAGAGAACACCACCCCGAAGCGCTTTTCTCCGGGGTTTTGGAGGATTGTGCGTGGCTGGCGGGAACAGCGAGTGGGAGTGCTTGCAAACCGGCCTTTGGGGGCAGCCAGGGAGGTCCTCCATTGGCACGGAGAGAACACCACCCCGAAGCGCTTTTCTCCCGGGCTTGGGAGCATTGTGCGAGCCTGGCGGGAACAGCGGGCGGGAGTGCTTGCAAACCGGCCTTTGGAGGCAGCTTGGGAGGTCTTCCAAGGGCCCGGAGAGAGCACCATCCCGAAGCACTTTTCTCCCAGAATTGGGAGCATTGTGCGCGGCTGTCGGGAACAGCGGACGTGAGTGCTTGCAAACCGGCCTTTCGAGGCAGCCGGGGAGGTCTTCCAAGGGCCCGGAGAGAGCACCACCCCAAAATGCTTTTCTCCCGGGCTTGGGAGCATTGTGTGCGGCTGGCGGGTCAGCGGGAGGGAGTTCTTGAAAACCAGCCTTTGGAGGCAGCCGGGGAGGTCTTCCAAGGGCCGGGAGAGAGCACCACCCCGAAGCGCTTTTCTCCCGGGCTTGGGAGCATTGTGCGCGGCTGGTGGGAACAACGGGCATGAGAGCTTGCAAACCGGCCTTTGGAGGCAGCCGGGGAGGTCTTCCAAGGGCCTGTAGAGAGCACCACCCCGAAGCGCTTTTCTCCCGGGCTTGGGAGTATTGTGCGCGGGTGGCGGGAACAGCAGGCAGGAGTGCTTGAAAACCGGCCTTTGGAGGCAGCCGGGGAGGTCTTCCAAGGGCCTGTAGAGAGCACCACCCCGAAGCGCTTTTCTCCCGGGCTTGGGAGTATTGTGCGCGGGTGGCGGGAACAGCAGGCAGGAGTGCTTGAAAACCGGCCTTTGCAGGCAGCCGGGGAGGTCTTCCAGGGCCCGGGTGAGCACCACCCCAAAAAGCTTTTCTCCCGGGCTTGGGAGCATTGTGCGCGGCTGGTGGGAACAGCGGGCATGAGTGCTTGCAAACTGGCCATTGGAGGCAGCCGGGGAGGTCTTCCAAGGGCCAGGAGAGAGCACCACCCAGAAGCGCTTTTCTCCCGGGCTTGGAACATTTGCGCGGATGGCTGGAACAGCGAGTGGGAGTGCTTCCAAACCGGCCTTTGGGGGCACCCCGGGAGGTCTTCCATGGGCACGGAGAGAACACCACCCCGAAGCGCTTTTCTCCGGGGTTTTGGAGGATTGTGCGTGGCTGGCGGGAACAGCGAGTGGGAGTGCTTGCAAACCGGCCTTTGGGGGCAGCCAGGGAGGTCCTCCATTGGCACGGAGAGAACACCACCCCGAAGCGCTTTTCTCCCGGTCTTGGGAGCATTGTGGGAGGCTGGCGGGAACAGCGGGCGGGAGTGCTTGCAAACCGGCCTTTGGAGGCAGCTTGGGAGGTCTTCCAAGGGCCCGGAGAGAGCACAATCCAGAAGCACTTTTCTTCCGGAATTGGGAGCATTGTGCGCGGCTGTCGGGAACAGCGGACGTGAGTGCTTGCAAACCGGCCTTTTGAGGCAGCCGGGGAGGTCTTCCAAGGGCCCTGAGAGAGCACCACCCCAAAATGCTTTTCTCCCGGGCTTGGGAGCATTGTGTGCGGCTGGCGGGTCAGCGGGAGGGAGTTCTTGAAAACCAGCCTTTGGAGGCAGCCGGGGAGGTCTTCCAAGGGCCTGGAGAGAGCACCACCCCGAAGCGCTTTTCTCCCGGGCTTGGGAGCATTGTGCGCGGCTGGCGGGAACAGCGGGATTGAGTGCTTGCAAACCGGCCTTTGGAGGCAGCCGAGGAGGTCTTCCAGCGGGAGAGTGCCGGTTGTGCTCAGACGACCCACAGGCCAGGGGCAGGACCCAGAAGTGTCCCTGCCCCTGGCAGCCTTGCCCAGACCTTCCTGGCCTCCGGGGGTACTGCCCCACCAAGGGGCAGGCTGCGGGGACTGGTCCAGACATGCCCGGGCGCCTCCCCAGGCTCATCCCCGCTGGTGCCTTTCCCCTGGGCCTAGGCCTCGGTTGAGGCCTCCTTGGAGAGGAGGTTGCTGGCAGGGGCTGTCTCCACACTGCAAGGTGCTGGAGCTCAGAGGGCCTCGTCAGCGGGAAGGGACCAGCAAGGGGCTGGATGCCCAAGACCTCTTTGGCCCAGCAGCCTCAGGGCAGCAGAGAGAGGAAGAGGCCCAACTTGCCCCTAGGTCGGCTCTGCCCCTTCCCACACAGGCAGCCAACCCAGCAGCTGCCTGACAGACTCTGGCTCCCCCGAGCTCTCTGCTGGTACAGGGGTCAGGAACAGACGTGTGCATGTGGTTCTGCCTTGGTCTGGGAGTGTGGACCCACTGCCTGGACCCCAGGCTCAGGGGCAAGGGCCCGGAGAGAGCAACACCCCGAAGCGCTTTTCTCCCGGGCTTGGGAGCATTGTGCACGCCTGGCGGGAACAGAGGGCGGGAGTGCTTGCAAACCGGCCTTAGGAGGCAGCCGGGGAGGTCTTCCAGTGGGAGAGGGCCGGTTGTGCTCAGAGGCCCCACAGTCCAGGGGCAGGACCCAGCAGGGCCCCTGCCCCTGGCCAGCCTTGCCCAGACCTTCCTGGCCTCCGGGGGTACTACCCCACCAAGGGGCAGGCTGCGGGGACTGGGTCCAGACATGCCCGGGCGCCTCCCCAGGCTCATCCCCGCTGGTGCCTTTCCCCTGGGCCTAGGCCTCGGTTGAGGCCTCCTTGGAGAGGAGGTTGCTGGCAGGGGCTGTCTCCACACTGCAAGGTGCTGGAGCTCAGAGGGCCTCGTCAGAGGGAAGGGACCAGCAAGGGGCTGGATGCCCAAGATCTCTTTGGCCCAGCAGCCTCAGGGCAGCAGGGAGAGCAAGAGGCCCAACTTGCCCCTAGGTCGGCTCTGCCCCTTCCCACACAGGTGGCCAGCCCAGCAGCTGCCTGACAGACTCTGGCTCCCCTGAGCTCTCTGCCGGTGCAGGGGGCAGGAACAGACGTGTGCATGTGGTTCTGCCTTGGCCTGGGAGTGTGTTCCCCCTGCATTGCCCCCAGTCTCAGGGGCAAGGGCCCGGTGAGAGCACCACACCGAAGCGCTTTTCTCCCGGGCTTGGGAGCATTGTGCGCGCCTGATGGGAACAGTGGGCGGGAGTGTTGGCAAACCGGCCTTTGGAGGCAGCCGCGGATGTGTTCCAGCGGGAGAGGGCCGGATGTGCTCAGAAGCCCCACAGGCCAGGGGCAGGACCCAGCAGATCTGCTGCCCCTGGCCAGCCGTTCCCAGACCTTCCTGGCCTCAGGGGCTACTGCCCCTCCAAGGGGCAGGCTGCGGGGACTGGGTCCAGACATGCCCGGGCGCCTCCCCAGGCTCATCCCCGCTGGTGCCTTTCCCCTGGGCCTAGGCCTCGGTTTAGGCCTCCTTGGAGAGGAGGTTGCTGGCAGGGGCTCGCTCCACACTGCAAGGTGCTGGAGCTCAGAGGGCCTCGTCAGAGGGAAGGGACCAGCAAGGGGCTTGACGCCCAAGACCTCTTTGGCCCAGCAGCCTCAGGGCAGCAGGGAGAGCAAGAGGCCCAACTTGCCCCTAGGTCGGCTCTGCCCCTTCCCACACAGGCGGCCAGCCCAGCAGCTGCCTGACATACTCTGGCTCCCCCGAGCTCTCTGCCGGTGCAGGGGGCAGATCAGAGGTGTGCATGTGGTTCTGACTTGGCCTGGGAGTGTGGACACCGTGCCTTGCCCCCAGGCTCAGGGGCAAGGGCCCGGAGAGAGCAACACCCCGAAGCGCTTTTCTCCCGGGCTTGGGAGCATTGTACGCGCTTGGTGGGAACAGCGAGTGGGAGTGCTTCCAAACCGGCCTTTGGGGGCACCCCGGGAGGTCTTCCATGGGCACGGAGAGAACACCACCCCGAAGCGCTTTTCTCCGGGGTTTTGGAGGATTGTGCGTGGCTGGCGGGAACAGCGAGTGGGAGTGCTTGCAAACCGGCCTTTGGGGGCAGCCAGGGAGGTCCTCCATTGGCACGGAGAGAACACCACCCCGAAGCGCTTTTCTCCCGGGCTTGGGAGCATTGTGCGAGCCTGGCGGGAACAGCGGGCGGGAGTGCTTGCAAACCGGCCTTTGGAGGCAGCTTGGGAGGTCTTCCAAGGGCCCGGAGAGAGCACCATCCCGAAGCACTTTTCTCCCAGAATTGGGAGCATTGTGCGCGGCTGTCGGGAACAGCGGACGTGAGTGCTTGCAAACCGGCCTTTCGAGGCAGCCGGGGAGGTCTTCCAAGGGCCCGGAGAGAGCACCACCCCAAAATGCTTTTCTCCCGGGCTTGGGAGCATTGTGTGCGGCTGGCGGGTCAGCGGGAGGGAGTTCTTGAAAACCAGCCTTTGGAGGCAGCCGGGGAGGTCTTCCAAGGGCCGGGAGAGAGCACCACCCCGAAGCGCTTTTCTCCCGGGCTTGGGAGCATTGTGCGCGGCTGGCGGGAACAGCGGGATTGAGTGCTTGCAAACCGGCCTTTGGAGGCAGCCGGGGAGGTCTTCCAGCGGGAGAGTGCCGGTTGTGCTCAGACGCCCCACAGGCCAGGGGCAGGACCCAGCAGTGTCCCTGCCCCTGGCAGCCTTGCCCAGACCTTCCTGGCCTCCGGGGGTACTACCCCACCAAAGGGCAGGCTGCGGGGACTGGGTCCAGACATGCCCGGGCGCCTCCCCAGGCTCATCCCCGCTGGTGCCTTTCCCCTGGGCCTAGGCCTCGGTTGAGGCCTCCTTGGAGAGGAGGTTGCTGGCAGGAGCTGTCTCCACACTGCAAGGTGCTGGAGCTCAGAGGGCCTCGTCAGAGGGAAGGGACCAGTAAGGGGCTGGATGCCCAAGACGTCTTTGACCCAGCAGCCTCAGGGCAGCAGGGAGAGCAAGAGGCCCAACTTGCCCCTAGGGCGGCTCTGCCCCTTCCCACACAGGCGGCCAACCCAGCAGCTGCCTGACACTCTGGCTCCCCCAAGCTCTCTGCCGGTGCAGGGGACAGGAACAGACGTGTGCATGTGGTTCTGCCTTGGCCTGGGAGTGTGTTCCTCCTGCCTTGCCCCCAGGCTCAGGGGCAAGGGCCCGGAGAGAGCACCACCCCGAAGCGCTTTTCTCCCGGGCTTGGGAGCATTGTGCGAGCCTGGCGTGAACAGCGGGCGGGAGTGTTTGCAAACAGGACTTTGGAGGCAGCCGGGGAGGTCTTCCAGTGGGAGAGGGCCGGTTGTGCTCAGAGGCCCCACAGGCCAGGGGCAGGACCCAGCAGGGCCCCTGCCCCTGGCCAGCCTTGCCCAGACTTTCCTGGCCTCCGGGGGTACTGCCCCACCAAGGGGCAGGTTGCGGGGACTGGGTCCAGACATGTCCGTGCGCCTCCCCAGGATCATCCCCGCTGGTGCCTTTCCCCTGGGCGTAGGCCTCGCTTGAGGCCTCTTTGGAGAGGAGGTTGCTGGCAGGGGCTGTCTCCACACTGCAAGGTGCTGGAGCTCAGAGGGCCTCGTCAGAGGGAAGCGACCAGCAAAGGGCTGGATGCCCAAGACCTCTTTGACCCAGCAGCCTCAGGGCAGCAGGGAGAGGAAGAGGCCCAACTTGCCCCTAGGTCGGCTCTGCCCCGTCCCACACAGGCAGCCAGCCCAGCAGCAGCCTGGCAGTCTCTGGCTCCACCGAGCTCTCTGCCGGTGTAGGGGGCAGGAACAGACGTGTGCATGTCATTTCTGCCTTAGCCTGGGAGTGTGTTCCCCCTGCCTGGCCCCCAGGCTCAGGGGCAAGGGCCCGGAGAGAGCACCACCCCGAAGCGCTTTTCTCCCGGGCTTGGGAGCATTGTGCGCGGCTGTCGGGAACAGCGGACATGAGTGCTTTCAAACCGGCCTTTGGAGGCAGCCCGGGAGGTCTTCCAACGGCCCGGAGAGAGCACCACCCCAAAATGCTTTTCTCCCGGGCTTGGGAGCATTGTGCGTGGCTGGCGGAAGCAGCGGGAATGAGTACTTACAAACCGGCCTTTGGAGGCAGCCGGGGAGGTCTTGAAAGTGCCCGGAGAGAGCACCACCCCGAAGCGCTTTTCTCCCGGGCTTGGGAGCATTGTGCGCGGCTGGCGGGAACAGCAGGCAGGAGTGCTTGCAAACTGGCCTTTGGAGGCAGCCGGGGAGGTCTTCCAAGGGCCCGGAGTGAGCACCACCCCAAAATGCTTTTCTCCCGGGCTTGGGAGCATTGTGTGCGGCTGGTGGGAACAACGGGCATGAGTGCTTGCAAACCGGCCTTTGGAGGCAACCGGGGACGTCTTCCAAGGGCCCGGAGAGAGCACCACCCCGAAGCACTTTTCTCCCGGGCTTGGGAGCATTGTGCGTGGCTGGCGGGAACAGCAGGAAGGAGTCCTTGCAAACCGGCCTTTGGAGGCAGCGGGGGAGGTCTTCCGAGGGCCTGTAGAGAGCACCACCCCGAAGCGCTTTTCTCCCGGGCTTGGGAGTATTGTGCGCGGGTGGCGGGAACAGCAGGCAGGAGTGCTTGAAAACCGGCCTTTGCAGGCAGCTGGGGAGGTCTTCCAGGGCCCGGTGTGAGCACCACCCCAAAAAGATTTTCTCCCGGGCTTGGGAGCATTGTGGGCGGCTGGTGGGAACAGCGGGCATGAGTGCTTGCAAACTGGCCATTGGAGGCAGCCGGGGAGGTCTTCCAAAGGCCTGTAGAGAGCACCACCTCAAAATGCTTTTCTCCCGGGCTTGGGAGCATTGTGCGTGGCTGGCGGGAACAGCAGGAAGGAGTCCTTGCAAACCGGCCTTTGGAGGCAGCCGGGGAGGTCTTCCAAGGGCCTGTAGAGAGCACCACCCCGAAGTGCTTTTCTCCCGGGCTTGGGAGCATTGTGCGTGGCTGGCGGGAACAGCAGGCAGGAGTGCTTGAAAACCGTCCTTTGGAGGCAGCCGGGGAGTTCTTCCAGGGCCCGGTGTGAGCACCACCCCAAAATGCTTTTCTCCCGGGCTTGGGAGCATTGTGCGTGGCTGGTGGGAACAGCGGGCGGGAGTGCTTGCAAACCGGCCTTTGGAGGCAGCCGGGGAGGTCTTCCAAGGGCCAGGAGAGAGCACCACCCAGAAGCGCTTTTCTCCCGGTCTTGGAACATTTGCGCGGAAGGCGGGAACAGCGAGTGGGAGTGCTTCCAAACTGGCCTTTGGGGGCACCCCGGGAGGTCTTCCATGGGCACGGAGAGAACACCACCCCGAAGCGCTTTTCTCCGGGGTTTTGGAGGATTGTGCGTGGCTGGCGGATACAGCGAGTGGGAGTGCTTGCAAACCGGTCTTTGGGGGCAGCCAGGGAGGTCCTCCATTGGCACGGAGAGAACACCACCCCGAAGCGCTTTTCTCCCGGGCTTGGGAGCATTGTGCGAGGCTGGCGGGAACAGCGGGCGGGAGTGCTTCCAAACCGGCCTTTGGAGGCAGCTTGGGAGGTCTTCCAAGGGCCCGGAGAGAGCACCATCCCGAAGCACTTTTCTCCCGGAATTGGGAGCATTGTGTGCGGCTGGCGGGTCAGCGGGAGGGAGTTCTTGAAAACCAGCCTTTGGAGGCAGCCGGGGAGGTCTTCCAAGGGCCGGGAGAGAGCACCACCCCAAAGCGCTTTCCTCCCGGGCTTGGGAGCATTGTGCGCGGCTGGCGGGAACAGCGGGATTGAGTGCTTGCAAACCGGCCTTTGGAGGCAGCCGGGGAGGTCTTCCAGCGGGAGAGTGCCGGTTGTGCTCAGACGCCCCACAGGCCAGGGGCAGGACCCAGCAGTGTCCCTTCTCCTGGCAGCCTTGCCCAGACCTTCCTGGCCTCCGGGGGTACTACCCCACCAAGGGGCAGGCTGCGGGGACTGGGTCCAGACATGCCCGGGCGCCTCCCCAGGCTCATCCCTGCTGGTGCCTTTCCCCTGGGCCTAGGCCTCGGTTGAGGCCTCCTTGGAGAGGAGGTTGCTGGCAGGGGCTGTCTCCACACTGCAAGGTGCTGGAGCTCAGAGGGCCTCGTCAGCGGGAAGGGACCAGCAAGGGGCTGGATGCCCAAGACCTCTTTGGCCCAACAGCCTCAGGGCAGCAGGGAGAGGAAGAGGCCCAACTTGCCCCTAGGTCGGCTCTGCCCATTCCCACACAGGCAGCCAACCCAGCAGCTGCCTGACAGACTCTGGCTCCCCTGAGCTCTCTGCCGGTGCAGGGGTCAGGAACAGACGTGTGCATGTGGTTCTGCCTTGGTCTGGGAGTGTGGACCCACTGCCTGGACCCCAGGCTCAGGGGCAAGGGCCCGGAGAGAGCACCACCCCGAAGCGCTTTTCTCCCGGGCTTGGGAGCATTGTACGCGCTTGGTGGGAACAGTGGGCGGGAGTGCTTGCAAACCGGCCTTTGGAGGCAGCCGGGGAGGTCTTCCAGTGGGAGAGGGCCGGTTGTGCTCAGAGGCCCCACAGGCCAGGGGCAGGACCCAGCAGGTGCCCTGCCCCTGGCCAGCCTTGCCCAGACCTTCCTGGCCTTTGGGGGTACTGCCCCACCAAGGGGCAGGCTGCGGGGACTGGGTCCAGACATGCCCGGGCGCATCCCCAGGCTCATCCCCGCTGGTGCCTTTCCCCTGGGCCTAGGCCTCGGTTTAGGCCTCCTTGGAGAGGAGGTTGCTGGCAGGGGCTGTCTCCACACTGCAAGGTGCTGGAGCTCAGAGGGCCTCGTCAGAGGGAAGGGACCAGCAAAGGGCTGGATGCCCACGACCTCTTTGACCCAGCAGCCTCAGGGCAGCAGGGAGAGCAAGAGGCCCAACTTGCCCATAGTTGGGCTCTGCCCCGTCCCACACAGGCAGCCAGCCCAGCAGCAGCCTGGCAGTCTCTGGCTCCCCCGAGCTCTCTGCCGGTACAGGGGTCAGGAACAGACGTGTGCATGTGGTTCTGCCTTGGCCTGGGAGTGTGGACACCCTGCCTTGCGCCCAGACTCTGGGGCAAGGGCCCGGAGAGAGCAACACCCCGAAGCGCTTTTCTCCCGGGCTTGGGAGCATTGTGCGTGCCTGGCGGGAACAGCGGGCGCAGGTGTTGGCAAAACGGCCTTTGGAGGCAGCCGGGGAGGTTTTCCAGTGGGAGAGTGCCGGTTGTGCTCAGAGGCCCCACAGGCCAGGGGCAGGACCCAGCAAGGCCCCTGCCCCTGGCCAGCCTTGCCCAGACCTTCCTGGCCTCCAGGGGTACTGCCCCACCAAGGGGCAGGCTGCGGGGACTGGGTCCAGACATGCCCGGGCGCCTCCCCAGGCTCATCCCCGCTGGTGCCTTTCCCCTGGGCCTAGGCCTCGGTGGAGGCCTCCTTGGAGAGGAGGTTGCTGGCAGGGGCTGTCTCCACACTGCAAGGTGCTGGAGCTCAGAGGGCCTCGTCAGAGGGAAGGGACAAGCAAGGGGCTGGATGCCCAAGACCTCTTTGGCCCAGCAGCCTCAGGGCAGCAGGGAGAGGAAGAGGCCCAACTTGCCCCTAGGTCGGCTCTGCCCCTTCCCACACAGGCGGCCAGCCCAGCAGCTGCCTTTCAGACTCTGGCTCCCCCGAGCTCTCTGCCGGTGCAGGGGGCAGATCAGTGGTGTGCATGTGGTTCTGCCTTGGCCTGGGAGTGTGGACACCCTGCCTTGCCCCCAGGCTCAGGGGCAAGGGCCCAGAGAGAGCACCACCCTGAAGCGCTTTTCTTCCGGGCTTAGGAGCATTGTGCCCGCCTGCTGGTAACAGTGGCCGGGAGCGCTTGCAAACCGGCCTTTGAAGGCAGACGGGGAGGTCTTCCAGTGGGAGAGGGCCGGTTGTGCTCAGAGGCCCCACATGCCAGGGGCAGGACCCAGCAGGGCCCCTGCCCCTGGCCAGCCTTGCCCAGACCTTCCTGGCCTCCGGGGGTACTGCCCCACCAAGGGGCAGGCTGCGGGGACTGGGTCCAGACATGCCCGGGCCCCTCCCCAGGCTCATCCCCGCTGGTGCCTTTCCCCTGGGCCTAGGCCTCGGTTGAGGCCTCCTTGGAGAGGAGGTTGCTGGCAGGGGCTGTCTCCACACTGCAAGGTGCTGGAGCTCAGAGGGCCTCGTCAGAGGGAAGGGACCAGCAAGGGGCTGGATGCCCAAGACCTCTTTGGCCCAGCAGCCTCAGGGCAGCAGGGAGAGCAAGAGGCCCAACTTGCCCCTAGGTCGGCTCTTCCCCTTCCCACACAGGCGGCCAGCCCAGCAGCTGCCTGAGAGACTCTGGCTCCCCCGAGCTCTCTGCCGGTGCAGGGGGCAGATCAGACGTGTGCATGTGGTTCTGCCTTGGCCTGGGAGTGTGGACACCCTGCCTTGCCCCCAAGCTCAGGGGCAAGGGCCTGGAGAGAGCACCACCCCGAAGCGCTTTTCTCCCGGGCTTAGGAGCATTGTGCACGCCTGCTGGGAACAGTGGGCGGTAGCGCTTGCAAACGGGCCTTTGGAGGCAGCCGGGGAGGTCTTCCAGTGGGAGAGGGCCGGTTGTGCTCAGAGGCCCCACAGGCCAGGGGCAGGACCCAGCAGGGCCCCTGCCCCTGGACAGCATTGCCCAGACCTTCCTGGCCTCCGGGTGTACTGCCCCACCAAGGGGCAGGCTGCGGGGACTGGGTCCAGACATGCTCAGGCGCCTCTCCTGGCTCATCCCCGCTGGTGCCTTTCCCCTGGGCCTAGGCCTCGGTTGAGGCCTCCTTGGAGAGGAGGTTGCTGGCAGGAGCTGTCTCCACACTGCAAGGTGCTGGAGCTCAGAGGGCCTCGTCAGAGAGAAGGGACCAGTAAGGGGCTGGATGCCCAAGACATCTTTGGCCCAGCAGCCTCAGGGCAGCAGGGAGAGCAAGAGGCCCAACTTGCCCCTAGGGCGGCTCTACCCCTTCCCACACAGGCGGCCAACCCAGCAGCTGCCTGACAGACTCTGGCTCCCCCAAGCTCTCTGCCGGTGCAGGGGACAGGAACAGACGTGGGCATGTGGTTCTGCCTTGGCCTGGGAGTGTGTTCCCCCTGCCTTGCCCCCAGGCTCAGGGGCAAGGGCCCGGAGAGAGCACCACACCGAAGCGCTTTTCTCCCGGGCTTGGGAGCTTTGTGCATTCCTGACGTGAACAGCGGGCGGGAGTGTTTGCAAACAGGTCTTTGGAGGCAGCCGGGGAGGTCTTCCAGTGGGAGTGGGCCGGTTGTGCTCAGAGGCCCCACAGGCCAGGGTCAGGATTCAGCAGGGCCCCTGCCCCTGGCCAGACTTGCCCAGACCTTCCTGGCCTCCGGGGGTACTGCCCCACCAAGGGGCAGGCTGCGGGGACTGGGTCCAGACATTCCCGGGCGCCTCCCCAGGTTCATACCCGCTGGTGCCTTTCCCTGGGACTAGGCCTCGGTTGAGGCCTCCTTGGAGAGGAGGTTGCTGGCAGGGTCTGTCTCCACACTGCAAGGTGCTGGAGCTCAGAGGGCCTCGTCAGATGGAAGGGACCAGCAAAGGGCTGGATGTCCAAGACCTCTTTGGCCCAGCAGCCTCAGGGCAGCAGGGAGAGCAAGAGACCCATCTTGCCCCTAGGTCGGCTCTGCCCCTTCCCACACAGGCGGCCAGCCCAGCAGCTGCCTGACAGACTCTGGCTCCCCCGAGCTCTCTGCCGGTGCAGGGGGCAGGAACAGACGTGTGCATGTGTTTCTGACTTTGCCTGGGAGTGTGGACCCCCTGCCTGGCCCCGAGGCACAGGGGCAAGGGCCCGGAGAGAGCACCACCCCAAAATGCTTTTCTCCCGGGCTTGGGAGCATTTGCGTGGCTGGCGGGAACAGCTAGTGGGAATGCTTGCAAACCGGCCTTTGGGGGCAGCCGGGGAGGTCCTCCATGGGCCCGGAGAGAACACCACCCCGATGCGCTTTTCTCCCGGGCTTGGGAGCAGTGTGCGCGTTTGGCGGGAACAGCAGGCAGGAGTGCTTGCAAACCGGACTTTGGAGGCAGGCGCGGAGGTCTTCCAAGGGCAAGGAGTGAGCACCACCCCAAAATGCTTTTGTCCCGTGCTTGGCAGCATTGTGCATGGCTGGTGGGAACAGCGGGCATGAGTGCTTGCATACCGCCCATTGGAGGCAGCCGGGGAAGTCTTCAAAGGGCCCTGAGAGAGCACCACCCCGAAGCGCTTTTCTCCCGTGATTGGGAGCATTGTGTGCGGCTGACGGGACAGCGGGAGGGAGTTCTTGCAAACCGGCCTTTGGAGGCAGCCAGGGAAGTCTTCCAAGGGCCGGGAGAGAGCACCACCCCAAAGCGCTTCTCTCCCGTGTTTTGGAGCATGTGCGTGGCTGGCGGGAACAGTGAGTGGGAGTGATTGCAAACCGGCCTTTGGGGGCAGCTGGGGTGGTCCTCCATGGGCACGGAGAGAACACCACCCCGAAACGCATTTCTCCCGGTCTTGGGAGCATTGTGCGCGGCTGGCGGGAACAGCGGGCATGAGTTCTTGCAAACTGTCCTTTGGAGGCAGCCGGGGAGGTCTTCCAAGGGCCCGGACTGATCACCACCCCAAAATGCTTTTCTCCCGGGCTTGGGAGCATTGTGCGCGGCTGTCGGGAACAGCGGACATGAGTGCTTGCAAACCGGCCTTTGGAGGCAGCCCGGGAGGTCTTCCAAGGGCCCGGAGAGAGCACCACCGCAAAATGCTTTTCTTCCGGGCTTGGGAGCATTGTGCGCGTGTGGCGGGAACAGCAGGCAGGAATGCTTGCAAACCGGCCTTTGGAGGCAGTCGGGGAGGTCTTCCAAGGGCCCGGAGAGAGCACCACCTCGAAGCGCTTTTCTCCGGGGTTTTGGAACATTGTGTGTGGCTGGCGGGAACAGCGAGTGGGAGTGCTTGCAAACCGGCCTTTGGGGGCAGCCGGGGAGGTCCTCCATGGTCCCTAGTAGAACACCACCCCGAAGCGCTTTTCTCACGGTCTTGGGAGCATTGTGCGCGGCTGGCGGGAACAGCGGGCATGAGTGCTTGCAAACTGTCCTTTGGAGGCAGCCGGGGAGTTCTTCCAAGGGCAACGGACTGATCACCACCCCAAAATGCTTTTCTCCCGGGCTTGGGAGCATTGTGCGCGGCTGTCGGGAACAGCGGACATGAGTGCTTGCAAACCGGCCTTTGGAGGCAGCCCGGGAGGTCTTCCAAGGGTCCGGAGGGAGCACCACCACAAAATGCTTTTCTCCCGGGCTTGGGAGCATTGTGCGTGGCTGGCGGAAGCAGCGGGAATGAGTACTTACAAACCGGCCTTTGGAGGCAGCCGGGGAGGTCTTGAAAGTGCCCGGAGAGAGCACCACCCCGAAGCGCTTTTCTCCCGGGCTTGGGAGCATTGTGCGCGGCTGGCGGGAACAGCAGGCAGGAGTGCTTGCAAACTGGCCTTTGGAGGCAGCCGGGGAGGTCTTCCAAGGGCCCGGAGAGAGCACCACCCCGAAGCATTTTCTCCCGGGCTTGGGAGCATTGTGCGTGGCTGGCGGGAACAGCAGGAAGGAGTCCTTGCAAACCGGCCTTTGGAGGCAGCCGGGGAGGTCTTCCAAGGGCCTATAGAGAGCACCACCCCGAAGCGCTTTTCTCCCGGGCTTGGGAGCATTGTGCGCAGGTGGCGGGAACAGCAGGCAGGAGTGCTTGAAAACCGGCATTTGCAGGCAGCCGGGGAGGTCTTCCAGGGCCCGGTGTGAGCACCACCCCAAAAAGCTTTTCTCCCGGGCTTGGGAGCATTGTGCGCGGCTGGTGGGAACAGCGGGCATGAGTGCTTTCAAACTGGCCATTGGAGGCAGCCGGGGAGGTCTTCCAAGGGCCCGGAGTGAGCACCACCCCAAAATGCTTTTCTCCCGGGCTTGGGAGCATTGTGCGTGGCTGGCGGGAACAGCAGGAAGGAGTCCTTGCAAACCGGCCTTTGGAGGCAGCCGGGGAGGTCTTCAAGCGGGAAAGTGCCGGTTGTGCTCAGACGCCCCACAGGCCAGGGGCAGGACCCAGCAGTGTCCCTGCCCCTGGCAGCCTTGCCCAGACCTTCCTGGCCTCCGGGGGTACTGCCCGACCAAGGGGCAGGCTGCGGGGACTGGGTCCAGACATGCCCGTGCGCCTCCACTGGCTCATCCCCGCTGGTGCCTTTCCCCTGGGCCTAGGCCTCGGTTGAGGCCTCCTTGGAGAGGAGGTTGCTGGCAGGGGCTGTCTCCACACTGCAAGGTGCTGGAGCTCAGAGGGCCTCGTCAGAGGGAAGGGAACAGCAAGAGGTGGATGCCCAAGATCTCTTTGGCCCAGCAGCCTCAGTGCAGCAGGGAGAGGAAGAGGCCCAACTTGCCCCTAGGTCGGCTCTGCCCCTTCCCACACAGGCGGCCAGCCCAGCAGCTGCCTGACAGACTCTGGCTCCTCCGAGCTCTCTGCCGGTGTAGGGGGCAGGAACAGACGTGTGCATGTCGTTCTCCCTTGGCCTGGGAGTGTGTTCCCCCTGCCTTGCCCCCAGGCTCAGGGGCAAGGGCCCGGAGAGAGCACCAGCCCGAACCGCTTTTCTCCCAGGCTTGGGAGCATTGTGCGTGCCTGGCGGGAACAGCGGGCGGGAGTGCTTGCAAACCGGCCTCTGGAGGCAGACGGGGAGGTCTTCCAGCGGGAGAGTGCCGGTTGTGCTCAGACGCCCCACAGGCCAGGGGCAGGACCCAGCAGTGTCCCTGCCCCTGGTAGCCTTGCCCAGACCTTCCTGGCCTCCGGGGGTACTGCCCCACCAAGGGGCAGGCTGCGGGGACTGGGTCCAGACATGCCCGGGCGCCTCCCCAGGCTCATCCCCGCTGGTGCCTTTCCCCTGGGCCTAGGCCTCGGTTTAGGCCTCCTTGGAGAAGAGGTTGCTGGCAGGGGCTGTCTCCACACTGCAAGGTGCTGGAGCTCAGAGGGCCTCGTCAGAGGGAAGGGACCAGCAAGGGGCTGGATGCCCAAGACCTCTTTGGCCCAGCAGCCTCAGGGCAGCAGGGAGAGCAAGAGGCCCAACTTGCCCCTAGGGCGGCTCTGCCCCTTCCCACACATGCGGCCAACCCAGCAGCTGCCTGAAAGACTCTGGCTCCCCCAAGCTCTCTGCCGGTGCAGGGGACAGGAACAGACGTGGGCATGTGGTTCTGCCTTGGCCAGGGAGTGTGTTCCACCTGCCTTGCCCCCAGGCTCAGGGGCAAGGGCCCGGAGAGAGCACCACCCCAATGCGCTTTTCTCCCGGGCTTGGGAGCATTGTGCGAGCCTGGCGTGAACAGCGGGCGGGTGTGTTTGCAAACAGGACTTTGGAGGCAGCCGTGGAGGTCTTCCAGTGGGAGAGGGCCGGTTGTGCTCAGAGGCCCCACAGGCCAGGGGCAGGACCCAGCAGGGCCCCTGCCCCTGGCCAGCCTTTCCCAGACCTTCCTGGCCTCCGGGGGTACTGCCCCACCAACGGGCAGGCTGCGGGGACTGGGTCCAGACATGTCCGTGCGCCTCCCCAGGATCATCCCCGCTGGTGCCTTTCCCCTGGGCCTAGGCCTCGGTTGAGGCCTCTTTGGAGAGGAGGTTGCTGGCAGGGGCTGTCTCCACACTGCAAGGTGCTAGAGCTCAGAGGGCCTCGTCAGAGGGAAGGGACCAGCAAAGGGCTGGATGCCCAAGACCTCTTTGACCCAGCAGCCTCAGGGCAGCAGGGAGAGCAAGAGGCCCAACTTGCCCCTAGGTCGGCTCTGCCCCGTCCCACACAGGCAGCCAGCCCAGCAGCAGCCTGGCAGTCTGTGGCTCCCCCGAGCTCTCTGCCGGTGTAGGGGGCAGGAACAGACGTGTGCATGTCGTTCTGCCTTGGCCTGGGAGTGTGTTCCCCCTGCCTGGCCCCCAGGCTCAGGGGCAAGGGCCCGGAGAGAGCACCACCCCGAAGCGCTTTTCTCCCGGGCTTGGGAGCATTGTGCGTGCCTGGCGGGAACAGCGGGCGGGAGTGCTTGCAAACCGGCCTTTCGAGGCAGACCGGGAGGTCTTCCAGCGGGAGAGTGCCGGTTGTGCTCAGACGCTCCACAACCAGGGGAAGGACCCAGCAGGGCCCCTGCCCCTGGCAGCCTTGCCCAGACCTTCCTGGCCTCCGGGGGTACTGCCCCACCAAGGGGCAGGCTGCGGGAACTGGGTTCAGACATGCCCGGGCGCCTCCCCAGGCTCATCCCTGCTGGTGCCTTTCCCCTGGGCCTAGGCCTCGGTTGAGGCCTCCTTGGAGAGGAGGTTGCTGGCAGGGGCTGTCTCCACACTGCAAGGTGCTGGAGCTCAGAGGGCCTCGTCAGAGGGAAGGGACCAGCAAGGGGCTGGATGCCCAAGACCTCTTTGGCCCAGCAGCCTCAGGGCAGCAGGGAGAGCAAGAGGCCCAACTTGCCCCTAGGTCGGCTCTGCCCCTTCCCACACACGCGGCCAGCCGAGCAGCTGCCTGACAGACTCTGGCTCCCCCGAGCTCTCTGCCGGTGCAGGGGTCAGGAACAGACGTGTGCATGTGGTTCTGCCTTGGTCTGGGAGTGTAGACCAACTGCCTGGCCCCCAGGCTCAGGGGCAAGGGTCCGGAGAGAGCAACACCCCTAAGCGCTTTTCTCCCGGGCTTGGGAGCATTGTGCGTGCCTGGCGGGAACAGCGGGCGGGAGTGTTGGCAAACCGGCCTTTGGAGGCAGCCGGGGAGGTCTTCCAGTGGGAGAGGGCCGGTTGTGCTCAGAGGCCCCACAGGCCAGGGGCAGGACCCAGCAGGGCCCCTGCCCCTGGCCAGCCTTGCCCAGACCTTCATGGCCTCCGGGGGTACTGCCCCACCAAGGGGCAGGCTGCGGGGACTGGGTCCAGACATGCCCGGGCGCCTCCCCTGGCTCATCCCCGCTGGTGCCTTTCCCATGGTCCTAGGCCTCGGTTGAGGCCTCCTTGGAGAGGAGGTTGCTGGCAGGGGCTGTCTCCACACTGCAAGGTGCTGGAGCTCAGAGGGCCTCGTCAGAGGGAAGGGACAAGCAAGGGGCTGGATGCCCAAGACCTCTTTGGCCCAGCAGCCTCAGGGCAGCAGGGAGAGCAAGAGGCCCAAATTGCCCCTAGGTCGGCTCTGCCCCTTCCCACACAGGCGGCCAGCCCAGCAGCTGCCTGACAGACTCTGGCTCCCCCAGCTCTCTGCCGGTGCAGGGGGCAGGAACAGACGTGTGCATGTGGTTCTGTCTTGGCCTGGGAGTGTGGACCCCCTGCCTGGCCCCCAGGCTCAGGGGCAAGGGCCCGGAGAGAGCACCACCCCGAAGCGCTTTTCTCCCGGGCTTGGGAGCATTGTACGCGCTTGGTGGGAACAGTGGGCGGGAGTGCTTGCAAACCGGCCTTTGGAGGCAGCCGGGGAGGTCTTCCAGTGGGAGAGGGCCGGTTGTGCTCAGAGGCCCCACAGGCCAGGGGCAGGACCCAGCAGGTCCCCTGCCCCTGGCCAGCCTTTCCCAGACCTTCCTGGCCTCCGGGGGTACTGCCCCACCAAGGGGCAGGCTGTGGGGACTGGGTCCAGACATGCCCGGGCGCCTCCCCAGGCTCATCCCCGCTGGTGCCTTTCCCCTGGGCCTAGGCCTCGGTTTAGGCCTCCTTGGAGAAGAGGTTGCTGGCAGGGGCTGTCTCCACACTGCAAGGTGCTGAGGCTCAGAGGGCCTCGTCAGAGGGAAGGGACCAGCAAGGGGCTGGATGCCCAAGACCTCTTTGGCCCAGCAGCCTCAGGGCAGCAGGGAGAGCAAGAGGCCCAACTTGCCCCTAGGGCGACTCTGCCCCTTCCCACACATGCGGCCAACCCAGCAGCTGCCTGACAGACTCTGGTTCCCCCAAGCTCTCTGCCGGTGCAGGGGACAGGAACAGACGTGGGCATGTGGTTCTGACTTGGCCAGGGAGTGTGTTCCACCTGCCTTGCCCCCAGGCTCAGGGGCAAGGGCCCGGAGAGAGCACCACCCCAATGCGCTTTTCTCCCGGGCTTGGGAGCATTGTGCGAGCCTGGCGTGAACAGCGGGCGGGAGTGTTTGCAAACAGGACTTTGGAGGCAGCCGTGGAGGTCTTCCAGTGGGAGAGGGCCGGTTGTGCTCAGAGGCCCCACAGGCCAGGGGCAGGACCCAGCAGGGCCCCTGCCCCTGGACAGCATTGCCCAGACCTTCCTGGCCTCCGGGTGTACTGCCCCACCAAGGGGCAGGCTGCGGGGACTGGGTCCAGACATGCTCAGGCGCCTCTCCTGGCTCATCCCCGCTGGTGCCTTTCCCCTGGGCCTAGGCCTCGGTTGAGGCCTCCTTGGAGAGGAGGTTGCTGGCAGGAGCTGTCTCCACACTGCAAGGTGCTGGAGCTCAGAGGGCCTCGTCAGAGAGAAGGGACCAGTAAGGGGCTGGATGCCCAAGACATCTTTGGCCCAGCAGCCTCAGGGCAGCAGGGAGAGCAAGAGGCCCAACTTGCCCCTAGGGCGGCTCTACCCCTTCCCACACAGGCGGCCAACCCAGCAGCTGCCTGACAGACTCTGGCTCCCCCAAGCTCTCTGCCGGTGCAGGGGACAGGAACAGACGTGGGCATGTGGTTCTGCCTTGGCCTGGGAGTGTGTTCCCCCTGCCTTGCCCCCAGGCTCAGGGGCAAGGGCCCGGAGAGAGCACCACACCGAAGCGCTTTTCTCCCGGGCTTGGGAGCTTTGTGCATTCCTGACGTGAACAGCGGGCGGGAGTGTTTGCAAACAGGTCTTTGGAGGCAGCCGGGGAGGTCTTCCAGTGGGAGTGGGCCGGTTGTGCTCAGAGGCCCCACAGGCCAGGGTCAGGATTCAGCAGGGCCCCTGCCCCTGGCCAGACTTGCCCAGACCTTCCTGGCCTCCGGGGGTACTGCCCCACCAAGGGGCAGGCTGCGGGGACTGGGTCCAGACATTCCCGGGCGCCTCCCCAGGTTCATACCCGCTGGTGCCTTTCCCTGGGACTAGGCCTCGGTTGAGGCCTCCTTGGAGAGGAGGTTGCTGGCAGGGTCTGTCTCCACACTGCAAGGTGCTGGAGCTCAGAGGGCCTCGTCAGATGGAAGGGACCAGCAAAGGGCTGGATGTCCAAGACCTCTTTGGCCCAGCAGCCTCAGGGCAGCAGGGAGAGCAAGAGACCCATCTTGCCCCTAGGTCGGCTCTGCCCCTTCCCACACAGGCGGCCAGCCCAGCAGCTGCCTGACAGACTCTGGCTCCCCCGAGCTCTCTGCCGGTGCAGGGGGCAGGAACAGACGTGTGCATGTGTTTCTGACTTTGCCTGGGAGTGTGGACCCCCTGCCTGGCCCCGAGGCACAGGGGCAAGGGCCCGGAGAGAGCACCACCCCAAAATGCTTTTCTCCCGGGCTTGGGAGCATTTGCGTGGCTGGCGGGAACAGCTAGTGGGAATGCTTGCAAACCGGCCTTTGGGGGCAGCCGGGGAGGTCCTCCATGGGCCCGGAGAGAACACCACCCCGATGCGCTTTTCTCCCGGGCTTGGGAGCAGTGTGCGCGTTTGGCGGGAACAGCAGGCAGGAGTGCTTGCAAACCGGACTTTGGAGGCAGGCGCGGAGGTCTTCCAAGGGCAAGGAGTGAGCACCACCCCAAAATGCTTTTGTCCCGTGCTTGGCAGCATTGTGCATGGCTGGTGGGAACAGCGGGCATGAGTGCTTGCATACCGCCCATTGGAGGCAGCCGGGGAAGTCTTCAAAGGGCCCTGAGAGAGCACCACCCCGAAGCGCTTTTCTCCCGTGATTGGGAGCATTGTGTGCGGCTGACGGGACAGCGGGAGGGAGTTCTTGCAAACCGGCCTTTGGAGGCAGCCAGGGAAGTCTTCCAAGGGCCGGGAGAGAGCACCACCCCAAAGCGCTTCTCTCCCGTGTTTTGGAGCATGTGCGTGGCTGGCGGGAACAGTGAGTGGGAGTGATTGCAAACCGGCCTTTGGGGGCAGCTGGGGTGGTCCTCCATGGGCACGGAGAGAACACCACCCCGAAACGCATTTCTCCCGGTCTTGGGAGCATTGTGCGCGGCTGGCGGGAACAGCGGGCATGAGTTCTTGCAAACTGTCCTTTGGAGGCAGCCGGGGAGGTCTTCCAAGGGCCCGGACTGATCACCACCCCAAAATGCTTTTCTCCCGGGCTTGGGAGCATTGTGCGCGGCTGTCGGGAACAGCGGACATGAGTGCTTGCAAACCGGCCTTTGGAGGCAGCCCGGGAGGTCTTCCAAGGGCCCGGAGAGAGCACCACCGCAAAATGCTTTTCTTCCGGGCTTGGGAGCATTGTGCGCGTGTGGCGGGAACAGCAGGCAGGAATGCTTGCAAACCGGCCTTTGGAGGCAGTCGGGGAGGTCTTCCAAGGGCCCGGAGAGAGCACCACCTCGAAGCGCTTTTCTCCGGGGTTTTGGAACATTGTGCGTGCCTGGCGGGAACAGCGGGCGGGAGTGCTTGCAAACCGGCCTCTGGAGGCAGACGGGGAGGTCTTCCAGCGGGAGAGTGCCGGTTGTGCTCAGACGCCCCACAGGCCAGGGGCAGGACCCAGCAGTGTCCCTGCCCCTGGTAGCCTTGCCCAGACCTTCCTGGCCTCCGGGGGTACTGCCCCACCAAGGGGCAGGCTGCGGGGACTGGGTCCAGACATGCCCGGGCGCCTCCCCAGGCTCATCCCCGCTGGTGCCTTTCCCCTGGGCCTAGGCCTCGGTTTAGGCCTCCTTGGAGAAGAGGTTGCTGGCAGGGGCTGTCTCCACACTGCAAGGTGCTGGAGCTCAGAGGGCCTCGTCAGAGGGAAGGGACCAGCAAGGGGCTGGATGCCCAAGACCTCTTTGGCCCAGCAGCCTCAGGGCAGCAGGGAGAGCAAGAGGCCCAACTTGCCCCTAGGGCGGCTCTGCCCCTTCCCACACATGCGGCCAACCCAGCAGCTGCCTGAAAGACTCTGGCTCCCCCAAGCTCTCTGCCGGTGCAGGGGACAGGAACAGACGTGGGCATGTGGTTCTGCCTTGGCCAGGGAGTGTGTTCCACCTGCCTTGCCCCCAGGCTCAGGGGCAAGGGCCCGGAGAGAGCACCACCCCAATGCGCTTTTCTCCCGGGCTTGGGAGCATTGTGCGAGCCTGGCGTGAACAGCGGGCGGGTGTGTTTGCAAACAGGACTTTGGAGGCAGCCGTGGAGGTCTTCCAGTGGGAGAGGGCCGGTTGTGCTCAGAGGCCCCACAGGCCAGGGGCAGGACCCAGCAGGGCCCCTGCCCCTGGCCAGCCTTTCCCAGACCTTCCTGGCCTCCGGGGGTACTGCCCCACCAACGGGCAGGCTGCGGGGACTGGGTCCAGACATGTCCGTGCGCCTCCCCAGGATCATCCCCGCTGGTGCCTTTCCCCTGGGCCTAGGCCTCGGTTGAGGCCTCTTTGGAGAGGAGGTTGCTGGCAGGGGCTGTCTCCACACTGCAAGGTGCTAGAGCTCAGAGGGCCTCGTCAGAGGGAAGGGACCAGCAAAGGGCTGGATGCCCAAGACCTCTTTGACCCAGCAGCCTCAGGGCAGCAGGGAGAGCAAGAGGCCCAACTTGCCCCTAGGTCGGCTCTGCCCCGTCCCACACAGGCAGCCAGCCCAGCAGCAGCCTGGCAGTCTGTGGCTCCCCCGAGCTCTCTGCCGGTGTAGGGGGCAGGAACAGACGTGTGCATGTCGTTCTGCCTTGGCCTGGGAGTGTGTTCCCCCTGCCTGGCCCCCAGGCTCAGGGGCAAGGGCCCGGAGAGAGCACCACCCCGAAGCGCTTTTCTCCCGGGCTTGGGAGCATTGTGCGTGCCTGGCGGGAACAGCGGGCGGGAGTGCTTGCAAACCGGCCTTTCGAGGCAGACCGGGAGGTCTTCCAGCGGGAGAGTGCCGGTTGTGCTCAGACGCTCCACAACCAGGGGAAGGACCCAGCAGGGCCCCTGCCCCTGGCAGCCTTGCCCAGACCTTCCTGGCCTCCGGGGGTACTGCCCCACCAAGGGGCAGGCTGCGGGAACTGGGTTCAGACATGCCCGGGCGCCTCCCCAGGCTCATCCCTGCTGGTGCCTTTCCCCTGGGCCTAGGCCTCGGTTGAGGCCTCCTTGGAGAGGAGGTTGCTGGCAGGGGCTGTCTCCACACTGCAAGGTGCTGGAGCTCAGAGGGCCTCGTCAGAGGGAAGGGACCAGCAAGGGGCTGGATGCCCAAGACCTCTTTGGCCCAGCAGCCTCAGGGCAGCAGGGAGAGCAAGAGGCCCAACTTGCCCCTAGGTCGGCTCTGCCCCTTCCCACACACGCGGCCAGCCGAGCAGCTGCCTGACAGACTCTGGCTCCCCCGAGCTCTCTGCCGGTGCAGGGGTCAGGAACAGACGTGTGCATGTGGTTCTGCCTTGGTCTGGGAGTGTAGACCAACTGCCTGGCCCCCAGGCTCAGGGGCAAGGGTCCGGAGAGAGCAACACCCCTAAGCGCTTTTCTCCCGGGCTTGGGAGCATTGTGCGTGCCTGGCGGGAACAGCGGGCGGGAGTGTTGGCAAACCGGCCTTTGGAGGCAGCCGGGGAGGTCTTCCAGTGGGAGAGGGCCGGTTGTGCTCAGAGGCCCCACAGGCCAGGGGCAGGACCCAGCAGGGCCCCTGCCCCTGGCCAGCCTTGCCCAGACCTTCATGGCCTCCGGGGGTACTGCCCCACCAAGGGGCAGGCTGCGGGGACTGGGTCCAGACATGCCCGGGCGCCTCCCCTGGCTCATCCCCGCTGGTGCCTTTCCCATGGTCCTAGGCCTCGGTTGAGGCCTCCTTGGAGAGGAGGTTGCTGGCAGGGGCTGTCTCCACACTGCAAGGTGCTGGAGCTCAGAGGGCCTCGTCAGAGGGAAGGGACAAGCAAGGGGCTGGATGCCCAAGACCTCTTTGGCCCAGCAGCCTCAGGGCAGCAGGGAGAGCAAGAGGCCCAAATTGCCCCTAGGTCGGCTCTGCCCCTTCCCACACAGGCGGCCAGCCCAGCAGCTGCCTGACAGACTCTGGCTCCCCCAGCTCTCTGCCGGTGCAGGGGGCAGGAACAGACGTGTGCATGTGGTTCTGTCTTGGCCTGGGAGTGTGGACCCCCTGCCTGGCCCCCAGGCTCAGGGGCAAGGGCCCGGAGAGAGCACCACCCCGAAGCGCTTTTCTCCCGGGCTTGGGAGCATTGTACGCGCTTGGTGGGAACAGTGGGCGGGAGTGCTTGCAAACCGGCCTTTGGAGGCAGCCGGGGAGGTCTTCCAGTGGGAGAGGGCCGGTTGTGCTCAGAGGCCCCACAGGCCAGGGGCAGGACCCAGCAGGTCCCCTGCCCCTGGCCAGCCTTTCCCAGACCTTCCTGGCCTCCGGGGGTACTGCCCCACCAAGGGGCAGGCTGTGGGGACTGGGTCCAGACATGCCCGGGCGCCTCCCCAGGCTCATCCCCGCTGGTGCCTTTCCCCTGGGCCTAGGCCTCGGTTTAGGCCTCCTTGGAGAAGAGGTTGCTGGCAGGGGCTGTCTCCACACTGCAAGGTGCTGAGGCTCAGAGGGCCTCGTCAGAGGGAAGGGACCAGCAAGGGGCTGGATGCCCAAGACCTCTTTGGCCCAGCAGCCTCAGGGCAGCAGGGAGAGCAAGAGGCCCAACTTGCCCCTAGGGCGACTCTGCCCCTTCCCACACATGCGGCCAACCCAGCAGCTGCCTGACAGACTCTGGTTCCCCCAAGCTCTCTGCCGGTGCAGGGGACAGGAACAGACGTGGGCATGTGGTTCTGACTTGGCCAGGGAGTGTGTTCCACCTGCCTTGCCCCCAGGCTCAGGGGCAAGGGCCCGGAGAGAGCACCACCCCAATGCGCTTTTCTCCCGGGCTTGGGAGCATTGTGCGAGCCTGGCGTGAACAGCGGGCGGGAGTGTTTGCAAACAGGACTTTGGAGGCAGCCGTGGAGGTCTTCCAGTGGGAGAGGGCCGGTTGTGCTCAGAGGCCCCACAGGCCAGGGGCAGGACCCAGCAGGGCCCCTGCCCCTGGCCAGCCTTGCCCAGACCTTCCTGGCCTCCGGGGGTACTGCCCCACCAACGGGCAGGCTGCGGGGACTGGGTCCAGACATGTCCGTGCGCCTCCCCAGGCTCATCCCCGCTGGTGCCTTTCCCCTGGGCCTAGGCCTCGGTTGAGGCCTCTTTGGAGAGGAGGTTGCTGGCAGGGGCTGTCTCCACACTGCAAGGTGCTAGAGCTCAGAGGGCCTCGTCAGAGGGAAGGGACCAGCAAGGGGCTGGATGCCCAAGACCTCTTTGACCCAGCAGCCTCAGGGCAGCAGGGAGAGCAAGAGGCCCAACTTGCCCCTAGGTCGGCTCTGCCCCGTCCCACACAGGCAGCCAGCCCAGCAGCAGCCTGGCAGTCTGTGGCTCCCCCGAGCTCTCTGCCGGTGTAGGGGGCAGGAACAGACGTGTGCATGTCGTTCTGCCTTGGCCTGGGAGTGTGTTCCCCCTGCCTGGCCCCCAGGCTCAGGGGCAAGGGCCCGGAGAGAGCACCACCCCGAAGCGCTTTTCTCCCGGGCTTGGGAGCATTGTGCGTGCCTGGCGGGAACAGCGGGCGGGAGTGCTTGCAAACCGGCCTTTCGAGGCAGACCGGGAGGTCTTCCAGTGGGAGAGTGCCGGTTGTGCTCAGACGCGCCACAGGCCAGGGGAAGGACCCAGCAGGGCCCCTGCCCCTGGCAGCCTTGCCCAGACCTTCCTGGCCTCCGGGGGTACTGCCCCACCAAGGGGCAGGCTGCGGGAACTGGGTTCAGACATGCCCGGGCGCCTCCCCAGGCTCATCCCCGCTGGTGCCTTTCCCCTGGGCCTAGGCCTCGGTTGAGGCCTCCTTGGAGAGGAGGTTGCTGGCAGGGGCTGTCTCCACACTGCAAGGTGCTGGAGCTCAGAGGGCCTCGTCAGAGGGAAGGGACCAGCAAGGGGCTGGATGCCCAAGACCTCTTTGGCCCAGCAGCCTCAGGGCAGCAGGGAGAGGAAGAGGCCCAACTTGCCCGTAGGTCGGCTCTGCCCCTTCCCACACACGCGGCCAGCCGAGCAGCTGCCTGACAGACTGTGGCTCCCCCGAGCTCTCTGCCGGTGCAGGGGTCAGGAACAGACGTGTGCATGTGGTTCTGCCTTGGTCTGGGAGTGTAGACCAACTGCCTGGCCCCCAGGCTCAGGGGCAAGGGCCCAGAGAGAGCAACACCCCTAAGCGCTTTTCTCCCGGGCTTGGGAGCATTGTGCGTGCCTGGCGGGAACAGCGGGCGGGAGTGTTGGCAAACCGGCCTTTGGAGGCAGCCGGGGAGGTCTTCCAGTGGGAGAGGGCCGGTTGTGCTCAGAGGCCCCACAGGCCAGGGGCAGGACCCAGCAGGTCCCCTGCCCCTGGCCAGCCTTGCCCAGACCTTCCTGGCCTCCGGGGGTACTGCCCCACCAAGGGGCAGGCTGCGGGGACAGGGTTCAGACATGCCCGGGCGCCTCCCCAGGCTCATCCCCGCTGGTGCCTTTCCCCTGGGCCTAGGCCTCGGTTTAGGCCTCCTTGGAGAAGAGGTTGCTGGCAGGGGCTGTCTCCACACTGCAAGGTGCTGGAGCTCAGAGGGCCTCGTCAGAGGGAAGGGACCAGCAAGGGGCTGGATGCCCAAGACCTCTTTGGCCCAGCAGCCTCAGGGCAGCAGGGAGAGCAAGAGGCCCAACTTGCCCCTAGGTTGGAACTGCCCCTTCCCACACAGGCGGCCAGCCCAGCAGCTGCCTGAAAGACTCTGGCTCCCCCGAGCTCTCTGCCGGTGCATGGGGCAGGTCAGACGTGTGCATGTGGTTCTGCCTTGGCCTGGGAGTGTGGACACCCTGCCTTGCCCCCAGGCTCAGGGGCAAGGGCCCGGAGAGAGCACCACCCCGAAGCGCTTTTCTCCCGGGCTTGGGAGCATTGTGCACGTCTGCTGGGAACAGTGGGCGGGAGCGCTTGCAAACCGGCCTTTGGAGGCAGCCGGGGAGGTCTTCCAGTGGGAGAGGGCCGGTTGTGCTCAGAGGCCCCACAGGCCAGGGGCAGGACCCAGCAGGTCCCCTGCCCCTGGCTAGCCTTGCCCAGACCTTCCTGGTCTCCGGGTGTACTGCCCCACCAAGGGGCAGGCTGCGGGGACTGGGTCCAGACATGCCCGGGCGCCTCCACTGGCTCATCCCCGCTGGTGCCTTTCCCCTGGGCCTAGGCCTCGGTTGAGGCCTCCTTGGAGAGGAGGTTGCTGGCAGGGGATGTCTCCACACTGCAAGGTGCTGGAGCTCAGAGGGCCTCGTCAGAGGGAAGGGACCAGCAAGGGGCTGGATGCCCAAGACCTCTTTGGCCCAGCAGCCTCAGGGCAGCAGGGAGAGCAAGAGGCCCAACTTGCCCCTAGGTCGGCTCTGCCACTTCCCACACAGGCGGCCAGCCCAGCAGCTGCCTGACAGACTCTGGCTCCCCCGAGGTCTCTGCCGGTGCAGGGGGCAGATCAGAGGTGTGCATGTGGTTCTGCCTTGGCCTGGGAGTGTGGACACCCTGCCTTGCCCCCAGGCTCAGGGGCAAGGCCCAGAGAGAGCACCACCCTGAAGCGCTTTTCTTCCGGGCTTAGTAGCATTGTGCCCGCCTGCTGGTAACAGTGGCCGGGAGCGCTTGCAAACCGGCCTTTGGAGGCAGCCGTGGAGGTCTTCCAGTGGGAGAGGGCCGGTTGTGCTCAGAGGCCCCACATGCCAGGGGCAGGACCCAGCAGGGCCCCTGCCTCTGGCCAGCCTTGCCCAGACCTTCCTGGCCTCCGGGGGTACTGCCCCACCAAGGGGCAGGCTGCGGGGACTGGGTCCAGACATGCTCGGGCGCCTCCCCTGGCTCATCCCCGCTGGTGCCTTTCCCCTGGGCCTAGGCCTCGGTTGAGGCCTCCTTGGAGAGGAGGTTGCTGTCAGGGGCTGTCTCCACACTGCAAGGTGCTGGAGCTCAGAGGGCCTCGTCAGAGGGAAGGGACCAGTAAGGGGCTGAATGCCCAAGACGTCTTTGACCCAGCAGCCTCAGGGCAGCAGGGAGAGCAAGAGGCCCAACTTGCCCCTAGGGCGGCTCTGCCCCTTCCGACACAGGCGGCCAACCCAGCAGCTGCCTGACACTCTGGCTCCCCCAAGCTCTCTGCCGGTGCAGGGGACAGGAACAGACGTGGGCATGTGGTTCTGCCTTGGCCTGGGAGTGTGTTCCTCCTGCCTTGCCCCCAGGCTCAGGGGCAAGGGCCCGGAGAGAGTACCACCCCGAAGCGCTTTTCTCCCGGGCTTGGGAGCATTGTGCACGCCTGGAGTGAACAGCGGGCGGGAGTGTTTGCAAACAGGTCTTTGGAGGCAGCCGGGGAGGTCTTCCAGTGGGAGAGGGCCGGTTGTGCTCAGAGGCCCCACAGCCCAGGGGCAGGACCCAGCATGTCCCCTGCCCCTGGCCAGCCTTGCCCAGACCTTCCTGGCCTCCGGGGGTACTGCCCCACCAAGGGGCAGGCTGCGGGGACTGGATCCAGACATGTCCGGGCGCCTCCCCAGGATTATCCCCGCTGGTGCCTTTCCCCTGGGCGTAGGCCTCGGTTGAGGCCTCTTTGGAGAGGAGGTTGCTGGCAGGGGCTGTCTCCACACTGCAAGGTGCTGGAGCTCAGAGGGCCTCGTCAGAGGGAAGGGACCAGCAAAGGGCTGGATGCCCAAGACCTCTTTGACCCAGCAGCCTCAGGGCAGCAGGGAGAGCAAGAGGCCCAACTTGCCCCTAGGTCGGCTCTGACCCGTCCCACACAGGCAGCCAGCCCAGCAGCAGCCTGGCAGTCTCTGGCTCCACCGAGCTCTCTGCCGGTGTAGGAGGCAGGAACAGACGTGTGCATGTCATTCTGCCTTAGCCTGGGAGTGTGTTCCCCCTGCCTGGCCCCCAGGCTCAGGGGCAAGGGCCCGGAGAGAGCACCACCACGAAGCGCTTTTCTCCCGGGATTGGGAGCATTGTGCGCGGCTGTCGGGAACAGCGGACATGAGTGCTTTCAAACCGGCCTTTGGAGGCAGCCCGGGAGGTCTTCCAAGGGCCCGGAGAGAGCACCACCCCAAAATGCTTTTCTCCCGGGCTTGGGAGCATTGTGCGCGGCTGGCGGGAACAGCAGGCAGGAGTGCTTGCAAACTGGCCTTTGGAGGCAGCCGGGGAGGTCTTCCAAGGGCCCGGAGTGAGCACCACCCCAAAATGCTTTTCTCCCGGGCTTGGGAACATTGTGTGCGGCTGGTGGGAACAACGGGCATGAGTGCTTGCAAACCGGCCTTTGGAGGCAGCCGGGGACGTCTTCCAAGGGCCCGGAGAGAGCATCACCCCGAAGCACTTTTCTCCCGGGCTTGGGAGCATTGTGCGTGGCTGGCGGGAACAGCAGGAAGGAGTCCTTGCAAACCGGCCTTTGGAGGCAGCGGGGGAGGTCTTCCAAGGGCCTGTAGAGAGCACCACCCCGAAGCGCTTTTCTCCCGGGCTTGGGAGTATTGTGCGCGGGTGGCGGGAACAGCAGGCAGGAGTGCTTGAAAACCGGCCTTTGCAGGCAGCTGGGGAGGTCTTCCAGGGCCCGGTGTGAGCACCACCCCAAAAAGCTTTTCTCCCGGGCTTGGGAGCATTGTGCGCGGCTGGTGGGAACAACGGGCATGAGTGCTTGCAAACCGGCCTTTGGAGGCAGCCGGGGACGTCTTCCAAGGGCCCGGAGAGAGCACCACCCGGAAGCACTTTTCTCCCGGGCTTGGGAGCATTGTGCGAGGCTGGCGGGAAGAGCAGGAAGGAGTCCTTGCAAACCGGCCTTTGGAGGCAGCGGGGGAGGTCTTCCAAGGGCCTGTAGAGAGCACCACCCCGAAGCGCTTTTCTCCCGGGCTTGGGAGTGTTGTGCGCGGGTGGCGGGAACAGCAGGCAGGAGTGCTTGAAAACCGGCCTTTGCAGGCAGCTGGGGAGGTCTTCCAGGGCCCGGTGTGAGCACCACCCCAAAAAGCTTTTCTCCCTGGCTTGGGAGCATTGTGCGCGGCTGGTGGGAACAGCGGGCATGAGTGCTTGCAAACTGGCCATTGGAGGCAGCCGGGGAGGTCTTCCAAGGGCCTGTAGAGAGCACCACCCCAAAATGCTTTTCTCCCGGGCTTGGGAGCATTGTGCGTGGCTGGCGGGAACAGCAGGAAGGAGTCCTTGCAAACCGGCCTTTGGAGGCAGCCGGGGAGGTCTTCCAAGGGCCTGTAGAGAGCACCACCCCGAAGTGCTTTTCTCCCGGGCTTGGGAGCATTGTGCGTGGCTGGCGGGAACAGCAGGCAGGAGTGCTTGAAAACCGTCCTTTGGAGGCAGCCGGGGAGGTCTTCCAGGGCCCGGTGTGAGCACCACCCCAAAATGCTTTTCTCCCGGGCTTGGGAGCATTGTGCGTGGCTGGTGGGAACAGCGGGCGGGAGTGCTTGCAAACCGGCCTTTGGAGGCAGCCGGGGAGGTCTTCCAAGGGCCAGGAGAGAGCACCACCCAGAAGCGCTTTTCTCCCGGGCTTGGAACATTTGCGCGGATGGCGGGAACAGCGAGTGGGAGTGCTTCCAAACCGGCCTTTGGGGGCACCCCGGGAGGTCTTCCATGGGCACGGAGAGAACACCACCCCGAAGCGCTTTTCTCCGGGGTTTTGGAGGATTGTGCGTGGCTGGCGGGAACAGCGAGTGGGAGTGCTTGCAAACCGGCCTTTGTGGGCAGCCAGGGAGGTCCTCCATTGGCACGGAGAGAACACCACCCCGAAGCGCTTTTCTCCCGGGCTTGGGAGCATTGTGCGCGGCTGTCGGGAACAGCGGACGTGAGTGCTTGCAAACCGGCCTTTCGAGGCAGCCGGGGAGGTCTTCCAAGGGCCCGGAGAGAGCACCATCCCGAAGCACTTTTCTCCCGGAATTGGGAGCATTGTGCGCGGCTGTCGGGAACAGCGGACGTGAGTGCTTGCAAACCGGCCTTTCGAGGCAGCCGGGGAGGTCTTCCAAGGGCCCTGAGAGAGCACCACCCCAAAATGCTTTTCTCCCGGGCTTGGGAGCATTGTGTGCGGCTGGCGGGTCAGCGGGAGGGAGTTCTTGAAAACCAGCCTTTGGAGACAGCCGGGGAGGTCTTCCAAGGGCCGGGAGAGAGCACCACCCCGAAGCGCTTTTCTCCCGGGCTTGGGAGCATTGTGCGCGGCTGGCGGGAACAGCGGGATTGAGTGCTTGCAAACCGGCCTTTGGAGGCAGCCGGGGAGGTCTTCCAGCGGGAGAGTGCCGGTTGTGCTCAGACGCCCCACAGGCCAGGGGCAGGACCCAGCAGTGTCCCTGCCTCTGGCAGCCTTGCCCAGACCTTCCTGGCCTCCGGGGGTACTAACCCACCAAGGGGCAGACTGAGGGGACTGGGTCCAGACATGCCCGGGCGCCTCCCCAGGCTCATCCCCGCTGGTGCCTTTCCCCTGGGCCTAGGCCTCGGTTGAGGCCTCCTTGGGGAGGAGGTTGCTGGCAGGGGCTGTCTCCACACTGCAAGGTGCTGGAGCTCAGAGGGCCTCGTCACCGGGAAGGGACCAGCAAGGGGCTGGATGCCCAAGACCACTTTGGCCCAGCAGCCTCAGGGCAGCAGGGAGAGCAAGAGGCCCAACTTGCCCCTAGGTCGGCTCTGCCCATTCCCACACAGGCAGCCAACCTAGCAGCTGCCTGACAGACTCTGGCTCCCCTGAGCTCTCTGCCGGTGCAGGGGTCAGGAACAGACGTGTGCATGTGGTTCTGCCTTGGTCTGGGAGTGTGGACCCACTGCCTGGACCCCAGGCTCAGGGGCAAGGGCCCGGAGAGAGCACCACCCCGAAGCGCTTTTCTCCCGGGCTTGGGATCATTGTGCGTGGCTGGCGGGAACAGCAGGCAGGAGTGCTTGAAAACCGTCCTTTGGAGGCAGCCGGGGAGGTCTTCCAGGGCCCGGTGTGAGCACCACCCCAAAATGCTTTTCTCCCGGGCTTGGGAGCATTGTGCGTGGCTGGTGGGAACAGCGGGCGGGAGTGCTTGCAAACCGGCCTTTGGAGGCAGCCGGGGAGGTCTTCCAAGGGCCAGGAGAGAGCACCACCCAGAAGCGCTTTTCTCCCGGGCTTGGAACATTTGCGCGGATGGCGGGAACAGCGAGTGGGAGTGCTTCCAAACCGGCCTTTGGGGGCACCCCGGGAGGTCTTCCATGGGCACGGAGAGAACACCACCCCGAAGCGCTTTTCTCCGGGGTTTTGGAGGATTGTGCGTGGCTGGCGGGAACAGCGAGTGGGAGTGCTTGCAAACCGGCCTTTGTGGGCAGCCAGGGAGGTCCTCCATTGGCACGGAGAGAACACCACCCCGAAGCGCTTTTCTCCCGGGCTTGGGAGCATTGTGCGAGGCTGGCGGGAACAGCGGGCGGGAGTGCTTGCAAACCGGCCTTTGGAGGCAGCTTGGGAGGTCTTCCAAGGGCCCGGAGAGAGCACCATCCCGAAGCACTTTTCTCCCGGAATTGGGAGCATTGTGCGCGGCTGTCGGGAACAGCGGACGTGAGTGCTTGCAAACCGGCCTTTCGAGGCAGCCGGGGAGGTCTTCCAAGGGCCCGGAGAGAGCACCACCCCAAAATGCTTTTCTCCCGGGCTTGGGAGCATTGTGTGCGGCTGGCGGGTCAGCGGGAGGGAGTTCTTGAAAACCAGCCTTTGGAGGCAGCCGGGGAGGTCTTCCAAGGGCCGGGAGAGAGCACCACCCCGAAGCGCTTTTCTCCCGGGCTTGGGAGCATTGTGCGCGGCTGGCGGGAACAGCGGGATTGAGTGCTTGCAAACCGGCCTTTGGAGGCAGCCGGGGAGGTCTTCCAGCGGGAGAGTGCCGGTTGTGCTCAGACGCCCCACAGGCCAGGGGCAGGACCCAGCAGTGTCCCTGCCTCTGGCAGCCTTGCCCAGACCTTCCTGGCCTCCGGGGGTACTACCCCACCAAGGGGCAGGCTGCGGGGACTGGGTCCAGACATGCCCGGGCGCCTCCCCAGGCTCATCCCCGCTGGTGCATTTCCCCTGGGCCTAGGCCTCGGTTGAGGCCTCCTTGGGGAGGAGGTTGCTGGCAGGGGCTGTCTCCACACTGCAAGGTGCTGGAGCTCAGAGGGCCTCGTCAGCGGGAAGGGACCAGCAAGGGGCTGGATGCCCAAGACCACTTTGGCCCAGCAGCCTCAGGGCAGCAGGGAGAGCAAGAGGCCCAACTTGCCCCTAGGTCGGCTCTGCCCATTCCCACACAGGCAGCCAACCTAGCAGCTGCCTGACAGACTCTGGCTCCCCTGAGCTCTCTGCCGGTGCAGGGGTCAGGAACAGACGTGTGCATGTGGTTCTGCCTTGATCTGGGAGTGTGGACCCACTGCCTGGCCCCCAGGCTCAGGGGCAAGGGCCCAGAGAGAGCAACACCCCTAAGCGCTTTTCTCCCGGGCTTGGGAGCATTGTGCGTGCCTGGCGGGAACAGCGGGCGGGAGTGTTGGCAAACCGGCCTTTGGAGGCAGCCGGGGAGGTCTTCCAGTGGGAGAGGGCCGGTTGTGCTCAGAGGCCCCACAGGCCAGGGGCAGGACCCAGCAGGTCCCCTGCCCCTGGCCAGCCTTGCCCAGACCTTCCTGGCCTCCGGGGGTACTGCCCCACCAAGGGGCAGGCTGCGGGGACTGGGTTCAGACATGCCCGGGCGCCTCCCCAGGCTCATCCCCGCTGGTGCCTTTCCCCTGGGCCTAGGCCTCGGTTTAGGCCTCCTTGGAGAAGAGGTTGCTGGCAGGGGCTGTCTCCACACTGCAAGGTGCTGGAGCTCAGAGGGCCTCGTCAGAGGGAAGGGACCAGCAAGGGGCTGGATGCCCAAGACCTCTTTGGCCCAGCAGCCTCAGGGCAGCAGGGAGAGCAAGAGGCCCAACTTGCCCCTAGGTTGGAACTGCCCCTTCCCACACAGGCGGCCAGCCCAGCAGCTGCCTGAAAGACTCTGGCTCCCCCGAGCTCTCTGCCGGTGCATGGGGCAGGTCAGACGTGTGCATGTGGTTCTGCCTTGGCCTGGGAGTGTGGACACCCTGCCTTGCCCCCAGGCTCAGGGGCAAGGGCCCGGAGAGAGCACCACCCCGAAGCGCTTTTCTCCCGGGCTTGGGAGCATTGTGCACGTCTGCTGGGAACAGTGGGCGGGAGCGCTTGCAAACCGGCCTTTGGAGGCAGCCGGGGAGGTCTTCCAGTGGGAGAGGGCCGGTTGTGCTCAGAGGCCCCACAGGCCAGGGGCAGGACCCAGCAGGTCCCCTGCCCCTGGCTAGCCTTGCCCAGACCTTCCTGGTCTCCGGGTGTACTGCCCCACCAAGGGGCAGGCTGCGGGGACTGGGTCCAGACATGCCCGGGCGCCTCCACTGGCTCATCCCCGCTGGTGCCTTTCCCCTGGGCCTAGGCCTCGGTTGAGGCCTCCTTGGAGAGGAGGTTGCTGGCAGGGGATGTCTCCACACTGCAAGGTGCTGGAGCTCAGAGGGCCTCGTCAGAGGGAAGGGACCAGCAAGGGGCTGGATGCCCAAGACCTCTTTGGCCCAGCAGCCTCAGGGCAGCAGGGAGAGCAAGAGGCCCAACTTGCCCCTAGGTCGGCTCTGCCACTTCCCACACAGGCGGCCAGCCCAGCAGCTGCCTGACAGACTCTGGCTCCCCCGAGGTCTCTGCCGGTGCAGGGGGCAGATCAGAGGTGTGCATGTGGTTCTGCCTTGGCCTGGGAGTGTGGACACCCTGCCTTGCCCCCAGGCTCAGGGGCAAGGCCCAGAGAGAGCACCACCCTGAAGCGCTTTTCTTCCGGGCTTAGTAGCATTGTGCCCGCCTGCTGGTAACAGTGGCCGGGAGCGCTTGCAAACCGGCCTTTGAAGGCAGCCGTGGAGGTCTTCCAGTGGGAGAGGGCCGGTTGTGCTCAGAGGCCCCACATGCCAGGGGCAGGACCCAGCAGGGCCCCTGCCTCTGGCCAGCCTTGCCCAGACCTTCCTGGCCTCCGGGGGTACTGCCCCACCAAGGGGCAGGCTGCGGGGACTGGGTCCAGACATGCTCGGGCGCCTCCCCTGGCTCATCCCCGCTGGTGCCTTTCCCCTGGGCCTAGGCCTCGGTTGAGGCCTCCTTGGAGAGGAGGTTGCTGTCAGGGGCTGTCTCCACACTGCAAGGTGCTGGAGCTCAGAGGGCCTCGTCAGAGGGAAGGGACCAGTAAGGGGCTGAATGCCCAAGACGTCTTTGACCCAGCAGCCTCAGGGCAGCAGGGAGAGCAAGAGGCCCAACTTGCCCCTAGGGCGGCTCTGCCCCTTCCGACACAGGCGGCCAACCCAGCAGCTGCCTGACACTCTGGCTCCCCCAAGCTCTCTGCCGGTGCAGGGGACAGGAACAGACGTGGGCATGTGGTTCTGCCTTGGCCTGGGAGTGTGTTCCTCCTGCCTTGCCCCCAGGCTCAGGGGCAAGGGCCCGGAGAGAGTACCACCCCGAAGCGCTTTTCTCCCGGGCTTGGGAGCATTGTGCACGCCTGGAGTGAACAGCGGGCGGGAGTGTTTGCAAACAGGTCTTTGGAGGCAGCCGGGGAGGTCTTCCAGTGGGAGAGGGCCGGTTGTGCTCAGAGGCCCCACAGCCCAGGGGCAGGACCCAGCATGTCCCCTGCCCCTGGCCAGCCTTGCCCAGACCTTCCTGGCCTCCGGGGGTACTGCCCCACCAAGGGGCAGGCTGCGGGGACTGGATCCAGACATGTCCGGGCGCCTCCCCAGGATTATCTCCGCTGGTGCCTTTCCCCTGGGCGTAGGCCTCGGTTGAGGCCTCTTTGGAGAGGAGGTTGCTGGCAGGGGCTGTCTCCACACTGCAAGGTGCTGGAGCTCAGAGGGCCTCGTCAGAGGGAAGGGACCAGCAAAGGGCTGGATGCCCAAGACCTCTTTGACCCAGCAGCCTCAGGGCAGCAGGGAGAGCAAGAGGCCCAACTTGCCCCTAGGTCGGCTCTGACCCGTCCCACACAGGCAGCCAGCCCAGCAGCAGCCTGGCAGTCTCTGGCTCCACCGAGCTCTCTGCCGGTGTAGGAGGCAGGAACAGACGTGTGCATGTCATTCTGCCTTAGCCTGGGAGTGTGTTCCCCCTGCCTGGCCCCCAGGCTCAGGGGCAAGGGCCCGGAGAGAGCACCACCACGAAGCGCTTTTCTCCCGGGATTGGGAGCATTGTGCGCGGCTGTCGGGAACAGCGGACATGAGTGCTTTCAAACCGGCCTTTGGAGGCAGCCCGGGAGGTCTTCCAAGGGCCCGGAGAGAGCACCACCCCAAAATGCTTTTCTCCCGGGCTTGGGAGCATTGTGCGCGGCTGGCGGGAACAGCAGGCAGGAGTGCTTGCAAACTGGCCTTTGGAGGCAGCCGGGGAGGTCTTCCAAGGGCCCGGAGTGAGCACCACCCCAAAATGCTTTTCTCCCGGGCTTGGGAACATTGTGTGCGGCTGGTGGGAACAACGGGCATGAGTGCTTGCAAACCGGCCTTTGGAGGCAGCCGGGGACGTCTTCCAAGGGCCCGGAGAGAGCATCACCCCGAAGCACTTTTCTCCCGGGCTTGGGAGCATTGTGCGTGGCTGGCGGGAACAGCAGGAAGGAGTCCTTGCAAACCGGCCTTTGGAGGCAGCGGGGGAGGTCTTCCAAGGGCCTGTAGAGAGCACCACCCCGAAGCGCTTTTCTCCCGGGCTTGGGAGTATTGTGCGCGGGTGGCGGGAACAGCAGGCAGGAGTGCTTGAAAACCGGCCTTTGCAGGCAGCTGGGGAGGTCTTCCAGGGCCCGGTGTGAGCACCACCCCAAAAAGCTTTTCTCCCGGGCTTGGGAGCATTGTGCGCGGCTGGTGGGAACAACGGGCATGAGTGCTTGCAAACCGGCCTTTGGAGGCAGCCGGGGACGTCTTCCAAGGGCCCGGAGAGAGCACCACCCGGAAGCACTTTTCTCCCGGGCTTGGGAGCATTGTGCGAGGCTGGCGGGAAGAGCAGGAAGGAGTCCTTGCAAACCGGCCTTTGGAGGCAGCGGGGGAGGTCTTCCAAGGGCCTGTAGAGAGCACCACCCCGAAGCGCTTTTCTCCCGGGCTTGGGAGTGTTGTGCGCGGGTGGCGGGAACAGCAGGCAGGAGTGCTTGAAAACCGGCCTTTGCAGGCAGCTGGGGAGGTCTTCCAGGGCCCGGTGTGAGCACCACCCCAAAAAGCTTTTCTCCCTGGCTTGGGAGCATTGTGCGCGGCTGGTGGGAACAGCGGGCATGAGTGCTTGCAAACTGGCCATTGGAGGCAGCCGGGGAGGTCTTCCAAGGGCCTGTAGAGAGCACCACCCCAAAATGCTTTTCTCCCGGGCTTGGGAGCATTGTGCGTGGCTGGCGGGAACAGCAGGAAGGAGTCCTTGCAAACCGGCCTTTGGAGGCAGCCGGGGAGGTCTTCCAAGGGCCTGTAGAGAGCACCACCCCGAAGTGCTTTTCTCCCGGGCTTGGGAGCATTGTGCGTGGCTGGCGGGAACAGCAGGCAGGAGTGCTTGAAAACCGTCCTTTGGAGGCAGCCGGGGAGGTCTTCCAGGGCCCGGTGTGAGCACCACCCCAAAATGCTTTTCTCCCGGGCTTGGGAGCATTGTGCGTGGCTGGTGGGAACAGCGGGCGGGAGTGCTTGCAAACCGGCCTTTGGAGGCAGCCGGGGAGGTCTTCCAAGGGCCAGGAGAGAGCACCACCCAGAAGCGCTTTTCTCCCGGGCTTGGAACATTTGCGCGGATGGCGGGAACAGCGAGTGGGAGTGCTTCCAAACCGGCCTTTGGGGGCACCCCGGGAGGTCTTCCATGGGCACGGAGAGAACACCACCCCGAAGCGCTTTTCTCCGGGGTTTTGGAGGATTGTGCGTGGCTGGCGGGAACAGCGAGTGGGAGTGCTTGCAAACCGGCCTTTGTGGGCAGCCAGGGAGGTCCTCCATTGGCACGGAGAGAACACCACCCCGAAGCGCTTTTCTCCCGGGCTTGGGAGCATTGTGCGCGGCTGTCGGGAACAGCGGACGTGAGTGCTTGCAAACCGGCCTTTCGAGGCAGCCGGGGAGGTCTTCCAAGGGCCCGGAGAGAGCACCATCCCGAAGCACTTTTCTCCCGGAATTGGGAGCATTGTGCGCGGCTGTCGGGAACAGCGGACGTGAGTGCTTGCAAACCGGCCTTTCGAGGCAGCCGGGGAGGTCTTCCAAGGGCCCTGAGAGAGCACCACCCCAAAATGCTTTTCTCCCGGGCTTGGGAGCATTGTGTGCGGCTGGCGGGTCAGCGGGAGGGAGTTCTTGAAAACCAGCCTTTGGAGACAGCCGGGGAGGTCTTCCAAGGGCCGGGAGAGAGCACCACCCCGAAGCGCTTTTCTCCCGGGCTTGGGAGCATTGTGCGCGGCTGGCGGGAACAGCGGGATTGAGTGCTTGCAAACCGGCCTTTGGAGGCAGCCGGGGAGGTCTTCCAGCGGGAGAGTGCCGGTTGTGCTCAGACGCCCCACAGGCCAGGGGCAGGACCCAGCAGTGTCCCTGCCTCTGGCAGCCTTGCCCAGACCTTCCTGGCCTCCGGGGGTACTAACCCACCAAGGGGCAGACTGAGGGGACTGGGTCCAGACATGCCCGGGCGCCTCCCCAGGCTCATCCCCGCTGGTGCCTTTCCCCTGGGCCTAGGCCTCGGTTGAGGCCTCCTTGGGGAGGAGGTTGCTGGCAGGGGCTGTCTCCACACTGCAAGGTGCTGGAGCTCAGAGGGCCTCGTCACCGGGAAGGGACCAGCAAGGGGCTGGATGCCCAAGACCACTTTGGCCCAGCAGCCTCAGGGCAGCAGGGAGAGCAAGAGGCCCAACTTGCCCCTAGGTCGGCTCTGCCCATTCCCACACAGGCAGCCAACCTAGCAGCTGCCTGACAGACTCTGGCTCCCCTGAGCTCTCTGCCGGTGCAGGGGTCAGGAACAGACGTGTGCATGTGGTTCTGCCTTGGTCTGGGAGTGTGGACCCACTGCCTGGACCCCAGGCTCAGGGGCAAGGGCCCGGAGAGAGCACCACCCCGAAGCGCTTTTCTCCCGGGCTTGGGATCATTGTGCGTGGCTGGCGGGAACAGCAGGCAGGAGTGCTTGAAAACCGTCCTTTGGAGGCAGCCGGGGAGGTCTTCCAGGGCCCGGTGTGAGCACCACCCCAAAATGCTTTTCTCCCGGGCTTGGGAGCATTGTGCGTGGCTGGTGGGAACAGCGGGCGGGAGTGCTTGCAAACCGGCCTTTGGAGGCAGCCGGGGAGGTCTTCCAAGGGCCAGGAGAGAGCACCACCCAGAAGCGCTTTTCTCCCGGGCTTGGAACATTTGCGCGGATGGCGGGAACAGCGAGTGGGAGTGCTTCCAAACCGGCCTTTGGGGGCACCCCGGGAGGTCTTCCATGGGCACGGAGAGAACACCACCCCGAAGCGCTTTTCTCCGGGGTTTTGGAGGATTGTGCGTGGCTGGCGGGAACAGCGAGTGGGAGTGCTTGCAAACCGGCCTTTGTGGGCAGCCAGGGAGGTCCTCCATTGGCACGGAGAGAACACCACCCCGAAGCGCTTTTCTCCCGGGCTTGGGAGCATTGTGCGAGGCTGGCGGGAACAGCGGGCGGGAGTGCTTGCAAACCGGCCTTTGGAGGCAGCTTGGGAGGTCTTCCAAGGGCCCGGAGAGAGCACCATCCCGAAGCACTTTTCTCCCGGAATTGGGAGCATTGTGCGCGGCTGTCGGGAACAGCGGACGTGAGTGCTTGCAAACCGGCCTTTCGAGGCAGCCGGGGAGGTCTTCCAAGGGCCCGGAGAGAGCACCACCCCAAAATGCTTTTCTCCCGGGCTTGGGAGCATTGTGTGCGGCTGGCGGGTCAGCGGGAGGGAGTTCTTGAAAACCAGCCTTTGGAGGCAGCCGGGGAGGTCTTCCAAGGGCCGGGAGAGAGCACCACCCCGAAGCGCTTTTCTCCCGGGCTTGGGAGCATTGTGCGCGGCTGGCGGGAACAGCGGGATTGAGTGCTTGCAAACCGGCCTTTGGAGGCAGCCGGGGAGGTCTTCCAGCGGGAGAGTGCCGGTTGTGCTCAGACGCCCCACAGGCCAGGGGCAGGACCCAGCAGTGTCCCTGCCTCTGGCAGCCTTGCCCAGACCTTCCTGGCCTCCGGGGGTACTACCCCACCAAGGGGCAGGCTGCGGGGACTGGGTCCAGACATGCCCGGGCGCCTCCCCAGGCTCATCCCCGCTGGTGCATTTCCCCTGGGCCTAGGCCTCGGTTGAGGCCTCCTTGGGGAGGAGGTTGCTGGCAGGGGCTGTCTCCACACTGCAAGGTGCTGGAGCTCAGAGGGCCTCGTCAGCGGGAAGGGACCAGCAAGGGGCTGGATGCCCAAGACCACTTTGGCCCAGCAGCCTCAGGGCAGCAGGGAGAGCAAGAGGCCCAACTTGCCCCTAGGTCGGCTCTGCCCATTCCCACACAGGCAGCCAACCTAGCAGCTGCCTGACAGACTCTGGCTCCCCTGAGCTCTCTGCCGGTGCAGGGGTCAGGAACAGACGTGTGCATGTGGTTCTGCCTTGATCTGGGAGTGTGGACCCACTGCCTGGACCCCAGGCTCAGGGGCAAGGGCCCGGAGAGAGCACCACCCCGAAGCGCTTTTCTCCCGGGCTTGGTTGCATTGTACGCACTTGGTGGGAACAGTGGGCGGGAGTGCTTGCAAACCGGCCTTTGGAGGCAGCCGGGGAGGTCTTCCAGTGGGATAGGGCCGGTTGTGCTCAGAGGCCCCACAGGCCAGGGGCAGGACCCAGCAGGTCCCCTGCCCCTGGCCAGCCTTGCCCAGACCTTCCTGGCCTTTGGGGGTACTGCCCCACCAAGGGGCAGGCTGCGGGGACTGGGTCCAGACATGCCCGGTCGCCTCCCCAGGCTCATCCCCGCTGGTGCCTTTCCCCTGGGCCTAGGCCTCGGTTGAGGCCTCCTTGGAGAGGAGGTTGCTGGCAGGGGCTGTCTCCACACTGCAAGGTGCTGGAGCTCAGAGATCCTCGTCAGAGGGAAGGGACCAGCAAGGGGCTGGATGCCCAAGACCTCTTTGGCCCAGCAGCCTCAGGGCAGCAGGGAGAGCAAGAGGCCCAACTTGCCCCTAGGTCGGCTCTGCCCCTTCCCACTCAGGCGGCCAGCCCAGCAGCTGCCTGACAGACTCTGGCTCCCCCGAGCTCTCTGCCGGTGCAGGGGGCAGATCAGACATGTGCATGTGGTTCTGCCTTGGCCTGGGAGTGTGGACACCCTGCCTTGCCCCCAGGCTCAGGGGCAAGGGCCCGGAGAGAGCACCACCCTGAAGCGCTTTTCTCCCGGGCTTAGGGTCATTGTGCACGCCTGCTGGGAGCAGTGGGCGGGAGCGCTTGCAAACCGGCCTTTGGAGGCAGCCGGGGAGGTCTTCCAGTGGGAGAGGGCCGGTTGTGCTCAGAGGCCCCACAGGCCAGGGGCAGGACGCAGCAGGGCCCCTGCCCCTGGCCAGCCTTGCCCAGACCTTCCTGGTCTCCGGGGGTACTGCCCCACCAAGGGGCAGGCTGCGGGGACTGGGTCCAGACATGCCCGGGCACCTCCCCAGGCTCATCCCCGCTGGTGCCTTTCCCCTGGGCCTAGGCCTCGGTTGAGGCCTCCTTGGAGAGGAGGTTGCTGGCAGGGGCTGTCTCCACACTGCAAGGTGCTGGAGCTCAGAGGGCCTCGTCAGAGGGAAGGGACCAGCAAAGGGCTGGATGCCCACGACCTCTTTGACCCAGCAGCCTCAGGGCAGCAGGGAGAGCAAGAGGCCCAACTTGCCCATAGTTGGGCTCTGCCCCGTCCCACACAGGCATCCAGCCCAGCAGCAGCCTGGCAGTCTCTGGCTCCCCCGAGCTCTCTGCCGGTGTAGGGGTCAGGAACAGACGTGTGCATGTCATTCTGCCGTGGCCTGGGAGTGTGTTCCCCCTGCCTGGCCCCCAGGCTCAGGGGCAACGGCCCGGAGAGAGCACCACCCCGAAGCGCTTTTCTCCCGGGCTTGGGAGCATTGTGCGTGCCTGGCGGAAACAGCGGGCGGGAGTGCTTGCAAACCGGCCTTTGGAGGCAGACGGGGAGGTCTTCCAGCGGGAGAGTGCCCGTTGTGCTCAGACGCCCCACAGGCCAGGGGCAGGACCCAGCAGAGTCCCTGCCCCTGGCAGCCTTGCCCAGACCTTCCTGGCCTCCGAGGGTACTGCCCCACCAAGGGGCAGGCTGCGGGGACTGGGTCCAGATATGCCCGGGCGCCTCCCCAGGCTCATCCCCGCTGGTGCCTTTCCCCTGGGCCTAGGCCTCGGTTGAGGCCTCCTTGGAGAGGAGGTTGCTGGCAGGGGCTGGCTCCACACTGCAAGGTGCTGGAGCTCAGAGGGCCTCGTCAGAGGGAAGGGACAAGCAAGGGGCTGGATGCCCAAGACCTCTTTGGCCCAGCAGCCTCAGGGCAGCAGGGAGAGCAAGAGGACCAACTTGCCCCTAGATCGGCTCTGTCCCTTCCCACACAGGCGGCCAGCCCAGCAGCTGCCTGACAGACTCTGGCTCCCCCGAGCTCTCTGCCGGTGCAGGGGTCAGGAACAGACGTGTGCATGTGGTTCTGCCTTGGTCTGGGAGTGTGTTCCCCCTGCCTGGCCCCCAGGCTCAGGGGCAAGGGCCCGGTGAGAGCACCACCCCGAAGCGCTTTTCTCCCGGGCTTGGGAGCATTGTGCGTGCCTGGCGGGAACAGCGGGCGGGAGTGCTTGCAAACCGGCCTTTGGAGGCAGACGGGGAGGTCTTCCAGCGGGAGAGTGCCGGTTGTGCTCAGAGGCCCCACAGGCCAGGGGCAAGACCCAGCAGTGTCCCTGCCCCTGGCAGCCTTGCCCAGACATTCCTGGCCTCCGGGGGTACTGCCCCACCAAGGGGCAGGCTGCCGGGACTGGGTCTAGATATGCCCGGGCGCCTCCCCAGGCTCATCCCCGCTGGTGCCTTTCCCCTGGGCCTAGGCCTCGGTTGAGGCCTCCTTGGAGAGGAGGTTGCTGGCAGGGGCTGTCTCCACACTGCAAGGTGCTGGAGCTCAGAGGGCCTCGTCAGAGGGAAGGGACCAGCAAGGGGCTGGATGCCCAAGACCTCTTTGGCCCAGCAGCCTCAGGGCAGCAGGGAGAGCAAGAGGCCCAACTTGCCCCTAGGTCGGCTCTGCCCCTTCCCACACAGGCGGCCAGCCCAGCAGCTGCCTGACAGACTCTGGCTCCCCCGAGCTCTCTGCCGGTGCATGGGGCAGATCAGACGTGTGCATGTGGTTCTGCCTTGGCCTGGGAGTGTGTTCCCCCTGCCTTGCCCCCAGGCTCAGGGGCAAGGGCCCGGAGAGAGCACCACCCTGAAGCGCTTTTCTCCCGGGCTTGGGAGCATTGTGCACGCCTGCTGGGAACAGTGGGCGGGAGCGCTTGCAAACCGGCCTTTGGAGGCAGCCGGGGAGGTCTTCCAGTGGAACAGGACCGGTTGTGCTCAGAGGCCCCACAGGCCAGGGGCAGGACCCAGCAGGGCCCCTGCCCCTGGCCAGCCTTGCCCAGACCTTCCTGGCCTCCGGGGGTACTGCCCCACCAAGGGGCAGGCTGCGGGGACTGGGTCCAGACATGCCCGGGCGCCTCCCCAGGCTCATCCCCGCTGGTGCCTTTCCCCTGGGCCTAGGCCTCGGTTGAGGCCTCCTTGGAGAGGAGGTTGCTGGCAGGGGCTGTCTCCACACTGCAAGGTGCTGGAGCTCAGAGGGCCTCGTCAGAGGGAAGGGACAAGCAAGGGGCTGGATGCCCAAGATCTCTTTGGACCAGCAGCCTCAGGGCAGCAGGGAGAGGAAGAGGCCCAACTTGCCCCTAGGTCGGCTCTGCCCCTTCCCACACAGGCGGCCAGCCCAGCAGCTGCCTGACAGACTCTGGCTCCCCCGAGCTCTCTGCCGGTGCAGGGGTCAGGAACAGACGTGTGCATGTGGTTATGCCTTGGTCTGGGAGTGTAGACCAACTGCCTGGACCCCAGGCTCAGGGGCAAGGGCCCGGAGAGAGCAACACCCCGAAGCGCTTTTCTCCCGGGCTTGGGAGCATTGTGCGTGCCTGGCGGGAACAGCGGGCGGGAGTGTTGGCAAACCGGCCTTTGGAGGCAGCCGGGGAGGTCTTCCAGTGGGAGAGGGCCGGTTGTGCTCAGAGGCCCCACAGGCCAGGGGCAGGACCCAGCAGTGCCCCTGCCCCTGGCCAGCCTTGCCCAGACCTTCCTGGCCTCCGGGGGTACTGCCCCACCAAGGGGCAGGCTGCGGGGACTGGGTCCAGACATGCCCGGGCGCCTCCCCAGGCTCATCCCCGCTGGGGCCTTTCCCCTGGTCCTAGGCCTCGGTTGAGGCCTCCTTGGAGAGGAGGTTGCTGGGAGGGGCTGTCTCCACACTGCAAGGTGCTGGAGCTCAGAGGGCCTCGTCAGAGGGAAGGGACAAGCAAGGGGCTGGATGCCCAAGACCTATTTGGCCCAGCAGCCTCAGGGCAGCAGGGAGAGCAAGAGGCCCAACTTGCCCCTAGGTCGGCTCTGCCCCTTCCCACACAGGCGGCCAGCCCAGCAGCTGCCTGACAGACTCTGGCTCCCCCGAGCTCTCTGCCGGTGCAGGGGGCAGGAACAGACGTGTGCATGTGGTTCTGCCTTGGCCTGGGAGTGTGGACCCCCTGCCTGGCCCCCAGGCTCAGGGGCAAGGGCCCGGAGAGAGCACCACCCCGAAGCGCTTTTCTCCCGGGCTTGGGAGCATTGTGCGCGCTTGGTGGGAAGAGTGGGCGGGAGTGCTTGCAAACCGGCCTTTGGAGGCAGCCGGGGAGGTCTTCCAGTGGGAGAGGGCCGGTTGTGCTCAGAGGCCCCACAGGCCAGGGTAGGACCCAGCAGGTCCCCTGCCCCTGGCCAGCCTTGCCCAGACCTTCCTGGCCTCCGGGGGTACTGCCCCACCAAGGGGCAGGCTGCGGGGACTGGGTCCAGACATGCCCGGGCGCCTCCCCAGGCTCATCCCCGCTGGTGCCTTTCCCCTGGGCCTAGGCCTCGGTTTAGGCCTCCTTGGAGAGGAGGTTGCTGGCAGGGGCTGTCTCCACACTGCAAGGTGCTGGAGCTCAGAGGGCCTCGTCAGAGGGAAGGGACCAGCAAGGGGCTGGATGCCCAAGACCTCTTTGGCCCAGCAGCCTCAGGGCAGCGGGGAGAGCAAGAGGCCCAACTTGCCCCTAGGTCGGCTCTGCCCCTTCCCACACAGGCGGCCAACCCAGCAGCTGCCTGACAGACTCTGGCTCCCCCGAGCTCTCTGCCGGTGCAGGGGGCAGGAACAGACGTGTGCATGTTGTTCTGCCTTGGCCTGGGAGTGTGGACACCCTGCCTTGCGCCCAGGCTCAGGGGCAAGGGCCCGGAGAGAGCAACACTCCGAAGCGCTTTTCTCCCGGGCTTGGGAGCATTGTGCGCGCTTGGTGGGAACAGTGGGCGGGAGTGCTTGCAAACCGGCCTTTGGAGGCAGCCGGGGAGGTCTTCCAGTGGGAGAGGGCCGGTTGTGCTCAGAGGCCCCACAGGCCAGGGGCAGGACCCAGCAGTTCCCCTGCCCCTGGCCAGCCTTGCCCAGACCTTCCTGGCCTCCGGGGGTACTGCCCCACCAAGGGGCAGGCTGCGGGGACTGGGTCCAGACATGCCCGGGCGCCTCCCCAGGCTCATCCCCACTGGTGCCTTTCCCCTGGGCCTAGGCCTCGGTTTAGGCCTCCTTGGAGAGGAGGTTGCTGGCAGGGGCTGTCTCCACACTGCAAGGTGCTGGAGCTCAGAGGGCCTCGTCAGAGGGAAGGGACCAGCAAGGGGCTGGATGCCCAAGACCTCTTTGGCCCAGCAGCCTCAGGGCAGCGGGGAGAGCAAGAGGCCCAAATTGCCCCTAGGTCGGTACTGCCCCTTCCCACACAGGCGGCCAGCCCAGCAGCTGCCTGACAGACTCTGGCTCCCCCGAGCTCTCTGCCGGTGCATGGGGCAGATCAGACGTGTGCATGTGGTTCTGCCTTGGCCTGGGAGTGTGGACACCATGCCTTGCCCCCAGGCTCAGGGGCAAGGGCCCGGAGAGAGCACCACCCTGAAGCGCTTTTCTCCCGGGCTTGGGAGCATTGTGCACGCCTGCTGGGAACAGTGGGCGGGAGCGCTTGCAAACCGGCCTTTGGAGGCAGCCGGGGAGGTCTTCCAGTGGAAGAGGGCCGGTTGTGCTCAGAGGCCCCACAGGCCAGGGGCAGGACCCAGCAGGGCCCCTGCCCCTGGCCAGCCTTGCCCAGACCTTCCTGGCCTCCGGGGGTACTGCCCCACCAAGGGGCAGGCTGCGGGGACTGGGTCCAGACATGCCCGGGCGCCTCCCCAGGCTCATCCCCGCTGGTGCCTTTCCCCTGGGCCTAGGCCTCGGTGGAGGCCTCCTTGGAGAGGAGGTTGCTGGCAGGGGCTGTCTCCACACTGCAAGGTGCTGGAGCTCAGAGGGCCTCGTCAGAGGGAAGGGACAAGCAAGGGGCTGGATGCCCAAGACCTCTTTGGCCCAGCAGCCTCAGGGCAGCAGGGAGAGGAAGAGGCCCAACTTGCCCCTAGGTCGGCTCTGCCCCTTCCCACAAAGGCGGCCAGCCCAGCAGCTGCCTGACAGACTCTGGCTCCCCCGAGCTCTCTGCCGGTGCAGGGGTCAGGAACAGACGTGTGCATGTGGTTCTGCCTTGGTCTGGGAGTGTAGACCAACTGCCTGGACCCCAGGCTCAGGGGCAAGGGCCCGGAGAGAAAAACACCTCGAAGCACTTTTCTCCCGGGCTTGGGAGCATTGTGCGTGCCTGGCGGGAACAGCGGGCGGGAGTGTTGGCAAACCGGCCTTTGGAGGCAGCCGGGGAGGTCTTCCAGTGGGAGAGGGCCGGTTGTGCTCAGAGGCCCCACAGGCCAGGGGCAGGACCCAGCAGGGCCCCTGCCCCTGGCCAGCCTTGCCCAGACCTTCCTGGCCTCCGGGGGTACTGCCCCACCAAGGGGCAGGCTGCGGGGACTGGGTCCAGACATGCCCGGGCGCCTCCCCAGGCTCATCCCCGCTCGTGCCTTTCCCCTGGTCCTAGGCCTCGGTTGAGGCCTCCTTGGAGAGGAGGTTGCTGGCAGGGGCTGTCTCCACACTGCAAGGTGCTGGAGCTCAGAGGGCCTCGTCAGAGGGAAGGGACAAGCAAGGGGCTGGATGCCCAAGACCGATTTGGCCCAGCAGCCTCAGGGCAGCAGGGAGAGCAAGAGGCCCAACTTGCCCCTAGGTCGGCTCTGCCCCTTCCCACACAGGCGGCCAGCCCAGCACCTGCCTGACAGACTCTGACTCCCCCGAGCTCTCTGCCGGTGCAGGGGTCAGGAACAGACGTGTGCATGTGGTTCTGCCTTGGTCTGGGAGTGTAGACCAACTGCCTGGCCCCTAGGCTCAGGGGCAAGGGCCCGGAGAGAGCAACACCCCGAAGCGCTTTTCTCCCGGGCTTGGGAGCATTGTGCGTGCCTGGCGGGAACAGCGGGTGGGAGTGTTGGCAAACCGGCCTTTGGAGGCAGCCGGGGATGGCTTCCAGTAGGAGAGGTCCGGTTGTGCTCAGAGGCCCCACAGGACAGGGGCAGGACCCAGCAGGGCCCCTGCCCCTGGCCAGCCTTGCCCAGACCTTCCTGGCCTCCGGGGGTACTGACCCACCAAGGGGCAGGCTGCGGGGACTGGGTCCAGACATGCCCGGGCGCCTCCCCAGGCTCATCCCCGCTGGTGCCTTTCCCCTGGTCCTAGGCCTCGGTTGAGGCCTCCTTGGAGAGGATGTTGCTGGCAGGGGCTGTCTCCACACTGCAAGGTGCTGGAGCTCAGAGGGCCTCGTTAGAGGGAAGGGACAAGCAAGGGGCTGGATGCCCAAGACCTATTTGGCCCAGCAGCCTCAGGGCAGCAGGGAGAGCAAGAGGCCCAACTTGCCCCTAGGTCGGCTCTGCCCCTTCCCACACAGGCGGCCAGCCCAGCAGCTGCCTGACAGACTCTGGCTCCCCCGAGCTCTCTGCCGGTGCAGGGGGCAGGAACAGACGTGTGCATGTGGTTCTGCCTTGGCCTGGGAGTGTGGACCCCCTGCCTGGCCCCCAGGCTCAGGGGCAAGTGCCCGGAGAGAGCACTACCCCGAAGCACTTTTCTCCCGGGCTTGGGAGCATTGTGCCCGCCTGCTGGTAACAGTGCCCGGGAGCACTTGCAAACCGGCCTTTGAAGGCAGCCGGGGAGGTCTTCCAGTGGGAGAGGGCCGGTTGTGCTCAGAGGCCCCACAGGCCAGGGGCAGGACGCTGCAGGGCCCCTGCCCCTGGCCAGCCTTGCCCAGACCTTCCTGGTCTCCGGGGGTACTGCCCCACCAAGGGGCAGGCTGCGGGGATTGGGTCGAGACATGCCCGGGCGCCTCCCCAGGCTCATCCCCGCTGGTGCCTTTCCCCTGGGCCTAGGCCTCGGTTGAGGCCTCCTTGGAGAGGAGGTTGCTGGCAGGGGCTGTCTCCACACTGCAAGGTGCTGGAGCTCAGAGGGCCTCGTCAGAGGGAAGGGACCAGCAAGGGGCTGGATGCCCAAGACCTCTTTGGCCCAGCAGCCTCAGGGCAGCAGGGAGAGCAAGAGGCCCAACTTGCCCCTAGGTCGGCTCTGCCCCTTCCCACACAGGCAGCCAGCCCAGCAGCAGCCTGGCAGTATCTGGCTCCCCCGAGCTCTCTGCCGGTGTAGGGGTCAGGAACAGACGTGTGCATGTCGTTCTGCCTTGGCCTGGGAGTGTGTTCCCCCTGCCTGGCCCCCAGGCTCAGGGGCAAGGGCCCGGAGAGAGCACCACCCCGAAGCGCTTTTCTCCCGGGCTTGGGAGCATTGTGCGAGCCTGGCGTGAACAGCGGGCGGGAGTGTTTGCAAACAGGACTTTGGAGGCAGCCGGGGAGGTCTTCCAGTGGGAGAGGGCCGGTTGTGCTCAGAGGCCCCACAGGCCAGGGGCAGGACCCAGCAGGGCCCCTGCCCCTGGCCAGCCTTGCCCAGACCTTCCTGGCCTCCGGGGTTACTGCCCCGCCAAGGGGCAGGCTACGGGGACTGGGTCCAGACATGTCCGTGCGCCTCCCCAGGATCATCCCCACTGGTGCCTTTCCCCTGGGCGTAGGCCTCGGTTGAGGCCTCTTTGGAGAGGAGGTTGCTGGCAGGGGCTGTCTCCACACTGCAAGGTGCTGGAGCTCAGAGGGCCTCGTCAGAGGGAAGGGACCAGCAAAGGGCTGGATGCCCAAGACTTCTTTGACCCAGCAGCCTCAGGGCAGCAGGGAGAGCAAGAGGCCCAACTTGCCCCTAGGTCGGCTCTGCCCCGTCCCACACAGGCAGCCAGCCCAGCAGCAGCCTGGCAGTCTCTGGCTCCACCGAGCTCTCTGCCGGTGTAGGGGTCAGGAACAGACGTGTGCATGTCATTCTGCCTTAGCCTGGGAGTGTGTTCCCCCTGCCTGGCCCCCAGGCTCAGGGGCAAGGGCCCGGAGAGAGCACCACCCCGAAGCGCTTTTCTCCCGGGCTTGGGAGCATTGTGCGCGGCTGTCGGGAACAGCGGACATGAGTGCTTTCAAACCGGCCTTTGGAGGCAGCCCTGGAGGTCTTCCAAGGGCCCGGAGAGAGCACCACCCCAAAATGCTTTTCTCCCGGGCTTGGGAGCATTGTGCGTGGCTGGCGGAAGCAGCGGGAATGAGTACTTACAAACCGGCCTTTGGAGGCAGCCGGGGACGTCTGGAAAGTGCCCGGAGAGAGCACCACCCCGAAGCGCTTTTCTCCCGGGCTTGGGAGCATTGTGCGTGGCTGGCGGGAACAGCAGGCAGGAGTGCTTGCAAACTGGCCTTTGGAGGCAGCCGGGGATGTCTTCCAAGGGCCCGGAGTGAGCACCACCCCAAAATGCTTTTCTCCCGGGCTTGGGAGCATTGTGTGCGGCTGGTGGGAACAACGGGCATGAGTGCTTGCAAACCGGCCTTTGGAGGCAGCCGGGGACGTCTTCCAAGGGCCCGGAGAGAGCACCACCCCGAAGCACTTTTCTCCCGGGCTTGGGAGCATTGTGCGTGGCTGGCGGGAACAGCAGGAAGGAGTCCTTGCAAACCGGCCTTTGGAGGCAGCGGGGGAGGTCTTCCAAGGGCCTGTAGAGAGCACCACCCCGAAGCGCTTTTCTCCCGGGCTTGGGAGTATTGTGCGCGGGTGGCGTGAACAGCAGGCAGGAGTGCTTGAAAACCGGCCTTTGCAGGCAGCTGGGGAGGTCTTCCAGGGCCCGGTGTGAGCACCACCCCAAAAAGCTTTTCTCCCGGGCTTGGGAGCATTGTGCTTGGCTGGTGGGAACAACGGGCATGAGTGCTTGCAAACCGGCATTTGGAGGCAGCCGGGGAGGTCTTCCAAGGGCCCGGAGTGAGCACCACCCCGAAGCACTTTTCTCCCGGGCTTGGGAGCATTGTGCGTGGCTGGCGGGCACAGCAGGAAGGAGTCCTTGCAAACCGGCCTTTGGAGGCAGCCGGGGAGGTCTTCCAAGGGCCTGTAGAGAGCACCACCCCGAAGTGCTTTTCTCCCGGGCTTGGGAGCATTGTGCGTGGCTGGCGGGAACAGCAGGCAGGAGTGCTTGAAAACCGTCCTTTGGAGGCAGCCGGGGAGGTCTTCCAGGGCCCGGTGTGAGCACCACCCCAAAATGCTTTTCTCCCGGGCTTGGGAGCATTGTGCGTGGCTGGTGGGAACAGCGGGCGGGAGTGCTTGCAAACCGGCCTTTGGAGGCAGCCGGGGAGGTCTTCCAAGGGCCAGGAGAGAGCACCACCCAGAAGCGCTTTTCTCCCGGGCTTGGAACATTTGCGCGGATGGCGGGAACAGCGAGTGGGAGTGCTTCCAAACCGGCCTTTGGGGGCACCCCGGGAGGTCTTCCATGGGCACGGAGAGAACACCACAACGAAGCGCTTTTCTCCGGGGTTTTGGAGGATTGTGCGTGGCTGGCGGGAACAGCGAGTGGGAGTGCTTGCAAACCGGCCTTTGGGGGCAGCCAGGGAGGTCCTCCATTGGCACGGAGAGAACACCACCCCGAAGCGCTTTTCTCCCGGGCTTGGGAGCATTGTGCGAGGCTGGCGGGAACAGCGGGCGGGAGTGCTTGCAAACCGGCCTTTGGAGGCAGCTTGGGAGGTCTTCCAAGGGCCCGGAGAGAGCACCATCCCGAAGCACTTTTCTCCCGGAATTGGGAGCATTGTGCGCGGCTGTCGGGAACAGCGGACGTGAGTGCTTGCAAACCGGCCTTTCGAGGCAGCCGGGGAGGTCTTCCAAGGGCCCGGAGAGAGCACCACCCCAAAATGCTTTTCTCCCGGGCTTGGGAGCATTGTGCGTGGCTGGCGGGAACAGCAGGAAGGAGTCCTTGCAAACCGGCCTTTGGAGGCAGCCGGGGAGGTCTTCCAAGGGCCTGTAGAGAGCACCACCCCGAAGCGCTTTTCTCCCGGGCTTGGGAGCATTGTGCGCGAGTGGCGGGAACAGCAGGCAGGAGTGCTTGAAAACCGTCCTTTGGAGGCAGCCGGGGAGGTCTTCCAGGGCCCGGTGTGAGCACCACCCCAAAATGCTTTTCTCCCGGGCTTGGAACATTTGCGCGGATGGCGGGAACAGCGAGTGGGAGTGCTTCCAAACCGGCCTTTGGGGGCACCCCGGGAGGTCTTCCATGGGCACGGAGAGAACACCACAACGAAGCGCTTTTCTCCGGGGTTTTGGAGGATTGTGCGTGGCTGGCGGGAACAGCGAGTGGGAGGGCTTGCAAACCGGCCTTTGGGGGCAGCCAGGGAGGTCCTCCATTGGCACGGAGAGAACACCACTCCGAAGCGCTTTTCTCCCGGGCTTGGGAGCATTGTGAGAGGCTGGCGGGAACAGCGGGCGGGAGTGCTTGCAAACCGGCCTTTGGAGGCAGCTTGGGAGGTCTTCCAAGGGCCCGGAGAGAGCACCATCCCGAAGCACTTTTCTCCCGGAATTGGGAGCATTGTGCGCGGCTGTCGGGAACAGCGGACGTGAGTGCTTGCAAACCGGCCTTTCGAGGCAGCCGGGGAGGTCTTCCAAGGGCCCGGAGAGAGCACCACCCCAAAATGCTTTTCTCCCGGGCTTGGGAGCATTGTGTGCGGCTGGCGGGTCAACGGGAGGGAGTTCTTGAAAACCAGCCATTGGAGGCAGCCGGGGAGGTCTTCCAAGGGCCGGGAGAGAGCACCACCCCGAAGCGCTTTTCTCCCGGGCTTGGGAGCATTGTGCGCAGCTGGCGGGAACAGCGGGATTGAGTGCTTGCAAACCGGCCTTTGGAGGCAGCCGGGGAGGTCTTCCAGCGGGAGAGTGCCGGTTGTGCTCAGACGCCCCACAGGCCAGGGGCAGGACCCAGCAGTTTCCCTGCCCCTGGCAGCCTTGCCCAGACCTTCCTGGCCTCCGGGGGTACTACCCCACCAAGGGGCAGGCTGCGGGGACTGGGTCCAGACATGCCCGGGCGCCTCCCCAGGCTCATCCCCGCTGGTGCCTTTCCCCTGGGCCTAGGCCTCGGTTGAGGCCTCCTTGGAGAGGAGGTTGCTGGCAGGGGCTGTCTCCACACTGCAAGGTGCTGGAGCTCAGAGGGCCTCGTCAGCGGGAAGGGACCAGCAAGGGGCTGGATGCCCAAGACCTCTTTGGCCCAGCAGCCTCAGGGCAGCAGGGAGAGCAAGAGGCCCAACTTGCCCCTAGGTCGGCTCTGCCCCTTCCCGCACAGGCAGCCAGCCCAGCAGCTGCCTGACAGACTCTGGCTCCCCCGAGCTCTCTGCCGGTGCAGGGGGCAGGAACAGACGTGTGCATGTGGTTCTGCCTTGGCCTGGGAGTGTGGACCCCCTGCCTGGCCCCCAGGCTCAGGGGCAAGGGCCCGGAGAGAGCACCACCCCGAAGCGCTTTTCTCCCGGGCTTGGGAGCATTGTGCGCGCTTGGTGGGAACAGTGGGCGGGAGTGCTTGCAAACCGGCCTTTGGAGGCAGCCGGGGAGGTCTTCCAGTGGGAGAGGGCCGGTTGTGCTCAGAGGCCCCACAGGCCAGGGGCAGGACCCAGCAGGGCCCCTGCCCCTGGCCAGCCTTGCCCAGACCTTCCTGTCCTCCGGGGGTACTGCCCCACCAAGGGGCAGGCTGCGGGGACTGGGTCCAGACATGCCCGGGCGCCTCCCCAGGCTCATCCCCGCTGGTGCCTTTCCCCTGGGTCTAGGCCTCGGTTTAGGCCTCCTTGGAGAGGAGGTTGCTGGCAGGGGCTGTCTCCACACTGCAAGGTGCTGGAGCTCAGAGGGCCTCGTCAGAGCGAAGGGACCAGCAAGGGGCTGGATGCCCAAGACCTCTTTGGCCCAGCAGCCTCAAGGCAGCGGGGAGAGCAAGAGGCCCAACTTGCCCCTAGGACGGTACTGCCCCTTCCCACACAGGCGGCCAGCCCAGCAGCTGCCTGACAGACTCTGGCTCCCCCGAGCTCTCTGCCGGTGCATGGGGCAGATCAGACGTGTGCATGTGGTTCTGCCTTGGCCTGGGAGTGTGGACACCCTGCCTTGCCCCCAGGCTCAGGGGCAAGGGCCCGGAGAGAGCACCATCCTGAAGCGCTTTTCTCCCGGGCTTGGGAGCATTGTGCACGCCTGCTGGGAACAGTGGGCGGGAGCGCTTGCAAACCGGCCTTTGGAGGCAGCCGGGGAGGTCTTCCAGTGGAAGAGGGCCGGTTGTGCTCAGAGGCCCCACAGGCCAGGGGCAGGACCCAGCAGGGCCCCTGCCCCTGGCCAGCCTTGCCCAGACCTTCCTGGCCTCCGGGGGTACTGCCCCACCAAGGGGCAGGCTGCGGGGACTGGGTCCAGACATGCCCGGGCGCCTCCCCAGGCTCATCCCCGCTGGTGCCTTTCCCCTGGGCCTAGGCCTCGGTTGAGGCCTCCTTGGAGAGGAGGTTGCTGGCAGGGGCTGTCTCCACACTGCAAGGTGCTGGAGCTCAGAGGGCCTCGTCAGAGGGAAGGGACAAGCAAGGGGCTGGATGCCCAAGACCTATTTGGCCCAGCAGCCTCAGGGCAGCAGGGAGAGCAAGAGGCCCAACTTGCCCCTAGGTCGGCTCTGCCCCTTCCCACACAGGCGGCCAGCCCAGCAGCTGCCTGACAGACTCTGGCTCCACCGAGCTCTCTGCCGGTGCAGGGGGCAGGAACAGACGTGTGCATGTGGTTCTGCCTTGGTCTGGGAGTGTGGACCCACTGCCTGGACCCCAGGCTCAGGGGCAAGGGCCCGGAGAGAGCAACACCCCGAAGCGCTTTTCTCCCGGGCTTGGGAGCATTGTGCGTGCCTGGCGGGAACAGCGGGCGGGAGTGTTGGCAAACCGGCCTTTGGAGGCAGCCGGGGAGGTCTTCCAGTGGGAGAGGGCCGGTTGTGCTCAGAGGCCCCACAGGCCAGGGGCAGGACCCAGCAGGGCCCCTGCCCCTGGCCAGCCTTGCCCAGACCTTCCTGGCCTCCGGGGGTACTGCCCCACCAAGGGGCAGGCTGCGGGGACTGGGTCCAGACATGCCCGTGTGCCTTCACTGGCTCATCCCCGCTGGTGCCTTTCCCCTGGGCCTAGGCCTCGGTTGAGGCCTCCTTGGAGAGGAGGTTGCTGGCAGGTGCTGTCTCCACACTGCAAGGTGCTGGAGCTCAGAGGGCCTCGTCAGAGGGAAGGGACCAGCAAGGGGCTGGATGCCCAAGACCTCTTTGGCCCAGCAGCCTCAGGGCAGCAGGGAGAGCAAGAGGCCCAACTTGCCCCTAGGTCGGCCGTTCCACTTCCCATACAGGCGGCCAGCCCAGAAGCTGCCTGACAGACTCTGGCTCCCCCGAGCTCTCTGCCAGTGCAGGGGGCAGATCAGTGGTGTGCATGTGGTTCTGCCTGTCCTGGGAGTGTGGACACCCTGCCTTGCCCCCAGGCTCAGGGGCAAGGGCCCAGAGAGAGCACCACCCTGAAGCGCTTTTCTTCCGGGCTTAGGAGCATTGTGCCCGCCTGCTGGTAACAGTGGCCGGGAGCGCTTGCAAACCGGCCTTTGAAGGCAGCCGGGGAGGTCTTCCAGTGGGAGAGGGCTGGTTGTGCTCAGAGGCCCCACATGCCAGGGGCAGGACCCAGCAGGGCCCCTGCCCCTGGCCAGCCTTGCCCAGACCTTCCTGGCCTCCGGGGGTACTGCCCCACCAAGGGGCAGGCTGCGGGGACTGGGTCCAGACATGCTCGGGCCCCTCACCTGGCTCATCCCCGCTGGTGCCTTTCCCCTGGGCCTAGGCCTCGGTTGAGGCCTCCTTGGAGAGGAGGTTGCTGGCAGGGGCTGTCTCCACACTGCAAGGTGCTGGAGCTCAGAGGGCCTCGTCAGAGGGAAGGGACCAGTAAGGGGCTGGATGCCCAAGACGTCTTTGACCCAGCAGCCTCAGGGCAGCAGGGAGAGCAAGAGGCCCAACTTGCCCCTAGGGCGGCTCTGCCCCTTCCCACACAGGCGGCCAACCCAGCAGCTGCCTGACACTCTGGCTCCCCCAAGCTCTCTGCCGGTGCAGGGGACAGGAACAGACGTGGGCATGTGGTTCTGCCTTGGCCTGGGAGTGTGTTCCTCCCGCCTTGCCCCCAGGCTCAGGGGCAAGGGCCCGGAGAGAGCACCACCCCGAAGCACTTTTCTCCCGGGCTTGGGAGCATTGTGCGAGACTGGCGTGAACAGCGGGCGGGAGTGTTTGCAAACCGGCCTTTGGAGGCAGCCGGGGAGGTCTTCCAGTGGGAGAGGGCCTGTTGTGCTCAGAGGCCCCACAGGCCAGGGGCAGGACCCAGCAGGTCCCCTGCCCCTGGCCAGCCTTGCCCAGACCTTCCTGGCCTCCGGGGGTACTGCCCCACCAAGGGGTAGGCTGCGGGGACTGGGTCCAGACATGTCCGAGCCCCTCCCCAGGATCATCCCCGCTGGTGCCTTTCCCCTGGGCGTAGGCCTCGGTTGAGGCCTCTTTGGAGAGGAGGTTGCTGGCAGGGGCTGTCTCCACACTGCAAGGTGCTGGAGCTCAGAGGGCCTCGTCAGAGGGAAGGGACCAGCAAAGGGCTGGATGCCCAAGACCTCTTTGACCAAGCAGCCTCAGGGCAGCAGGGAGAGCAAGAGTCCCAACTTGCCCCTAGGTCGGCTCTGCCCCGTCCCACACAGGCAGCCAGCCCAGCAGCAGCCTGGCAGTCTCTGGCTCCACCGAGCTCTCTGCCGGTGTAGGGGGCAGGAACAGACGTGTGCATGTCATTCTGCCTTAGCCTGGGAGTGTGTTCCCCCTGCCTGGCCCCCAGGCTCAGGGGCAAGGGCCCGGAGAGAGCACCACCCCGAAGCGCTTTTCTCCCGGGCTTGGGAGCATTGTGCGCGGCTGTCGGGAACAGCGGGATTGAGTGCTTGCAAACCGGCCTTTGGAGGCAGCCGGGGAGGTCTTCCAAGGGCCGGGAGAGAGCACCACCCCGAAGCGCTTTTCTCCCGGGCTTGGGAGCATTGTGCGCGGCTGGCGGGAACAGCGGGATTGAGTGCTTGCAAACCGGCCATTGGAGGCAGCCGGGGAGGTCTTCCAGCGGGAGAGTGCCGGTTGTGCTCAGACGCCCCACAGGCCAGGGGCAGGACCCAGCAGTGTCCCTGCCCCTGGCAGCCTTGCCCAGACCTTCCTGGCCTCCGGGGGTACTGCCCCACCAAGGGGCAGGCTGCGGGGACTGGGTCCAGACATGCCCGGGCGACTCCCCAGGCTCATCCCCGCTGGTGCCTTTCCCCTGGGCCTAGGCCTCGGTTGAGGCCTCCTTGGAGCGGAGGTTGCTGGAAGGGGCTGTCTCCACACTGCAAGGTGCTGGAGCTCAGAGGGCCTCGTCAGGGCGAAGGGACCAGCAAGGGGCTGGATGCCCAAGAACTCTTTGGCCCAGCAGCCTCAGGGCAGCAGGGAGAGCAAGAGGCCCAACTTGCCCCTAGGTCGGCTCTGCCCATTCCCACAGGCAGCCAACCCAGCAGCTGCCTGACAGACTCTGGCTCCCCTGAGCTCTCTGCCGGTGCAGGGGTCAGGAACAGACGTGTGCATGTGGTTCTGCCTTGGTCTGGGAGTATGGACCCACTGCCTGGCCCCCAGGCTCAGGGGCAAGGGCCCGGAGAGAGCACCACCCCGAAGCGCTTTTCTCCCGGGCTTGGGAGCATTGTGCGCGCTTGGTGGGAACAGTGGGCGGGAGTGCTTGCAAACCGGCCTTTGGAGGCAGCCGGGGAGGTCTTCCAGTGGGAGAGGGCCGGTTGTGCTCAGAGGCCCCACAGGCCAGGGGCAGGACCCAGCAGGTCCCCTGCAGCTGGCCAGCCTTGCCCAGACCTTCCTGGCCTCCGGGGGTACTGCCCCACCAAGGGGCAGGCTGCGGGGACTGGGTCCAGACATGCCCGGGCGCCTCCCCAGGCTCATCCCCGCTGGTGCCTTTCCCCTGGGCCTAGGCCTCGGTTGAGGCCTCCTTGGAGAGGAGGTTGCTGGCAGGGGCTGTCTCCACACTGCAAGGTGCTGGAGCTCAGAGGGCCTCGTCAGAGGGAAGGGACCAGCAAGGGGCTGGATGCCCAAGACCTATTTGGCCCAGCAGCCTCAGGGCAGCGGGGAGAGCAAGAGGCCCAACTTGCCCCTAGGTCGGTACTGCCCCTTCCCACACAGGCGGCCAGCCCAGCAGCTGCCTGACAGACTCTGGCTCCCCCGAGCTCTCTGCCGGTGCATGGGGCAGATCAGACGTGTGCATGTGGTTCTGCCTTGGCCTGGGAATGTGGACACCCTGCCTTGCCCCCAGGCTCAGGGGCAAGGGCCGGAGAGAGCACCACCCTGAAGCGCTTTTCTCCCGGGCTTGGGAGCATTGTGCACGCCTGCTGGGAACAGTGGGCGGGAGCGCTTGCAAACCGGCCTTTGGAGGCAGCCGGGGAGGTCTTCCAGTGGAAGAGGGCCGGTTGTGCTCAGAGGCCCCACAGGCCAGGGGCAGGACCCAGCAGTGCCCCTGCCCCTGGCCAGCCTTGCCCAGACCTTCCTGGCCTCCGGGGGTACTACCCCACCAAGGGGCAGGCTGCGGGGACTGGGTCCAGACATGCCCGGGCGCCTCCCCAGGCTCATCCCCGCTGGGGCCTTTCCCCTGGGCCTAGGCCTCGGTTGAGGCCTCCTTGGAGAGGAGGTTGCTGGCAGGGGCTGTCTCCACACTGCAAGGTGCTGGAGCTCAGAGGGCCTCGTCAGAGGAAAGGGACCAGCAAGGGGCTGGATGCCCAAGACCTCTTTGGCCCAGCAGCCTCAGGGCAGCAGGGAGAGCAAGAGGCCCAACTTGCCCCTAGGTCGGCTCTGCCCCTTCCCACACAGGCGGCCAGCCCAGCAGCTGCCTGACAGACTCTGGCTCCCCAAAGCTCTCTGCCGGTGCAGGGGTCAGGAACAGACGTGTGCATGTGGTTCTGCCTTGGCCTGGGAATGTGGACCCCCTGCCTGGCCCCCAGGCTCAGGGGCAAGGGCCCGGAGAGAGCACCACCCCGAAGCGCTTTTCTCCCGGGCTTGGGAGCATTGTGCGCACTTGGTGGGAACAGTGGGCGGGAGTGCTTGCAAACCGGCCTTTGGAGGCAGCCGGGGAGGTCTTCCAGTGGGAGAGGGCCGGTTGTGCTCAGAGGCCCCACAGGCCAGGGGCAGGACCCAGCAGGTCCCCTGCCCCTGGCCAGCCTTGCCCAGACCTTCCTGGCCTCCGGGGGTACTGCCCCACCAAGGGGCAGGCTGCGGGGACTGGGTCCAGACATGCCCGGGCGCCTCCCCAGGCTCATCCCCGCTGGGGCCTTTCCCCTGGTCCTAGGCCTCGGTTGAGGCCTCCTTGGAGAGGAGGTTGCTGTCAGGGGCTGTCTCCACACTGCAAGGTGCTGGAGCTCAGAGGGCCTCGTCAGAGGGAAGGGACCAGCAAGGGGCTGGATGCCCAAGACCTCTTTGGCCCAGCAGCCTCAGGGCAGCAGGGAGAGCAAGAGGCCCAACTTGCCCCTAGGTCGGCTCTTCCACTTCCCATACAGGCGGCCAGCCCAGCAGCTGCCTGACAAACTCTGGCTCCCCCGAGCTCTCTGCCGGTGCAGGGGGCAGATCAGAGGTGTGCATGTGGTTCTGCCTTGGCCTGGGAGTGTGGACACCCTGCCTTGCCCCCAGGCTCAGGGGCAAGGGCCCAGAGAGAGCACCACCCTGAAGCGCTTTTCTTCCGGGCTTAGGAGCATTGTGCCCGCCTGCTGGTAACAGTGGCCGGGAGCGCTTGCAAACCGGCCTTTGAAGGCAGCCGGGGAGGTCTTCCAGTGGGTTGTGCTCAGAGGCCCCACATGCCAGGGGCAGGACCCAGCAGGGCCCCTGCCCCTGGCCAGCCTTGCCCAGACCATCCTGGCCTCCGGGGGTACTGCCCCACCAAGGGGCAGGCTGCGGGGACTGGGTCCAGACATGCTCGGGCGCCTCCCCTGGCTCATCACCGCTGGTGCCTTTCCCCTGGGCCTAGGCCTCGGTTGAGGCCTCCTTGGAGAGGAGGTTGCTGGCAGGGGCTGTCTCCACACTGCAAGGTGCTGGAGCTCAGAGGGCCTCGTCAGAGGGAAGGGACCAGCAAGGGGCTGGAATCCCAAGACGTCTTTGACCCAGCAGCCTCAGGGCAGCAGGGAGAGCAAGAGGCCCAACTTGCCCCTAGGGCGGCTCTGCCCCTTCCCACACAGGCGGCCAACCCAGCAGCTGCCTGACACTCTGGCTCCCCCAAGCTCTCTGCCGGTGCAGGGGACAGGAACAGACGTGGGCATGTGGTTCTGCCTTGGCCTGGGAGTGTGTTCCTCCTGCCTTGCCCCCAGGCTCAGGGGCAAGGGCCCGGAGAGAGCACCACCCCGAAGCGCTTTTCTCCCGGGCTTGGGAGCATTGTGCGAGCCTGGCCTGAACAGCGCGCGGGAGTGTTTGCAAACAGGACTTTGGAGGCAGCCGGGGAGGTCTTCCAGTGGGAGAGGGCGGGTTGTGCTCAGAGGCCCCACAGGCCAGGGGCAGGACCCAGCAGGGCCCCTGCCCCTGGCCAGCCTTGCCCAGACCTTCCTGGCCTCCGGGGGTACTGCCCCACCAAGGGGTAGGCTGCGGGGACTGGGTCCAGACATGTCCGTGCGCCTCCCCAGGATCATCCCCGCTGGTGCCTTTCCCCTGGGCGTAGGCCTCGGTTGAGGCCTCTTTGGAGAGGAGGTTGCTGGCAGGGGCTGTCTCCACACTGCAAGGTGCTGGAGCTCAGAGGGCCTCGTCAGAGGGAAGGGACCAGCAAAGGGCTGGATGCCCAAGACCTCTTTGACCCAGCAGCCTCAGGGCAGCAGGGAGAGCAAGAGGCCCAACTTGCCCCTAGGTCGGCTCTGCCCCGTCCCACACAGGCAGCCAGCCCAGCAGCAGCCTGGCAGTCTCTGGCTCCACCGAGCTCTCTGCCGGTGTAGGGGGCAGGATCAGACGAGTGCATGTCATTCTGCCTTAGCCTGGGAGTGTGTTCCCCCTGCCTGGCCCCCAGGCTCAGGGGCAAGGGCCCGGAGAGAGCACCACCCCGAAGCGCTTTTCTCCCGGGCTTGGGAGCATTGTGCGCGGCTGTCGGGAACAGCGGACATGAGTGCTTTCCAACCGGCCTTTGGAGGCAGCCCGGGAGTTCTTCCAAGGGCCCGCAGAGAGCACCACCCCAAAATGCTTTTCTCCCGGGCTTGGGAGCATTGTGCGTGGCTTGCGGAAGCAGCGGGAATGAGTACTTACAAACCGGCCTTTGGAGGCAGCAGGGGAGGTCTTGAAAGTGCCCGGAGAGAGCACCACCCCGAAGCGCTTTTCTCCCGGGCTTGGGAGCATTGTGCGCGGCTGGCGGGAACAGCAGGCAGGAGTGCTTGCAAACTGGCCTTTGGAGGCAGCCGGGGAGGTCTTCCAAGGGCCCGGAGTGAGCACCACCCCAAAATGCTTTTCTCCCGGGCTTGGGAGCATTGTGTGCGGCTGGTGGGAACAACGGGCATGAGTGCTTGCAAACCGGCCTTTGGAGGCAGCCGGGGACGTCTTCCAAGGGCCCGGAGAGAGCACCACCCCGAAGCACTTTTCTCCCGGGCTTGGGAGCATTGTGCGTGGCTGGCGGGAACAGCAGGAAGGAGTCCTTGCAAACCGGCCTTTGGAGGCAGCGGGGGAGGTCTTCCAAGGGCCTGTAGAGAGCACCACCCCGAAGCCCTTTTCTCCCGGGCTTGGGAGTATTGTGCGCGGGTGGCGGGAACAGCAGGCAGGAGTGCTTGAAAACCGGCCTTTGCAGGCAGCTGGGGAGGTCTTCCAGGGACCGGTGTGAGCACCACCCCAAAAAGCTTTTCTCCCGGGCTTGGGAGCATTGTGCGCGGCTGGTGGGAACAAAGGGCATGAGTGCTTGCAAACCGGCCTTTGGAGGCAGCCGGGGACGTCTTCCAGGGCCCGGAGAGAGTACCACCCCGAAGCACTTTTCTCCCAGGCTTGGGAGCATTGTGCGTGGCTGGCGGGAACAGCAGGAAGGAGTGCTTGAAAACCGGCTTTTGGAGGCAGCGGGGGAGGTCTTCCAAGGGCCTGTAGAGAGCACCACCCCGAAGCACTTTTCTCCCGGGCTTGGGAGTATTGTGCGCGGGTGGCGGGAACAGCAGGCAGGAGTGCTTGAAAACCGGCCTTTGCAGGCAGCCGGGGAGGTTTTCCAAGGGCCTGTAGAGAGCACCACCCCAAAATGCTTTTCTCCCGGGCTTGGGAGCATTGTGCGTGGCTGGCGGGCAGCAGGAACGAGTCCTTGCAAACCGGCCTTTGGAGGCAGCCGGGGAGGTCTTCCAAGGGCCTGTAGAGAGCACCACCCCGAAGTGCTTTTCTCCCGGGCTTGGGAGCATTGTGCGTGGGTGGCGGGAACAGCAGGCAGGAGTGCTTGAAAACCGTCCTTTGGAGGCAGCCGGGGAGGTCTTCCAGGGCCCGGTGTGAGCACCACCCCAAAATGCTTTTCTCCCGGGCTTGGGAGCATTGTGCGTGGCTGGTGGGAACAGCGGGCGGGAGTGCTTGCAAACCGGCCTTTGGAGGCAGCCGGGGAGGTCTTCCAAGGGCCAGGAGAGAGCACCACCCAGAAGCGCTTTTCTCCCGGGCTTGGAACATTTGCGCGGATGGCGGGAACAGCGAGTGGGAGTGCTTCCAAACCGGCCTTTGGGGGCACCCCGGGAGGTCTTCCATGGGCACGGAGAGAACACCACAACGAAGCGCTTTTCTCCGGGGTTTTGGAGGATTGTGCGTGGCTGGCGGGAACAGCGAGTGGGAGTGCTTGCAAACCGGCCTTTGGGGGCAGCCAGGGAGGTCCTCCATTGGCACGGAGAGAACACCACCCCGAAGCGCTTTTCTCCCGGGCTTGGGAGCATTGTGCGAGGCTGGCGGGAACAGCGGGCGGGAGTGCTTGCAAACCGGCCTTTGGAGGCAGCTTGGGAGGTCTTCCAAGGGCCCGGAGAGAGCACCATCCCGAAGCACTTTTCTCCCGGAATTGGGAGCATTGTGCGCGGCTGTCGGGAACAGCGGACGTGAGTGCTTGCAAACCGGCCTTTCGAGGCAGCCGGGGAGGTCTTCCAAGGGCCCGGAGAGAGCACCACCCCAAAATGCTTTTCTCCCGGGCTTGGGAGCATTGTGCGTGGCTGGCGGGAACAGCAGGAAGGAGTCCTTGCAAACCGGCCTTTGGAGGCAGCCGGGGAGGTCTTCCAAGGGCCTGTAGAGAGCACCACCCCGAAGCGCTTTTCTCCCGGGCTTGGGAGCATTGTGCGCGAGTGGCGGGAACAGCAGGCAGGAGTGCTTGAAAACCGTCCTTTGGAGGCAGCCGGGGAGGTCTTCCAGGGCCCGGTGTGAGCACCACCCCAAAATGCTTTTCTCCCGGGCTTGGGAGCATTGTGCATGGCTGGTGGGAACAGCGGGCGGAAGTGCTTGCAAACCGGCCTTTGGAGGCAGCCGGGGAGGTCTTCCAAGGGCCAGGAGAGAGCACCACCCAGAAGCGCTTTTCTCCCGGGCTTGGAACATTTGCGCGGATGGCGGGAACAGCGAGTGGGAGTGCTTCCAAACCGGCCTTTGGGGGCACCCCGGGAGGTCTTCCATGGGCACGGAGAGAACACCACAACGAAGCGCTTATCTCCGGGGTTTTGGAGGATTGTGCGTGGCTGGCGGGAACAGCGAGTGGGAGTGCTTGCAAACCGGCCTTTGGGGGCAGCCAGGGAGGTCCTCCATTGGCACGGAGAGAACACCACCCCGAAGCGCTTTTCTCCCGGGCTTGGGAGCATTGTGCGAGGCTGGTGGGAACAGCGGGCGGGAGTGCTTGCAAACCGGCCTTTGGAGGCAGCTTGGGAGGTCTTCCAAGGGCCCGGAGAGAGCACCACCCCAAAATGCTTTTCTTCCGGGCTTGGGAGCATTGTGTGCGGCTGGCGGGTCAGCGGGAGGGAGTTCTTGAAAACCAGCCTTTGGAGGCAGCCGGGAAGGTCTTCCAAGGGCCGGGAGAGAGCACCACCCCGAAACGCTTTTCTCCCGGGCTTGGGAGCATTGTGCGCGGTTGGCGGGAACAGCAGGCAGAAGTGCTTGCAAACCGGCCTTGGAGGCAGCCGGGGAGGTCTTCCAAAGCCCGGAGTGAGCACCACCCCAAAATGCTTTTCTCCCGGGCTTGGGAGCATTGTGCGCGGCTGGCGGGAACAGCGGGATTGAGTGCTTGCAAACCAGCCTTTGGAGGCAGCTGTGGAGGTCTTCCAGCGGGAGAGTGCCGGTTGTGCTCAGACGACCCACAGGCCAGGGGCGGGACCCAGCAGTGTCCCTGCCCCTGGCAGCCTTGCCCAGACCTTCCTGGCCTCCGGGGGTACTACCCCACCAAGGGGCAGGCTGCGGGGACTGGGTCCAGACATGCCCGGGCGCCTCCCCAGGCTCATCCCCGCTGGTGCCTTTCCCCTGGGCCTAGGCCTCGGTTGAGGCCTCCTTGGAGAGGAGGTTGCCGGCAGGGGCTGTCTGCACACTGCAAGGTGCTGGAGCTCAGAGGGCCTCGTCAGCGGGAAGGTACCAGCAAGGGGCTGGATGCCCAAGACCTCTTTGGCCCAGCAGCCTCAGGGCAGCAGGGAGAGGAAGAGGCCCAACTTGCCCCTAGGTCGGCTCTGCCCCTTCCCACACAGGCAGCCAACACAGCAGCTGCCTGACAGACTCTGGCTCCCCCGAGCTCTCTGCCGGTGCAGGGGTCAGGAACAGACGTGTGCATGTCGTTCTGCCTTGGCCTGGGAGTGTGTTCCCCCTGCCTGGCCCCCAGGCTCAGGGGCAAGGGCCCGGAGAGAGTACCACACCGAAGCGCTTTTCTCCCGGGCTTGGGAGCATTGTGCGCGCCTGGTGGGAACAGTGGGCGGGAGTGTTGGCAAACCGGCCTTTGGAGGCAGCCGGGGAGGTCTTCCAGCGGGAGAGGGCCGGATGTGCTCAGAGGCCCCACAGGCGAGGGGCAGGACCCAGCAGGTCCCCTGCCCCTGGCCAGCCTTTCCCAGACATTCCTGGCCTCAGGGGGTACTGCCCCACCAAGGGGCAGGCTGCAGGGACTGGGTCCAGACATGCCCGGGCGCCTCCCCAGACTCATCCCCGCTGGTGCCTTTCCCCTGGGCCTAGGCCTCGGTTTAGGCCTCCTTGGAGAGGAGGTTGCTGGCAGGGGCTGTCTCCACACTGCAAGGTGCTGGAGCTCAGAGGGCCTTGTCAGAGGGAAGGGACCAGCAAGGGGCTGGATGCCCAAGACCTCTTTGGCCCAGCAGCCTCAGGGCAGCAGGGAGAGCAAGAGGCCCAACTTGCCCCTGGGTCGGCTCTGCCCCTTCCCACACAGGCGGCCAGCCCAGCAGCTGCCTGACATACTCTGGCTCCCCCGAGCTCTCTGCCGGTGCAGGGGGCAGATGAGAGGTGTGCATGTGGTTCTGACTTGGCCTGGGAGTGTGGACACCGTGCCTTGCCCCCAGGCTCAGGGGTAAGGGCCCGGAGAGAGCACCACCCCGAAGCGCTTTTCTCCCGGGCTTGGGAGCATTGTGCACGCCTGCTGGGAACAGTGGGCGGGAGCGCTTGCAAACCGGCCTTTGGAGGCAGCCGGGGAGGTCTTCCAGTGGGAGAGGGCCGGTTGTGCTCAGAGGCCCCACAGGCCAGGGGCAGGACCCACCAGGGCCCCTGCCCCTGGCCAGCCTTGCCCAGACCTTCCTGGCCTCTGGGGGTACTGCCCCACCAAGGGGCAGGCTGCTGGGACTGGGTCCAGACATGTCCGTTCGCCTCCCCAGGATCATCCCCGCTGGTGCCTTTCCCCTGGTGTAGTCCTCGGTTGAGGCCTCTTTGGAGAGGAGGTTGCTGGCAGGGGCTGTCTCCACACTGCAAGGTGCTGGAGCTCAGAGGGCCTCGTCAGAGGGAAGGCACCAGCAAAGGGCTGGATGCCCAAGAACTCTTTGACCCAGCAGCCTCAGGGCAGCAGGGAGAGCAAGAGGCCCAACTTGCCCCTAGGTCGGCTCTGCCCCGTCCCACACAGGCAGCCAGCCCAGCAGCAGCCTGGCAGTCTCTGGCTCCCCCGAGCTCTCTGCCGGTGTAGGGGGCAGGAACAGACGTGTGCATGTCGTCTCCCTTGGCCTGGGAGTGTGTTCCCCCTGCCTGGCCCCAGGCTCAGGGGCAAGGGCCCGGAGAGAGCACCACCCCGAAGCGCTTTTCTCCCGGGCTTGGGAGCATTGTGCGTGCCTGGCGGGAACAGCGGGTGGGAGTGCTTGCAAACCGTCTTTTGGAGGCAGACGGGGAGGTCTTTCAGCGGGAGAGTGCCGGTTGTGCTCAGACGCCCCACAGGCCAGGGGCAGGACCCAACAGTGTCCCTGCCCCTGGCAGCCTTGCCCAGACCTTCCTGGCCTCCGGGGGTACTGCCCCACCAAGGGGCAGGCTGCGGGGACTGGGTCCAGACATCGCCGGGCGCCTCCCCAGGCTCATCCCCGCTGGGCCTTTCCCCTAGGCCTAGGCCTCGGTTGAGGCCTCCTTGGAGAGGAGGTTGCTGGCAGGGGCTGTCTCCACACTGCAAGGTGCTGGAGCTCAGAGGGCCTCATCAGAGGGAAGGGACCAGCAAGGGGCTGGATGCCCAAGACCTCTTTGACCCAGCAGCCTCAAGGCTGCAGGGAGAGCAAGAGGCCCAACTTGCCCCTAGGTCGGCTCTGCCCCTTCCCACACAGGCGGCCAGCCCAGCAGCTGCCTGACAGACTCTGGCTCCCCCCAGCTCTCTGCCGGTGGAGGGGGCAGGAACAGACGTGTGCATGTGGTTCTGACTTTACCTGGGAGTTTGGACCCCCTGCCTGGCCCCCAGGCTCAGGGGCAAAGGCCCGGAGAGAGCACCACCCCGAAGCGCTTTTCTCCCGGGCTTGGGAGCATTTGCGTGGCTGGCGGGAACAGCTAGTGGGAATGCTTGCAAACCGGCCTTTGGGGGCAGCCGGGGAGGTCCTCCATGGGCCCGGAGAGAACACCACCCCGATGCGCTTTTCTCCCGGGCTAGGGAGCAGTGTGCGCGTGTGGCGGGAACAGCAGGCAGGAGTGCTTGCAAACCGGCCTTTGGAGGCAGGCGCGGAGGTCTTCCAAGGGAAAGGAGTGAGCACCACCCCAAAATGCTTTTCTCCCGTGCTTGGGAGCATTGTGCATGGCTGGTGGGAACAGCGGGCATGAGTTCTTGCATACCGCCCATTGGAGGCAGCCGGGGAAGTCTTCAAAGGGCCCTGAGAGAGCACCACCCCGAAGCGCTTTTCTCCCGTGATTGGGAGCATTGTGTGCGGCTGGCGGGACAGCGGCAGGGAGTTCTTGCAAACCGACCTTTGGAGGCAGCCGGGAAAGTCTTCCAAGGGCCGGGAGAGAGCACCACCCCAAAGCGCTTCTCTCCCGTGTTTTGGAGCATGTGCGTGGCTGGCGGGAACAGTCAGTGGGAGTGATTGCAAACCGGCCTTTTGAGGCAGCCGGGGTGGTCTTCCAAGGGCCCGGAGAGAGCACCACCGCAAAATGCGTTTCTCCCGGGCTTGGGAGAATTGTGCACAGCTGGCGGGAATAGCGGAAATGAGTACTTGCAAACCCACCTTTGGAGGTATCCGGGGAGGTCTTCCAAGGGCCCGGAGAGAGCACCATCCCGAAGCACTTTTCTCCCGGGATTGGGAGCATTGTGCGTGGCTGGCGGGAACAGCAGGAAGGAGTCCTTGCAAACCGGCCTTTGGAGGCAGCCGGGGACGTCTTCCAAAGGCTGGGAGAGAGCACCATCCCGAAGTGCTTTGCTCCCGGGCTTGGGTGCATTGTGCGCGTGTGGCGGGAACAGCAGGCAGGAGTGCTTGCAAACCGGCCTTTTGAGGCAGCCCGGGAGGTCTTCCAACGGCCCGGAGAGAGCACCACCCCAAAATGCTTTTCTCCCGGGCTTGGGAGCATTGTGCTTGGCTGGCGGAAGCAGCAGGAATGAGTACTTACAAACCGGCCTTTGGAGGCAGCCGGGGAGGTCTTGAAAGTGCCCGGAGAGAGCACCACCCCGAAGCGCTTTTCTCCCGGGCTTGGGAGCATTGTGCGCGGCTGGCGGGAACAGCAGGCAGGAGTGCTTGCAAACTGGCCTTTGGAGGCAGCCGGGGAGGTCTTCCAAGGGCCCGGAGTGAGCACCACCCCAAAATGCTTTTCTCCCGGGCTTGGGAGCATTGTGCGCAGCTGGTGGGAACAACGGGCATGAGTGCTTGCAAACCGGCCTTTGGAGGCAGCCGGGGACGTCTTCCAAGGGCCCGGAGAGAGCACCACCCCGAAGCACTTTTCTCCCGGGCTGGGGAGCATGGTGCGTGGCTGGCGGGATTAGCAGGAAGGAGTCCTTGCAAACCGGCCTTTGGAGGCAGCCGGGGAGGTCTTCCAAGGGCCTGTAGAGAGCACCACCCCGAAGCGCTTTTCTCCCGGGCTTGGGAGTATTGTGCGCGGGTGGCGGGAACAGCAGGCAGGAGTGCTTGAAAACCGGCCTTTGCAGGCAGCCGGGGAGGTCTTCCAGTGCCCTGTGTGAGCACCACCCCTAAAAGCTTTTCTCCTGGGCTTAGGAGCATTCTGCGCGGCTGGTGGGAACAGCGGGCATGAGTGCTTGCAAGCTGGCCATTGGAGGCAGCCGGGGAGGTCTTCCAAGGGCCTGTAGAGAGCACCACCCCAAAATGTTTTTCTCCCGGGCTTGGGAGCATTGTGCGTGGCTGGCGGGAACAGCAGGAAGGAGTCCTTGCAAACCGGCCTTTGGAGGCAGCCGGGGAGGTCTTCCAAGGGACTGTAGAGAGCACCACCCCGAAGCGCTTTTCTCCCGGGCTTGGGAGCATTGTGCGCAGGTGGCGGGAACAGCAGGTAGGAGTGCTTGAAAACCGGCCTTTGGAGGCAGCCGGGGAGGTCTTCCAGGGCCCGGTGTTAGCACCACCCCAAAAAGCTTTTCTCCCGGGCTTGGGAGCATTGTGCGCGGCTGGTGGGAACAGCGGGCATGAGTGCTTGCAAACTGGCCATTGGAGGCAGCCGGGGAGGTCTTCCAAGGGCCCGGAGTGAGCACCACCCCAAAATGCTTTTCTCCCGGGATTGGGAGCATTGTGCGTGGCTGGCGGGAACAGCAGGAAGGAGTCCTTGCAAACCGGCCTTTGGAGGCAGCCGGGGAGGTCTTCCAAGGGCCTGTAGAGAGCACCACCCCGAAGCGCTTTTCTCCCGGGCTTGGGAGCATTGTGCGCGGGTGGCGGGAACAGCAGGCAGGAGTGCTTGAAAACCGTCCTTTGGAGGCAGTCGGGGAGGTCTTCCAAGGGCCAGGAGAGAGCACCACCCAGAAGCGCTTTTCTCCCGGGCTTGGAACATTTGTGCGGATGGCGGGAACAGCGATTGGGAGTGCTTCCAAACCGGCCATTGGGGGCACCCCGCGAGGTCTTCCATGGGCACGGAGAGAACACCACCCCGAAGCGCTTTTCTCCCGGTCTTGGGAGCATTGTGCGAGGCTGGCGGGAACAGCGGGCGGGAGTGCTTGCAAACCGGCCTTTGGAGGCAGCTTGGGAGGTCTTCCAAGGGCCCGGAGAGAGCACCATCCCGAAGCACTTTTCTCACGGAATTGGGAGCATTGTTCGCGGCTGTCGGGAACAGCGGACATGAGTGCTTGCAAACCGGCCTTTAGAGGCAGCCGGGGAGGTCTTCCAAGGGCCCGGAGAGAGACCACCCCAAAATGCTTTTCTCCCGGGCTTGGGAGCATTGTGTGCGGCTGGCGGGTCAGCGGGAGGGAGTTCTTGAAAATCAGCCTTTGGAGGCAGCCGGGGAGGTCTTCCAAGGGCCGGGAGAGAGCACCACCCCGAAGCGCTTTTCTCCCGGGCTTGGGAGCATTGTGCACGGCTGCTGGGAACAGTGGGCGGGAGCGCTTGCAAACCGGCCTTTGGAGGCAGCCGGGGAGGTCTTCCAGTGGGAGACGGCCGGTTGTGCTCAGAGGCCCCACAGGCCAGGGGCAGGACCCACCAGGGCCCCTGCCCCTGGCCAGCCTTGCCCAGACCTTCCTGGCCTCTGGGGGTACTGCCCCACCAAGGGTCAGGCTGCGGGGACTGGGTCCAGACATGTCTGTGCGCCTCCCCAGGATCATCCCCGCTGGTGCCTTTCCCCTGGGCCTAGGCCTCGGTTGAGGCCTCTTTGGAGAGGAGGTTGCTGGCAGGGGCTGTCTCCACACTGCAAGGTGCTGGAGCTCAGAGGGCCTCGTCAGAGGGAAGGGACCAGCAAAGGGCTGGATGCCCAACACCTCTTTGACCCAGCTCCCTCAGGGCAGCAGGGAGAGCAAGAGGCCCAACTTGCCCCTAGGTCGGCTCTACCCCGTCCCACACAGGCAGCCAGCCCAGCAGCAGCCTGGCTGTCTCTGGCTCCCCCGAGCTCTCTGCCGGTGTAGGGGGCAGGAACAGACGTGTGCATGTCGTTCTGCCTTGGCCTGGGAGTGTGTTCCCCCTGCCTGGCCCCCAGGCTCAGGGGCAAGGGCCCGGAGAGAGCACCACCCCGAAGCGCTTTTCTCCCGGGCTTGGGAGCATTGTGCGTGCCTGGCGGGAACAGCGGGCGGGAGTGCTTGCAAACCGGCCTTTGGAGGCAGCCCGGGAGGTCTTCCAGCGGGAGAGTGCCGGTTGTGCTCAGACGCCCCACAGGCCAGGGGCAGGACCCAGCAGTGTCCCTGCCCCTGGCAGCCTTGCCCAGACCTTCCTGGCCTCCGGGGGTACTGCCCCAGCAAGGGGCAGGCTGCGGGGACTGGGTCCAGACATGCCCGGGCGCCTCCCCAGGCTCATCCCCGCTGGTGCCTTTCCCCTGGGCCTAGGCCTCGGTTGAGGCCTCCTTGGAGAGGAGGCTGCCGGCAGGGGCTGTCTCCACACTGCAAGGTGCTGGAGCTCAGAGGGCCTCGTCAGAGGGAAAGGACCAGCAAGGGGCTGGATGCCCAAGACCTCTTTGGCCCAGCAGCCTCAGGGCAGCAGGGAGAGCAAGAGGCCCAACTTGCCCCTAGGTCGGCTCTGCCCCTTCTCACACAGGCGGCCAGCCCAGCAGCTGCCTGACAGACTCTGGCTCCCCCGAGCTCTCTGCCGGTGCAGGGGTCAGGAACAGACGTGTGCATGTGGTTCTGCCTTGGTCTGGGAGTGTGGACCCACTGCCTGGCCCCCACGCTCAGGGGCAAGGGCCCGGAGAGAGCAACACCCCGAAGCGCTTTTCTCCCGGTCTTGGGAGAATTGTGCGTGCCTGGCGGGAACAGCGGGCGGGAGTGTTGGCAAACCGGCCTTTGGAGGCAGCCGCGGAGGTCTTCCAGTGGGAGAGGGCCGGTTGTGCTCAGAGGCCCCACAGGCCAGGGGCAGGACCCAGCAGGGCCCCTGCCCCTGGCCAGCTTTGCCCAGACCTTCCTGGCCTCCGGGGGTACTGCCCCACCAAGGGGCAGGCTGCGGGGACTGGGTCCAGACATGCCCGGGCGCCTCCCCAGGATCATCCCTGCTGGTGCCTTTCCCCTGGTCCTAGGCCTCGGTTGAGGCCTCCTTGGAGAGGAGGTTGCTGGCAGGGGCTGTCTCCACACTGCAAGGTGCTGGAGCTCAGAGGGCCTCGTCAGAGGGAAGGGACCAGCAAGGGGCTGGATGCCCAAGACCTCTTTGGCCCAGCAGCCTCAGGGCAGCAGGGAGGGCAAGAGGCCCAACTTGCCCATAGGTCGGCTCTGCCACTTCCCACACAGGCGGCCAGCCCAGCAGCTGCCTGACAGACTCTGGCTCCCCCGAGCTCTCTGCCGGTGCAGGGGGCAGATCAGACGTGTGCATGTGGTTCTGCCTTGGACTGGGAGTGTGGACACCCTGCCTTGCCCCCAGGCTCAGGGGCAAGGTCCCAGAGAGAGCACCACCCTGAAGCGCTTTTCTCCCGGGCTTAGGAGCATTGTGCACGCCTGCTGGGAACAGTGGGCGGTAGCGCTTGCAAACCGGCCTTTGGAGGCAGCCGGGGAGGTCTTTCAGTGGGAGAGGGCCGGTTGTGCTCAGAGGCCCCACAGGCCAGGGGCAGGACCCAGCAGGGCCCCTGCCCCTGGCCAGCCTTGCCCAGACCTTCCTGGCCTCCGGGGGTACTGCCCAACCAAGGGGCAGGCTGCGGGGACTGGGTCCAGACATGCCCGGGCGCCTCCCCAGGCTCATCCCCGCTGGTGCCTTTCCCCTAGGCCTAGGCCTCGGTTGAGGCCTCCTTGGAGAGGAGGTTGCTGGCAGGGGCTCTCTCCACACTGCAAGGCGCTGGAGCTCACAGGGCCTCATCAGAGGGAAGGGACCAGCAAGGGGCTGGATGCCCAAGATCTCTTTGGCCCAGCAGCCTCAGGGCAGCAGGGAGAGCAAGAGGCCCAACTTGCCCCTAGGTCGGCTCTGCCCCTTTCCACACAGGCCGCCAGCCCAGCAGCTGCCTGGCATACTCTGGCTCCCCCGAGCTCTCTGCCAGTGCAGGGGCCAGGAACAGACGTGTGCATGTGGTTCTGCCTTGGTCTGGGAGTGTGGACCCACTGCCTGGACCCCAGGCTCAGGGGCAAGGGCCCGGTGAGAGCACCACCCCGAAGCGCTTTTCTCCCGGGCTTGGGAGCATTGTGCGCGCCTGGTGGGAACAGTGGGCGGGAGTGCTTGCAAACCGGCCTTTGGAGGCAGCCGGGAAGGTCTTCCAGCGAGAGAGGGCCGGATGTGCTCAGAGGCCCCACAGGCCAGGGGCAGGACCCAGCAGGTCCCCTGCCCCTGGCCAGCCTTTCCCAGACCATCCTGGCCTCAGGGGGTACTGCCCCACCAAGGGGCAGGCTGCGGGGACTGGGTCCAGACATGCCCGGGCGCTTCCCCAGGCTCATCCGCACTGGTGCCTTTCCCCTGGGCCTAGGCCTCGGTTTAGGCCTCCTTGGAGAGGAGGTTGATGGCAGGGGCTGTCTCCACACTGCAAGGTGCTGGAGCTCAGAGGGCCTCGTCAGAGGGAAGGGACCAGCAAGGGGCTGGACGCCCAAGACCTCTTTGGCCCAGCAGCCTCAGGGCAGCAGGGAGAGCAAGAGGCCCAACTTGCCCCTAGGTCGGCTCTGCCCCTTCCCACACAGGCGGCCAGCCCAGCAGCTGCCTGACATACTCTGGCTCCCCCGAGCTCTCTGCCGGTGCAGGGGGCAGATCAGAGGTGTGCATGTGGTTCTGACTTGGCCTGGGAGTGTGGACACCGTGCCTTGCCCCCAGGCTCAGGGGCAAGGGCCCGGAGAGAGCACCACCCCGAAGCGCTTTTCTCCCGGGCTTGGGAGCATTGTACACGCCTGCTGGGAACAGTGGGCGGGAGCGCTTGCAAACCGGCCTTGGAGGCAGCCGGGGAGGTCTTCCAGCGGGAGAGTGCCGGTTGTGCTCAGACGCCCCACAGGCCAGGGGCTGGACCCAGCAGTGTCCCTGCCCCTGGCAGCCTTGCCCAGACCTTCCTGGCCTCCGGGGGTACTGCCCCACCAAGGGGCAGGCTGCGGGGACTGGGTCAAGACATGCCCGGGCGCCTCCACTGGCTCATCCCCGCTGGTGCCTTTCCCCTGGGCCCTAGGCCTCGGTTGAGGCTTCCTTGGAAAGGAGGTTGCTGGCAGGGGCTGTCTCCACACTGCAAGGTGCTGGAGCTCAGAGGGCCTCGTCAGAGGGAAGGGACCAGCAAGGGGCTGGATGCCCAAGACCTCTTTGGCCCAGCAGCCTCAGGGCAGCAGGGAGAGGAAGAGGCCCAACTTGCCCCTAGGTCGGCTCTGCCCCTTCCCACACAGGCGGCCAGCCCAGCAGCTGCCTGACAGACTCTGGCTCCCCCGAGCTCTCTGCCAGTGCAGGGGTCAGGAACAGACGTGTGCATGTGGTTCTGCCTTGGTCTGGGAGTGTGGACCCACTGCCTGGCCCCTACGCTCAGGGGCAAGGGCCCGGAGAGAGCAACACCCCGAAGCGCTTTTCTCCCGGGCTTGGGAGAATTGTGCGTGCCTGGCGGGAACAGCGGGCGGGAGTGTTGGCAAACCGGCCTTGGAGGCAGCCGGGGAGGTCTTCCAGTGGGAGAGGGCCGGTTGTGCTCAGAGGCCCCACAGGCGAGGGGCAGGACCCAGCAGGGCCCCTGCCCCTGGCCAGCCTTGCCCAGACCTTCCTGGCCTCCGGGGGTACTGCCCCACCAAGGGGCAGGCTGCGGGGACTGGGTCCAGACATTCCCGGGCGCCTCCCCAGGCTCATCCCCGCTGGTGCCTTTCCCTGGGACTAGACCTCGGTTGAGGCCTCCTTGGAGAGGAGGTTGCTGGCAGGGTCTGTCTCCACACTGCAAGGTGCTGGAGCTCAGAGGGCCTCGTCAGACGGAAGGGACCAGCAAAGGGCTGGATGTCCAAGACCTCTTTGACCCAGCAGCCTCAGGGCAGCAGGGAGAGCAAGAGGCCCAACTTGCCCCTAGGTCGGCTCTGCCCCTTTCCACACAGGCCGCCAGCCCAGCAGCTGCCTGACAGACTCTGGCTCCCCCGAGCTCTCTGCCGGTGCAGGGGGCAGGAACAGACGTGTGCATGTGGTTCTGACTTTACCTGGGAGTGTGGACCCCCTGCCTGGCCCCGAGGCACAGGGGCAAGGGCCCGGAGAGAGCACCACCCCAAAATGCTTTTCTCCCGGGCTTGGGAGCATTTGCGTGGCTGGCGGAACAGCTAGTGGGAATGCTTGCAAACCGGCCTTTGGGGGCAGCCGGGGAGGTCCTCCATGGGCCCGGAGAGAACACCACCCCGATGCGCTTTTCTCCCGGGCTAGGGAGCAGTGTCCGCGTGTGGCGGGAACAGCAGGCAGGAGTGCTTGCAAACCGGCCTTTGGAGGCAGGCGCGGAGGTCTTCCAAGGGAAAGGAGTGAGCACCACCCCAAAATGCTTTTCTCCCGTGCTTGGGAGCATTGTGCATGGCTGGTGGGAACAGCGGGCATGAGTTCTTGCATACCGCCCATTGGAGGCAGCCGGGGAAGTCTTCAAAGGGCCCTGAGAGAGCACCACCCCGAAGCGCTTTTCTCCCGTGATTGGGAGCATTGTGTGCGGCTGGCGGGACAGCGGGAGGGAGTTCTTGCAAACCGACCTTTGGAGGCAGCCGGGAAAGTCTTCCAAGGGCCGGGAGAGAGCACCACCCCAAAGCGCTTCTCTCCCGTGTTTTGGAGCATGTGCGTGGCTGGCGGGAACAGTCAGTGGGAGTGATTGCAAATCGGCCTTTGGGGGCAGCTGGGGTGGTCCTCCATGGGCACGGAGAGAACACCACCCCGAAGCGCATTTCTCCCGGTCTTGGGAGCATTGTGCGCGGCTGGCGGGAACGGCGGGCATGAGTTCTTGCAAACTGGACTTTGGAGGCAGCTGGGGAAGTCTTTCAAGGGCCCGGAGTGAGCACCACCCCAAAATGCTTTTCTCCCGAGCTTGGGAGCATTGTACGCGGCTGGCGGGAACAGCGGGCCTGAGTGCTTGCAAACCGGCCTTTTGAGGCAGCCGGGGTGGTCTTCCAAGGGCCCGGAGAGAGCACCACCGCAAAATGCTTTTCTCCCGGGCTTGGGAGAATTGTGCACAGCTGGCGGGAACAGCGGGCATGAGTACTTGCAAACCCACCTTTGGAGGTATCCGGGGAGGTCTTCCAAGGGCCCGGAGAGAGCACCATCCCGAAGCACTTTTCTCCCGGGATTGGGAGCATTGTGCGTGGCTGGCGGGAACAGCAGGAAGGAGTCCTTGCAAACCGGCCTTTGGAGGCAGCCGGGGACGTCTTCCAAAGGCTGGGAGAGAGCACCACCCCGAAGCGCTTTTCTCCCGGGCTTGGGTGCATTGTGCGCGTGTGGCGGGAACAGCAGGCAGGAGTGCTTGCAAACTGTTCTTTGGAGGCAGCCGGGGAGGTCTTCCAAGGGCCCGGAGAGAGCACCACCTCGAAGCGCTTTTCTCTCGGGTTTTGGAGCATTGTGTGCGGCTGGTGGGACAGCGGGAGGGAATTCTTGCAAACCGGCCTTTGGCGGCAGCCAAAGAATTCTTCCAAAGGCACGGAGAGAGCACCACCCCGAAGCGCTTTTCTCCGGGGTTTTGGAACATTGTGTGTGGCTGGCGGGAACAGCGAGTGGGAGTGCTGGCAAACCGGCCTTTGGGGGCAGCCGGGGAGGTCCTCCATGGTCCCGGAGAGAACACCACCCCGAAGCGCTTTTCTCACGGTCTTGGGAGCATTGTGCGCGGCTGGCGGGAACAGTGGGCATGAGTGCTTGCAAACTGTTCTTTGGAGGCAGCCGGGGAGGTCTTCCAAGGGCCCGGACTGATCACCACCCCAAAATGCTTTTCTCCCGGGCTTGGGAGCATGTGCACGGCTGGCGGGAACAGCAGAATTGAGTGCTTGCAAACCAGCCTTTGGAGGCAGCTGTGGAGGTCTTCCAGCGGGAGAGTGCCGGTTGTGCTCAGACGACCCACAGGCCAGGGGCGGGACCCAGCAGTGTCCCTGCCCCTGGCAGCCTTGCCCAGACCTTCCTGGCCTCCGGGGGTACTACCCCACCAAGGGGCAGGCTGCGGGGACTGGGTCCAGACATGCCCGGGCGCCTCCCCAGGCTCATCCCCGCTGGTGCCTTTCCCCTGGGCCTAGGCCTCGGTTGAGGCCTCCTTGGAGAGGAGGTTGCCGGCAGGGGCTGTCTCCACACTGCAAGGTGCTGGAGCTCAGAGGGCCTCGTCAGCGGGAAGGGACCAGCAAGGGGCTGGATGCCCAAGACCTCTTTGGCCCAGCAGCCTCAGGGCAGCAGGGAGAGGAAGAGGCCCAACTTGCCCCTAGGTCGGCTCTGCCCCTTCCCACACAGGCAGCCAACCCAGCAGCTGCCTGACAGACTCTGGCTCCCCCGAGCTCTCTGCCGGTGCAGGGGTCAGGAACAGAAGTGTGCATGTCGTTCTGCCTTGGCCTGGGAGTGTGTTCCCCCTGCCTGGCCCCCAGGCTCAGGGGCAAGGGCCCGGAGAGAGTACCACACCGAAGCGCTTTTCTCCCGGGCTTGGGAGCATTGTGCGCGCCTGGTGGGAACATTGGGCGGGAGTGATGGCAAACCGGCCTTTGGAGGCAGCCGGGGAGGTCTTCCAGCGGGAGAGGGCCGGATGTGCTCAGAGGCCCCACAGGCCAGGGGCAGGACCCAGCAGGTCCCCTGCCCCTGGCCAGCCTTTCCCAGACCTTCCTGGCCTCAGGGGGTACTGCCCCACCAAGGGGCAGGCTGCAGGGACTGGGTCCAGACATGCCCGGGCGCCTCCCCAGACTCATCCACGCTGGTGCCTTTCCCCTGGGCCTAGGCCTCGGTTTAGGCCTCCTTGGAGAGGAGGTTGCTGGCAGGGGCTGTCTCCACACTGCAAGGTGCTGGAGCTCAGAGGGCCTTGTCAGAGGGAAGGGACCAGCAAGCGGCTGGATGCCCAAGACCTCTTTGGCCCAGCAGCCTCAGGGCAGCAGGGAGAGCAAGAGGCCCAACTTGCCCCTAGGTCGGCTCTGCGCCTTCCCACACAGGCGGCCAGCCCAGCAGCTGCCTGACATACTCTGGCTCCCCCGAGCTCTCTGCCGGTGCAGGGGGCAGATGAGAGGTGTGCATGTGGTTCTGACTTGGCCTGGGAGTGTGGACACCGTGCCTTGCCCCCAGGCTCAGGGGCAAGGGCCCGGAGAGAGCACCACCCCGAAGCGCTTTTCTCCCGGGCTTGGGAGCATTGTGCACGGCTGCTGGGAACAGTGGGCGGGAGCGCTTGCAAACCGGCCTTTGGAGGCAGCCGGGGAGGTCTTCCAGTGGGAGACGGCCGGTTGTGCTCAGAGGCCCCACAGGCCAGGGGCAGGACCCACCAGGGCCCCTGCCCCTGGCCAGCCTTGCCCAGACCTTCCTGGCCTCTGGGGGTACTGCCCCACCAAGGGTCAGGCTGCGGGGACTGGGTCCAGACATGTCTGTGCGCCTCCCCAGGATCATCCCCGCTGGTGCCTTTCCCCTGGGCCTAGGCCTCGGTTGAGGCCTCTTTGGAGAGGAGGTTGCTGGCAGGGGCTGTCTCCACACTGCAAGGTGCTGGAGCTCAGAGGGCCTCGTCAGAGGGAAGGGACCAGCAAAGGGCTGGATGCCCAACACCTCTTTGACCCAGCTCCCTCAGGGCAGCAGGGAGAGCAAGAGGCCCAACTTGCCCCTAGGTCGGCTCTACCCCGTCCCACACAGGCAGCCAGCCCAGCAGCAGCCTGGCTGTCTCTGGCTCCCCCGAGCTCTCTGCCGGTGTAGGGGGCAGGAACAGACGTGTGCATGTCGTTCTGCCTTGGCCTGGGAGTGTGTTCCCCCTGCCTGGCCCCCAGGCTCAGGGGCAAGGGCCCGGAGAGAGCACCACCCCGAAGCGCTTTTCTCCCGGGCTTGGGAGCATTGTGCGTGCCTAGCGGGAACAGCGGGCGGGAGTGCTTGCAAATCGGCCTTTGGAGGCAGCCGGGGAGGTCTTCCAGCGGGAGAGTGCCGGTTGTGCTTAGACGCCCCACAGGCCAGGGGCAGGACCCAGCAGTGTCCCTGCCCCTGGCAGCCTTGCCCAGACCTTCCTGGCCTCCGGGGGTACTGCCCCACCAAGGGGCAGGCTGCGGGGACTGGGTCCAGACATGCCTGGGCGCCTCCCCAGGCTCATCCCCGCTGGTGCCTTTCCCCTGGGCCTAGGCCTCGGTTGAGGCCTCCTTGGAGAGGAGGCTGCCGGCAGGGGCTGTCTCCACACTGCAAGGTGCTGGAGCTCAGAGGGCCTCGTCAGAGGGAAAGGACCAGCAAGGGGCTGGATGCCCAAGACCTCTTTGGCCCAGCAGCCTCAGGGCAGCAGGGAGAGCAAGAGGCCCAACTTGCCCCTAGGTCGGCTCTGCCCCTTCTCACACAGGCGGCCAGCCCAGCAGCTGCCTGACAGACTCTGGCTCCCCCGAGCTCTCTGCCGGTGCAGGGGTCAGGAACAGACGTGTGCATGTGGTTCTGCCTTGGTCTGGGAGTGTGGACCCACTGCCTGGCCCCCACGCTCAAGGGCAAGGTCCCGGAGAGAGCAACACCCCGAAGCGCTTTTCTCCCGGGCTTGGGAGAATTGTGCGTGCCTGGCGGGAACAGCGGGCGGGAGTGTTGGCAAACCGGCCTTTGGAGGCAGCCGCGGAGGTCTTCCAGTGGGAGAGGGCCGGTTGTGCTCAGAGGCCCCACAGGCCAGGGGCAGGACCCAGCAGGGCCCCTGCCCCTGGCCAGCTTTGCCCAGACCTTCCTGGCCTCCGGGGGTACTGCCCCACCAAGGGGCAGGCTGCGGGGACTGGGTCCAGACATGCCCGGGCGCCTCCCCAGGCTCATCCCTGCTGGTGCCTTTCCCCTGGTCCTAGGCCTCGGTTGAGTCCTCCTTGGAGAGGAGGTTGCTGGCAGGGGCTGTCTCCACACTGCAAGGTGCTGGAGCTCAGAGGGCCTCGTCAGAGGGAAGGGACCAGCAAGGGGCTGGATGCCCAAGACCTCTTTGGCCCAGCAGCCTCAGGGCAGCAGGGAGAGCAAGAGGCCCAACTTGCCCATAGGTCGGCTCTGCCACTTCCCACACAGGCGGCCAGCCCAGCAGCTGCCTGACAGACTCTGGCTCCCCCGAGCTCTCTGCCGGTGCAGGGGGCAGATCAGACGTGTGCATGTGGTTCTGCCTTGGCCTGGGAGTGTGGACACCCTGCCTTGCCCCCAGGCTCAGGGGCAAGGTCCCAGAGAGAGCACCACCCTGAAGCGCTTTTCTCCCGGGCTTAGGAGCATTGTGCACGCCTGCTGGGAACAGTGGGCGGTAGCGCTTGCAAACCGGCCTTTGGAGGCAGCCGGGGAGGTCTTTCAGTGGGAGAGGGCCGGTTGTGCTCAGAGGCCCCACAGGCCAGGGGTAGGACCCAGCAGGGCCCCTGCCCCTGGCAGCCTTGCCCAGACCTTCCTGGCCTCCGGGGGTACTGCCCAACCAAGGGGCAGGCTGCGGGGACTGGGTCCAGACATGCCCGGGCGCCTCCCCAGGCTCATCCCCACTGGTGCCTTTCCCCTAGGCCTAGGCCTCGGTTGAGGCCTCCTTGGAGAGGAGGTTGCTGGCAGGGGCTCTCTCCACACTGCAAGGCGCTGGAGCTCACAGGGCCTCATCAGAGGGAAGGGACCAGCAAGGGGCTGGATGCCCAAGATCTCTTTGGCCCAGCAGCCTCAGGGCAGCAGGGAGAGCAAGAGGCCCAACTTGCCCCTAGGTCGGCTCTGCCCCTTTCCACACAGGCCGCCAGCCCAGCAGCTGCCTGGCATACTCTGGCTCCCCCGAGCTCTCTGCCAGTGCAGGGGCCAGGAACAGACGTGTGCATGTGGTTCTGCCTTGGTCTGGGAGTGTGGACCCACTGCCTGGACCCCAGGCTCAGGGGCAAGGGCCCGGTGAGAGCACCACCCCGAAGCGCTTTTCTCCCGGGCTTGGGAGCATTGTGCGCGCCTGGTGGGAACAGTGGGCGGGAGTGCTTGCAAACCGGCCTTTGGAGGCAGCCGGGGAGGTCTTCCAGCGAGAGAGGGCCGGATGTGCTCAGAGGCCCCACAGGCCAGGGGCAGGACCCAGCAGGTCCCCTGCCCCTGGCCAGCCTTTCCCAGACCTTCCTGGCCTCAGGGGGTACTGCCCCACCAAGGGGCAGGCTGCGGGGACTGGGTCCAGACATGCCCGGGCGCTTCCCCAGGCTCATCCGCACTGGTGCCTTTCCCCTGGGCCTAGGCCTCGGTTTAGGCCTCCTTGGAGAGGAGGTTAATGGCAGGGGATGTCTCCACACTGCAAGGTGCTGGAGCTCAGAGGGCCTCGTCAGAGGGAAGGGACCAGCAAGGGGCTGGACGCCCAAGACCTCTTTGGCCCAGCAGCCTCAGGGCAGCAGGGAGAGCAAGAGGCCCAACTTGCCCCTAGGTCGGCTCTGCCCCTTCCCACACAGGCGGCCAGCCCAGCAGCTGCCTGACATACTCTGGCTCCCCCGAGCTCTCTGCCGGTGCAGGGGGCAGATCAGAGGTGTGCATGTGGTTCTGACTTGGCCTGGGAGTGTGGACACCGTGCCTTGCCCCCAGGCTCAGGGGCAAGGGCCCGGAGAGAGCACCACCCCGAAGCGCTTTTCTCCCGGGCTTGGGAGCATTGTACACGCCTGCTGGGAACAGTGGGCTGGAGCGCTTGCAAACCGGCCTTGGAGGCAGCCGGGGAGGTCTTCCAGCGGGAGAGTGCCGGTTGTGCTCAGACGCCCCACAGGCCAGGGGCTGGCCCCAGCAGTGTCCCTGCCCCTGGCAGCCTTGCCCAGACCTTCCTGTCCTCCGGGGGTACTGCCCCACCAAGGGGCAGGCTGCGGGGACTGGGTCAAGACATGCCCGGGCGCCTCCACTGGCTCATCCCCGCTGGTGCCTTTCCCCTGGGCCCTAGGCCTCGGTTGAGGCTTCCTTGGAGAGGAGGTTGCTGGCAGGGGCTGTCTCCACACTGCAAGGTGCTGGAGCTCAGAGGGCCTCGTCAGAGGGAAGGGACCAGCAAGGGGCTGGATGCCCAAGACCTCTTTGGCCCAGCAGCCTCAGGGCAGCAGGGAGAGGAAGAGGCCCAACTTGCCCCTAGGTCGGCTCTGCCCCTTCCCACACAGGCGGCCAGCCCAGCAGCTGCCTGACAGACTCTGCCTCCCCCGAGCTCTCTGCCAGTGCAGGGGTCAGGAACAGACGTGTGCATGTGGTTCTGCCTTGGTCTGGGAGTGTGGACCCACTGCCTGGCCCCTACGCTCAGGGGCAAGGGCCCGGAGAGAGCAACACCCCGAAGCGCTTTTCTCCCGGGCTTGGGAGAATTGTGCGTGCCTGGCGGGAACAGCGGGCGGGAGTGTTGGCAAACCGGCCTTGGAGGCAGCCGGGGAGGTCTTCCAGTGGGAGAGGGCCGGTTGTGCTCAGAGGCCCCACAGGCGAGGGGCAGGACCCAGCAGGGCCCCTGCCCCTGGCCAGCCTTGCCCAGACCTTCCTGGCCTCCGGGGGTACTGCCCCACCAAGGGGCAGGCTGCGGGGACTGGGTCCAGACATTCCCGGGCGCCTCCCCAGGCTCATCCCCGCTGGTGCCTTTCCCTGGGACTAGGCCTCGGTTGAGGCCTCCTTGGAGAGGAGGTTGCTGGCATGGTCTGTCTCCACACTGCAAGGTGCTGGAGCTCAGAGGGCCTCGTCAGATGGAAGGGACCAGCAAAGGGCTGGATGTCCAAGACCTCTTTGACCCAGCAGCCTCAGGGCAGCAGGGAGAGCAAGAGGCCCAACTTGCCCCTAGGTCGGCTCTGCCCCTTTCCACACAGGCCGCCAGCCCAGCAGCTGCCTGACAGACTCTGGCTCCCCCGAGCTCTCTGCCGGTGCAGGGGGCAGGAACAGACGTGTGCATGTGGTTCTGACTTTACCTGGGAGTGTGGACCCCCTGCCTGGCCCCGAGGCACAGGGGCAAGGGCCCGGAGAGAGCACCACCCCAAAATGCTTTTCTCCCGGGCTTGGGAGCATTTGCGTGGCTGGCGGAACAGCTAGTGGGAATGCTTGCAAACCGGCCTTTGGGGGCAGCCGGGGAGGTCCTCCATGGGCCCGGAGAGAACACCACCCCGATGCGCTTTTCTCCCGGGCTAGGGAGCAGTGTCCGCGTGTGGAGGGAACAGCAGGCAGGAGTGCTTGCAAACCAGCCTTTGGAGGCAGGCGCGGAGGTCTTCCAAGGGAAAGGAGTGAGCACCACCCCAAAATGCTTTTCTCCCGTGCTTGGGAGCATTGTGCATGGCTGGTGGGAACAGCGGGCATGAGTTCTTGCATACCGCCCATTGGAGGCAGCCGGGGAAGTCTTCAAAGGGCCCTGAGAGAGCACCACCCCGAAGCGCTTTTCTCCCGTGATTGGGAGCATTGTGTGCGGCTGGCGGGACAGCGGGAGGGAGTTCTTGCAAACCGACCTTTGGAGGCAGCCGGGAAAGTCTTCCAAGGGCCGGGAGAGAGCACCACCCCAAAGCGCTTCTCTCCCGTGTTTTGGAGCATGTGTGTGGCTGGCGGGAACAGTCAGTGGGCGTGATTGCAAATCGGCCTTTGGGGGCAGCTGGGGTGGTCCTCCATGGGCACGGAGAGAACACCACCCCGAAGCGCATTTCTCCCGGTCTTGGGAGCATTGTGCGCGGCTGGCGGGAACGGCGGGCATGAGTTCTTGCAAACTGGACTTTGGAGGCAGCTGGGGAAGTCTTTCAAGGGCCCGGAGTGAGCACCACCCCAAAATGCTTTTCTCCCGGGCTTGGGAGCATTGTACGCGGCTGGCGGGAACAGCGGGCCTGAGTGCTTGCAAACCGGCCTTTTGAGGCAGCCGGGGTGGTCTTCCAAGGGCCCGGAGAGAGCACCACCGCAAAATGCTTTTCTCCCGGGCTTGGGAGAATTGTGCACAGCTGGCGGGAACAGCGGGCATGAGTACTTGCAAACCCACCTTTGGAGGTATCCGGGGAGGTCTTCCAAGGGCCCGGAGAGAGCACCATCCCGAAGCACTTTTCTCCCGGGATTGGGAGCATTGTGCGTGGCTGGCGGGAACAGCAGGAAGGAGTCCTTGCAAACCGGCCTTTGGAGGCAGCCGGGGACGTCTTCCAAAGGCTGGGAGAGAGCACCACCCCGAAGCGCTTTTCTCCCGGGCTTGGGTGCATTGTGCGCGTGTGGCGGGAACAGCAGGCAGGAGTGCTTGCAAACTGTTCTTTGGAGGCAGCCGGGGAGGTCTTCCAAGGGCCCGGAGAGAGCACCACCTCGAAGCGCTTTTCTCTCGGGTTTTGGAGCATTGTGTGCGGCTGGTGGGACAGCGGGAGGGAATTCTTGCAAACCGGCCTTTGGCGGCAGCCAAAGAATTCTTCCAAGGGCGCGGAGAGAGCACCACCCCGAAGCGCTTTTCTCCGGGGTTTTGGAACATTGTGTGTGGCTGGCGGGAACAGCGAGTGGGAGTGCTTGCAAACCGGCCTTTGGGGGCAGCCGGGGAGGTCCTCCATGGTCCCGGAGAGAACACCACCCCGAAGCGCTTTTCTCACGGTCTTGGGAGCATTGTGCGCGGCTGGCGGGAACAGCGGGCATGAGTGCTTGCAAACTGTTCTTTGGAGGCAGCCGGGGAGGTCTTCCAAGGGCCCGGACTGATCACCACCCCAAAATGCTTTTCTCCCGGGCTTGGGAGCATTGTGCGTGGCTGTCGGGAACAGCGAACATGAGTGCTTGCAAACCGGCCTTTGGAGGCAGCCCGGGAGGTCTTCCAACGGCCCGGAGAGAGCACCACCCCAAAATGCTTTTCTCCCGGGCTTGGGAGCATTGTGCGTGGCTGGCGGAAGCAGCGGGAATGAGTACTTACAAACCGGCCTTTGGAGGCAGCCGGGGAGGTCTTGAAAGTGCCCGGAGAGAGCACCACCCCGAAGCGCTTTTCTCCCGGGCTTGGGAGCATTGTGCGCGGCTGGCGGGAACAGCAGGCAGGAGTGCTTGCAAACTGGCCTTTGGAGGCAGCCGGGGAGGTCTTCCAAGGGCCCGGAGTGAGCACCACCCCAAAATGCTTTTCTCCCGGGCTTGGGAGCATTGTGCGCGGCTGGTGGGAACAACGGGCATGAGTGCTTGCAAACCGGCCTTTGGAGGCAGCCGGGGACGTCTTCCAAGGGCCCGGAGAGAGCACCACCCCGAAGCACTTTTCTCCCGGGCTTGGGAGCATGGTGCGTGGCTGGCGGGAACAGCAGGAAGGAGTCCTTGCAAACCGGCCTTTGGAGGCAGCCGGGGAGGTCTTCCAAGGGCCTGTAGAGAGCACCACCCCGAATCGCTTTTCTCCCGGGCTTGGGAGTATTGTGCGCGGGTGGCGGGAACAGCAGGCAGGAGTGCTTGAAAACCGGCCTTTGCAGGCAGCCGGGGAGGTCTTCCAGGGCCCTGTGTGAGCACCACCCCTAAAAGCTTTTCTCCCGGGCTTAGGAGCATTCTGCGCGGCTGGTGGGAACAGCGGGCATGAGTGCTTGCAAGCTGGCCATTGGAGGCAGCCGGGGAGGTCTTCCAAGGGCCTGTAGAGAGCACCACCCCAAAATGCTTTTCTCCCGGGCTGGGCGCATTGTGCGTGGCTGGCGGGAACAGCAGGAAGGAGTCCTTGCAAACCGGCCTTTGGAGGCAGCCGGGGAGGTCTTCCAAGGGCCTGTAGAGAGCACCACCCCGAAGCGCTTTTCTCCCGGGCTTGGGAGCATTGTGCGCAGGTGGCGGGAACAGCAGGTAGGAGTGCTTGAAAACCGGCCTTTGGAGGCAGCCGGGGAGGTCTTCCAGGGCCCGGTGTGAGCACCACCCCAAAAAGCTTTTCTCCCGGGCTTGGGAGCATTGTGCGCGGCTGGTGGGAACAGCGGGCATGAGTGCTTGCAAACTGGCCATTGGAGGCAGCCGGGGAGGTCTTCCAAGGGCCCGGAGTGAGCACCACCCCAAAATGCTTTTCTCCCAGGCTTGGGAGCATTGTGCGTGGCTGGCGGGAACAGCAGGAAGGAGTCCTTGCAAACCGGCCTTTGGAGGCAGCCGTGGAGGTCTTCCAAGGGCCTGTAGAGAGCACCACCCCGAAGCGCTTTTCTCCCGGGCTTGGGAGCATTGTGCGCGTGTGGCGGGAACAGCAGGCAGGAGTGCTTGAAAACCGTCCTTTGGAGGCAGTCGGGGAGGTCTTCCAAGGGCCAGGAGAGAGCACCACCCAGAAGCGCTTTTCTCCCGGGCTTGGAACATTTGTGCGGATGGCGGGAACAGCGATTGGGAGTGCTTCCAAACCGGCCATTGGGGGCACCCCGCGAGGTCTTCCATGGGCACGGAGAGAACACCACCCCGAAGCGCTTTTCTCCGGGGTTTTGGAGGATTGTGCGTGGCTGGCGGGAACAGCGAGTGGGAGTGCTTGCAAACCGGCCTTTGGGGTAGCCAGGGAGGTCCTCCATTGGCACGGAGAGAACACCACCCCGAAGCGCTTTTCTCCCGGTCTTGGGAGCATTGTGCGAGGCTGGCGGGAACAGCGGGCGGGAGTGCTTGCAAACCGGCCTTTGGAGGCAGCTTGGGAGGTCTTCCAAGGGCCCGGAGAGAGCGCCATCCCGAAGCACTTTTCTCACGGAATTGGGAGCATTGTTCGCGGCTGTCGGGAACAGCGGACATGAGTGCTTGCAAACCGGCCTTTAGAGGCAGCCGGGGAGGTCTTCCAAGGGCCCGGAGAGAGACCACCCCAAAATGCTTTTCTCCCGGGCTTGGGAGCATTGTGTGCGGCTGGCGGGTCAGCGGGAGGGAGTTCTTGAAAACCAGCCTTTGGAGGCAGCCGGGGAGGTCTTCCAAGGGCAGGGAGAGAGCACCACCCCGAAGCGCTTTTCTCCCGGGCTTGGGAGCATTGTGCGCGGCTGGCGGGAACAGCGGGATTGAGTGCTTGCAAACCGGCCTTTGGAGGCAGCCGGGGAGGTCTTCCAAGGGCCTGGAGAGAGCACCACCCCAAAGCGCTTTTCTCCTGGGCTTGGGAGCATTGTGCGCGGCTGGCGGGAACAGCGGGCATGAGTGCTTGCAAACCGGCCTTTGGAGACAAACGGGGAGGTCTTCCAAGGGCCCGGAGAGAGCACCACCCCGAAGCGCTTTTCTCCCGTGATTGGGAGCATTGTGTGCGGCTGGCGGGACAGCGGGAGGGAGTTCTTGAAAACCAGCCTTTGGAGGCAGCCGGGGAGGTCTTCCAAGGGCCGGGAGAGAGCACCACCCCGAAGCGCTTTTCTCCTGGGCTTGGAGCATTTGCACGGATGGCGGGAACAGCGAGTGGGAGTGCTTGCAAACCGGCGTTTGGGGGCAGCCCGGGAGGTCTTTCTTGGGCCCAGAGAGAACACCCCCCCGAAACGCTTTTCTCCCGGGCTTGGGAGCATTGTGCGCGGTTGGCGGGAACAGCAGGCAGAAGTGCTTGCAAACCGGCCTTGGAGGCAGCCGGGGAGGTCTTCCAAAGCCCGGAGTGAGCACCACCCCAAAATGCTTTTCTCCCGGGCTTGGGAGCATTGTGCGCGGCTGGCGGGAACAGCGGGATTGAGTGCTTGCAAACCAGCCTTTGGAGGCAGCTGTGGAGGTCTTCCAGCGGGAGAGTGCCGGTTGTGCTCAGACGACCCACAGGCCAGGGGCGGGACCCAGCAGTGTCCCTGCCCCTGGCAGCCTTGCCCAGACCTTCCTGGCCTCCGGGGGTACTACCCCACCAAGGGGCAGGCTGCGGGGACTGGGTCCAGACATGCCCGGGCGCCTCCCCAGGCTCAGCCCCGCTGGTGCCTTTCCCCTGGGCCTAGGCCTCGGTTGAGGCCTCCTTGGAGAGGAGGTTGCCGGCAGGGGCTGTCTGCACACTGCAAGGTGCTGGAGCTCAGAGGGCCTCGTCAGCGGGAAGGGACCAGCAAGGGGCTGGATGCCCAAGACCTCTTTGGCCCAGCAGCCTCAGGGCAGCAGGGAGAGGAAGAGGCCCAACTTGCCCCTAGGTCGGCTCTGCCCCTTCTCACACAGGCGGCCAGCCCAGCAGCTGCCTGACAGACTCTGGCACCCCCGAGCTCTCTGCCGGTGCAGGGGTCAGGAACAGACGTGTGCATGTGGTTCTGCCTTGGTCTGGGAGTGTGGACCCACTGCCTGGCCCCCACGCTCAGGGGCAAGGGCCCGGAGAGAGCAACACCCCGAAGCCCTTTTCTCCCGGGCTTGGGAGAATTGTGCGTGCCTGGCGGGAACAGCGGGCGGGAGTGTTGGCAAACCGGCCTTTGGAGGCAGCCGCGGAGGTCTTCCAGTGGGAGAGGGCCGGTTGTGCTCAGAGGCCCCACAGGCCAGGGGCAGGACCCAGCAGGGCCCCTGCCCCTGGCCAGCTTTGCCCAGACCTTCCTGGCCTCCGGGGGTACTGCCCCACCAAGGGTCAGGCTGCGGGGACTGGGTCCAGACATGTCCGTGCGCCTCCCCAGGATCATTCCCGCTGGTGCCTTTCCCCTGGGCCTAGGCCTCGGTTGAGGCCTCTTTGGAGAGGAGGTTGCTGGCAGGGGCTGTCTCCACACTGCAAGGTGCTGGAGCTCAGAGGGCCTCGTCAGAGGGAAGGGACCAGCAAAGGGCTGGATGCCCAACACCTCTTTGACCCAGCTCCCTCAGGGCAGCAGGGAGAGCAAGAGGCCCAACTTGCCCCTAGGTCGGCTCTACCCCGTCCCACACAGGCAGCCAGCCCAGCAGCAGCCTGGCTGTCTCTGGCTCCCCCGAGCTCTCTGCCGGTGTAGGGGGCAGGAACAGACGTGTGCATGTCGTTCTACCTTGGCCTGGGAGTGTGTTCCCCCTGCCTTGCCCCCAGGCTCAGGGGCAAGGGCCCGGAGAGAGCACCACCCCGAAGCGCTTTTCTCCCGGGCTTGGGAGCATTGTGCGTGCCTGGCAGGAACAGCGGGCGGGAGTGCTTGCAAACCGGCCTTTGGAGGCAGCCGGGGAGGTCTTCCAGCGGGAGAGTGCCGGTTGTGCTCAGACGCCCCACAGGCCAGGGGCAGGACCCAGCAGTGTCCCTGCCCCTGGCAGCCTTGCCCAGACCTTCCTGGCCTCCGGGGGTACTGCCCCACCAAGGGGCAGGCTGCGGGGACTGGGTCCAGACATGCCCGGGCGCCTCCCCAGGCTCATCCCCGCTGGTGCCTTTCCCCTGGGCCTAGGCCTCGGTTGAGGCCTCCTTGGAGAGGAGGCTGCCGGCAGGGGCTGTCTCCACACTGCAAGGTGCTGGAGCTCAGAGGGCCTCGTCAGAGGGAAGGGACCAGCAAGGGGCTGGATGCCCAAGACCTCTTTGGCCCAGCAGCCTCAGGGCAGCAGGGAGAGGAAGAGGCCCAACTTGCCCCTAGGTCGGCTCTGCCCCTTCTCACACAGGCGGCCAGCCCAGCAGCTGCCTGACAGACTCTGGCTCCCCCGAGCTCTCTGCCGGTGCAGGGGTCAGGAACAGACGTGTGCATGTGGTTCTGCCTTGGTCTGGGAGTGTGGACCCACTGCCTGGCCCCCACGCTCAGGGGCAAGGGCCGGGAGAGAGCAACACCCCGAAGCGCTTTTCTCCCGGGCTTGGGAGAATTGTGCGTGCCTGGCGGGAACAGCGGGCGGGAGTGTTGGTAAACCGGCCTTTGGAGGCAGCCGCGGAGGTCTTCCAGTGGGAGAGGGCCGGTTGTGCTCAGAGGCCCCACAGGCCAGGGGCAGGACCCAGCAGGGCCCCTGCCCCTGGCCAGCTTTGCCCAGACCTTCCTGGCCTCCGGGGGTACTGCCCCACCAAGGGTCAGGCTGCGGGGACTGGGTCCAGACATGCCCGGGCGCCTCCCCAGGCTCATCCCTGCTGGTGCCTTTCCCCTGGTCCTAGGCCTCGGTTGAGGCCTCCTTGGAGAGTAGGTTGCTGGCAGGGGCTGTCTCCACACTGCAAGGTGCTGGAGCTCAGAGGGCCTCGTCAGAGGGAAGGGACCAGCAAGGGGCTGGATGCCCAAGACCTCTTTGGCCCAGCAGCCTCAGGGCAGCAGGGAGGGCAAGAGGCCCAACTTGCCCATAGGTCGGCTCTGCCACTTCCCACACAGGCGGCCAGCCCAGCAGCTGCCTGACAGACTCTGGCTCCCCCGAGCTCTCTGCCGGTGCAGGGGGCAGATCAGACGTGTGCATGTGGTTCTGCCTTGGCCTGGGAGTGTGGACACCCTGCCTTGCCCCCAGGCTCAGAGGCAAGGGCCCAGAGAGAGCACCACCCTGAAGTGCTTTTCTCCCGGGCTTAGGAGCATTGTGCACGCCTGCTGGGAACAGTGGGCGGTAACGCTTGCAAACCGGCCTTTGGAGGCAGCCGGGGCGGTCTTTCAGTGGGAGAGGGCCGGTTGTGCTCAGAGGCCCCACAGGCCAGGGGCAGGACCCAGCAGGGCCCCTGCCCCTGGCCAGCCTTGCCCAGACCTTCCTGGCCTCTGGGGGTACTGCCCCACCAAGGGGCAGGCTGCGGGAACTGGGTCCAGACATGCTCGGGCGCCTCCCCTGGCTCATCCCCGCTGGTGCCTTTCCCCTGGTCCTAGGCCTCGGTTGAGGCCTCCTTGGAGAGGAGGTTGCTGGCAGGGGCTGTCTCCACACTGCAAGGTGCTGGAGCTCAGAGGGCCTCGTCAGAGGGAAGGGACCAGCAAAGGCCTGGATGCCCAAGACCTCTTTGACCCAGCAGCCTCAGGGCAGCAGGGAGAGCAAGAGGCCCAACTTGCCCCTAGGTCGGCTCTGCCCCGTCCCACACAGGCAGCCAGCCCAGCAGCAGCCTGGCAGTCTCTGGCTCCCCCGAGCTCTCTGCCGGTGTAGGGGGCAGGAACAGACGTGTGCATGTGGTTCTGCCTTGGCCTGGGACTGTGGATCCCCTGCCTGGCCCCCAGGCTCAGGGGCAAGGGCCCGGAGAGAGCACCACCCCGAAGCGCTTTTCTCCCGGGCTTGGGAGCATTGTGCGTGCTTGGTGGGAACAGTGGGCGGGAGTGCTTGCAAACCGGCCTTTGAAGGCAGCCGGGGAGGTCTTCCAGTGGGAGAGGGCCGGTTGTGCTCAGAGGCCCCACAGGCCAGGGGCAGGACCCAGTACGGCCCCTGCCCCTGGCCAGCCTTGCCCAGACCTTCCTGCCTCGGGGGTTACAGCCCCACCAAGGGGCAGGCTGCGGGGACTGGGTCCAGACATGCCCGGGCGCCTCCCCAGGCTCATCCCCGCTGGTGCCTTTCCCCTGGGCCTAGGCCTCGGTTGAGGCCTCCTTGGAGAGGAGGTTGCTGGCAGGGGCTGTCTCCACACTGCAAGGTGCTGGAGCTCAGAGGGCCTCGTCAGAGGGAAGGGACCAGCAAGGGGCTGGATGCCCAAGACGTCTTTGGCCCAGCAGCCTCAGGGCAGCAGGGAGAGCAAGAGGCCCAACTTGCCCCTAGGTCGGCTCTGCCCCTTCCCACACAGGCGGCCAGCCCAGCAGCTGCCTGACAGACTCTGGCTCCCCCGAGCTCTCTGCCGGTGCAGGGGGCAGGAACAGACGTGTGCATGTGGTTCTGACTTGGCCTGGGAGTGTGGACACCGTGCCTTGATCCCAGGCTCAGGGGCAAGGGCCCTGAGAGAGCACCACCCTGAAGCGCTTTTCTCCCGGGCTTGGGAGCATTGTGCACGCCTGCTGGGAACAGTGTGCGGGAGCGCTTGCAAACCGGCCTTTGGAGGCAGCCGGGGATGTCTTACAGTTGGAGAGGGCCGGTTGTGCTCAGAGGCCCCACAGGCCAGGGGCAGGACGCAGCAGGGCCCCTGACCCTGGCCAGCCTTGCCCAGACCTTCCTGGCCTCTGGGGGTACTGCCCCACCAAGGGGCAGGCTGCGGGGACTGGGTCCAGACATGCCCGGGCGCCTCCCCAGGCTCATCCCCGCTGGTGCCTTTCCCCTGTGCCTAGGCCTCGGGTGAGGCCTCCTTGGAGAGGAGGTTGCTGGCAGGGGCTGTCTCCACACTGCAAGGTGCAGGAGCTCAGAGGGCCTCGTCAGAGGGAAGGGACCAGTAAGGGGCTGGATGCCCAAGACGTCTTTGGCCCAGCAGCCTCAGGGCAGCAGGGAGAGGAAGAGGCCCAACTTGCCCCTAGGTCGGCTCTGCCCCTTCCCACACAGGCGGCCAGCCCAGCAGCTGCCTGACAGACTCTGGCTCCCCCGAGCTCTCTGCCAGTGCAGGGGACAGGAACAGACGTGGGCATGTGGTTCTGCCTTGGCCTGGGAGTGTGGACACCCTGCCTTGCCCCCAGGCTCAGGGGCAAGGGCCCGGAGAGAGCACCACCCCGAAGCACTTTTCTCCCGGGCTTGGGAGCATTGTGCGAGCCTGGCGTGAACAGCGGGCGGGAGTGTTTGCAAACAGGACTTTGGAGGCAGCCGGGGAGGTCTTCCAGTGGGAGAGGGCCGGTTGTGCTCAGAGTCCTCACAGGCCAGGGGCAGGACCCAGCAGGGCCCCTGCCCCTGGCCAGCCTTGCCCAGACCTTCCTGGCCTCCGGGGGTACTGCCCCACCAAGGGGCAGGCTGCGGGGACTGGGTCCAGACATGTCCGTGCGCCTCCCCAGGATCATCCCCGCTGGTGCCTTTCCCCTGGGTGTAGGCCTCGGTTGAGGCCTCTTTGGAGAGGAGGTTGCTGGCAGGGGCTGTCTCCACACTGCAAGGTGCTGGAGCTCAGAGGGCCTCGTCAGAGGGAAGGGACCAGCAAAGGGCTGGATGCCCAAGACCTCTTTGACCCAGCAGACTCAGGGCAGCAGGGACAGCAAGAGGCCCAACTTGCCCCTATGTCGGCTCTGCCCCGTAGCACACAGGCAGCCAGTCCAGCAGCAGTCTGGCAGTCTCTGGCTCCCCCGAGCTCTCTGCCGGTGTAGGGGGCAGGAACAGACGTGTGCATGTCGTTCTGCCTTGGCCTGGGAGTGTGTTCCCCCTGCCTGGCCCCCAGGCTCAGGAGCAAGGGCCCGGAGAGAGCACCACCCCGAAGCGCTTTTCTCCCGGGCTTGGGAGCATTGTGCGTGCCTGGCGGGAACAGCGGGCGGGAGTGCTTGCAAACCGGCCTTTGGAGGCAGACGGGGAGGTCTTCCAGCGGGAGAGTGCCGGTTGTGCTCAGAGGCCCCACAGGCCAGGGGCAGGACCCAGCAGTGTCCCTGCCCCTGGCAGCCTTGCCCAGACCTTCCTGGCCTCCGGGGGTACTACCCCAGCTAGGGGCAGGCTGCGGGGACTGGGTCCAGACATGCCCGGGCGCCTCCCCAGGCTCATCCCCGCTGGTGCCTTTCCCCTGGGCCTAGTCCTCGGTTGAGGCCTCCTTGGAGAGGAGGTTGCTGGCAGGGGCTGTCTCCACACTGCAAGGTGCTGGAGCTCAGAGGGCCTCGTCAGCGGGAAGGGACCAGCAAGCGGCTGGATGCCCAAGACCTCTTTGGCCCAGCAGCCTCAGGGCAGCAGGGAGAGCAAGAGGTCCAACTTGCCCCTAGGTCGGCTCTGCCCCTTCCCACACAGGCAGCCAACCCAGCAGCTGCCTGACAGACTCTGGCTCCCCCGAGCTCTCTGCCGGTGCAGGGGTCAGGAACAGACGTGTGCATGTGGTTCTGCCTTGGTCTGGGAGTGTGGACCCACTGCCTGGACCCCAGGCTCAGGGGCAAGGGCCCGGAGAGAGCAACACCCCGAAGCGCTTTTCTCCCGGGCTTGGGAGCATTGTGCGTGCCTGGCGGGAACAGCGGGCGGGAGTGTTGGCAAACCGGCCTTTGGAGGTAGCCGGGGAGGTTTCCAGTGGGAGAGGGCCGGTTGTGCTCAGAGGCCCCACAGGCCAGGGGCAGGACACAGCAGTGTCCCTGCCCCTGGCAGCCTTGCCCAGACCTTCCTGGCCTCCGGGGGTGCTGCCCCACCAAGGGGCAGGCTGCGGGAACTGGGTCCAGACATGCCCGGGCGCCTCCCCAGGCTCATCCCCGCTGGTGCCTTTCCCCTGGGCCTAGGCCTCGGTTGAGGCCTCCTTGGAGAGGAGGTTGCTGGCAGGGGCTGTCTCCACACTGCAAGGTGCTGGAGCTCAGAGGGCCTCGTCAGCGGGAAGGGACCAGCAAGGGGCTGGATGCCCAAGACCTCTTTGGCCCAGCAGCCTCAGGGCAGCAGGGAGAGCAAGAGGCCCAACTTGCCCCTAGGTCGGCTCTGCCCCTTCCCACACAGGCGGCCAGCCCAGCAGCTGCCTGACAGACTGTGGCTCCCCCGAGCTCTCTGCCGGTGCAGGGGTCAGGAACAGACGTGTGCATGTGGTTCTGCCTTGGTCTGGGAGTGTGGACCCACTGCCTGGCCCCCACGCTGAGGGGCAAGGGCCCGGAGAGAGCAACACCCCGAAGCGCTTTTCTCCCGGGCTTGGGAGAATTGTGCGTGCCTGGCGGGAACAGCGGGCGGGAGTGTTGGCAAACCTGCCTTTGGAGGCAGCCGCGGAGGTCTTCCAGTGGGAGAGGGCCGGTTGTGCTCAGAGGCCCGACAGGCCAGGGGCAGGACCCAGCAGGGCCCCTGCCCCTGGCCAGCCTTGCCCAGACCTTCCTGGCCTCCGGGGGTGCTGCCCCACCAAGGGGCAGGCTGCGGGGACTGGGTCCAGACATGCCCGGGCGCCTCCCCAGGCTCATCCCCGCTGGTGCCTTTCCCCTGGGCCTAGGCCTCGGTTGAGGCTTCCTTGGAGAGGAGGTTGCTGGCAGGGGCTGTCTCCACACTGCAAGGTGCTGGAGCTCAGAGGGCCTCGTCAGAGGGAAGGGACCAGCAAGGGGCTGGATGCCCAAGACCTCTTTGGCCCAGCAGCCTCAGGGCAGCAGGGAGAGGAAGAGGCCCAACTTGCCCCTAGGTCGGCTCTGCCCCTTCCCACACAGGCGGCCAGCCCAGCAGCTGCCTGACATACTCTGGCTCCCCCGAGCTCTCTGCCGGTGCAGGGGGCAGATCAGAGGTGTGCATGTGGTTCTGACTTGGCCTGGGAGTGTGGACACCGTGCCTTGCCCCCAGGCTCAGGGGCAAGGGCCCGGAGAGAGCACCACCCCGAAGCGCTTTTCTCCCGGGCTTGGGAGCATTGTACACGCCTGCTGGGAACAGTGGGCTGGAGCGCTTGCAAACCGGCCTTGGAGGCAGCCGGGGAGGTCTTCCAGCGGGAGAGTGCCGGTTGTGCTCAGACGCCCCACAGGCCAGGGGCTGGCCCCAGCAGTGTCCCTGCCCCTGGCAGCCTTGCCCAGACCTTCCTGGCCTCCGGGGGTACTGCCCCACCAAGGGGCAGGCTGCGGGGACTGGGTCAAGACATGCCCGGGCGCCTCCACTGGCTCATCCCCGCTGGTGCCTTTCCCCTGGGCCCTAGGCCTCGGTTGAGGCTTCCTTGGAGAGGAGGTTGCTGGCAGGGGCTGTCTCCACACTGCAAGGTGCTGGAGCTCAGAGGGCCTCGTCAGAGGGAAGGGACCAGCAAGGGGCTGGATGCCCAAGACCTCTTTGGCCCAGCAGCCTCAGGGCAGCAGGGAGAGGAAGAGGCCCAACTTGCCCCTAGGTCGGATCTGCCCCTTCCCACACAGGCGGCCAGCCCAGCAGCTGCCTGACAGACTCTGCCTCCCCCGAGCGCTCTGCCAGTGCAGGGGTCAGGAACAGACGTGTGCATGTGGTTCTGCCTTGGTCTGGGAGTGTGGACCCACTGCCTGGCCCCTACGCTCAGGGGCAAGGGCCCGGAGAGAGCAACACCCCGAAGCGCTTTTCTCCCGGGCTTGGGAGAATTGTGCGTGCCTGGCGGGAACAGCGGGCGGGAGTGTTGGCAAACCGGCCTTGGAGGCAGCCGGGGAGGTCTTCCAGTGGGAGAGGGCCGGTTGTGCTCAGAGGCCCCACAGGCGAGGGGCAGGACCCAGCAGGGCCCCTGCCCCTGGCCAGCCTTGCCCAGACCTTCCTGGCCTCCGGGGGTACTGCCCCACCAAGGGGCAGGCTGCGGGGACTGGGTCCAGACATTCCCGGGCGCCTCCCCAGGCTCATCCCCGCTGGTGCCTTTCCCTGGGACTAGGCCTCGGTTGAGGCCTCCTTGGAGAGGAGGTTGCTGGCATGGTCTGTCTCCACACTGCAAGGTGCTGGAGCTCAGAGGGCCTCGTCAGACGGAAGGGACCAGCAAAGGGCTGGATGTCCAAGACCTCTTTGACCCAGCAGCCTCAGGGCAGCAGGGAGAGCAAGAGGCCCAACTTGCCCCTAGGTCGGCTCTGCCCCTTTCCACACAGGCCGCCAGCCCAGCAGCTGCCTGACAGACTCTGGCTCCCCCGAGCTCTCTGCCGGTGCAGGGGGCAGGAACAGACGTGTGCATGTGGTTCTGACTTTACCTGGGAGTGTGGACCCCCTGCCTGGCCCCGAGGCACAGGGGCAAGGGCCCGGAGAGAGCACCACCCCAAAATGCTTTTCTCCCGGGCTTGGGAGCATTTGCGTGGCTGGCGGAACAGCTAGTGGGAATGCTTGCAAACCGGCCTTTGGGGGCAGCCGGGGAGGTCCTCCATGGGCCCGGAGAGAACACCACCCCGATGCGCTTTTCTCCCGGGCTAGGGAGCAGTGTCCGCGTGTGGAGGGAACAGCAGGCAGGAGTGCTTGCAAACCGGCCTTTGGAGGCAGGCGCGGAGGTCTTCCAAGGGAAAGGAGTGAGCACCACCCCAAAATGCTTTTCTCCCGTGCTTGGGAGCATTGTGCATGGCTGGTGGGAACAGCGGGCATGAGTTCTTGCATACCGCCCATTGGAGGCAGCCTGGGAAGTCTTCAAAGGGCCCTGAGAGAGCACCACCCCGAAGCGCTTTTCTCCCGTGATTGGGAGCATTGTGTGCGGCTGGCGGGACAGCGGGAGGGAGTTCTTGCAAACCGACCTTTGGAGGCAGCCGGGAAAGTCTTCCAAGGGCCGGGAGAGAGCACCACCCCAAAGCGCTTCTCTCCCGTGTTTTGGAGCATGTGCGTGGCTGGCGGGAACAGTCAGTGGGAGTGATTGCAAATCGGCCTTTGGGGGCAGCTGGGGTGGTCCTCCATGGGCACGGAGAGAACACCACCCCGAAGCGCATTTCTCCCGGTCTTGGGAGCATTGTGCGCGGCTGGCGGGAACGGCGGGCATGAGTTCTTGCAAACTGGACTTTGGAGGCAGCTGGGGAAGTCTTTCAAGGGCCCGGAGTGAGCACCACCCCAAAATGCTTTTCTCCCGGGCTTGGGAGCATTGTACGCGGCTGGCGGGAACAGCGGGCCTGAGTGCTTGCAAACCGGCCTTTTGAGGCAGCCGGGGTGGTCTTCCAAGGGCCCGGAGAGAGCACCACCGCAAAATGCTTTTCTCCCGGGCTTGGGAGAATTGTGCACAGCTGGCGGGAACAGCGGGCATGAGTACTTGCAAACCCACCTTTGGAGGTATCCGGGGAGGTCTTCCAAGGGCCCGGAGAGAGCACCATCCCGAAGCACTTTTCTCCCGGGATTGGGAGCATTGTGCGTGGCTGGCGGGAACAGCAGGAAGGAGTCCTTGCAAACCGGCCTTTGGAGGCAGCCGGGGACGTCTTCCAAAGGCTGGGAGAGAGCACCACCCCGAAGCGCTTTTCTCCCGGGCTTGGGTGCATTGTGCGCGTGTGGCGGGAACAGCAGGCAGGAGTGCTTGCAAACTGTTCTTTGGAGGCAGCCGGGGAGGTCTTCCAAGGGCCCGGAGAGAGCACCACCTCGAAGCGCTTTTCTCTCGGGTTTTGGAGCATTGTGTGCGGCTGGTGGGACAGCGGGAGGGAATTCTTGCAAACCGGCCTTTGGCGGCAGCCAAAGAATTCTTCCAAGGGCGCGGAGAGAGCACCACCCCGAAGCGCTTTTCTCCGGGGTTTTGGAACATTGTGTGTGGCTGGCGGGAACAGCGAGTGGGAGTGCTTGCAAACCGGCCTTTGGGGGCAGCCGGGGAGGTCCTCCATGGTCCCGGAGAGAACACCACCCCGAAGCGCTTTTCTCACGGTCTTGGGAGCATTGTGCGCGGCTGGCGGGAACAGCGGGCATGAGTGCTTGCAAACTGTTCTTTGGAGGCAGCCGGGGAGGTCTTCCAAGGGCCCGGACTGATCACCACCCCAAAATGCTTTTCTCCCGGGCTTGGGAGCATTGTGCGTGGCTGTCGGGAACAGCGAACATGAGTGCTTGCAAACCGGCCTTTGGAGGCAGCCCGGGAGGTCTTCCAACGGCCCGGAGAGAGCACCACCCCAAAATGCTTTTCTCCCGGGCTTGGGAGCATTGTGCGTGGCTGGCGGAAGCAGCGGGAATGAGTACTTACAAACCGGCCTTTGGAGGCAGCCGGGGAGGTCTTGAAAGTGCCCGGAGAGAGCACCACCCCGAAGCGCTTTTCTCCCGGGCTTGGGAGCATTGTGCGCGGCTGGCGGGAACAGCAGGCAGGAGTGCTTGCAAACTGGCCTTTGGAGGCAGCCGGGGAGGTCTTCCACGGGCCCGGAGTGAGCACCACCCCAAAATGCTTTTCTCCCGGGCTTGGGAGCATTGTGCGCGGCTGGTGGGAACAACGGGCATGAGTGCTTGCAAACCGGCCTTTGGAGGCAGCCGGGGACGTCTTCCAAGGGCCCGGAGAGAGCACCACCCCGAAGCACTTTTCTCCCGGGCTTGGGAGCATGGTGCGTGGCTGGCGGGAACAGCAGGAAGGAGTCCTTGCAAACCGGCCTTTGGAGGCAGCCGGGGAGGTCTTCCAAGGGCCTGTAGAGAGCACCACCCCGAATCGCTTTTCTCCCGGGCTTGGGAGTATTGTGCGCGGGTGGCGGGAACAGCAGGCAGGAGTGCTTGAAAACCGGCCTTTGCAGGCAGCCGGGGAGGTCTTCCAGGGCCCTGTGTGAGCACCACCCCTAAAAGCTTTTCTCCCGGGCTTAGGAGCATTCTGCGCGGCTGGTGGGAACAGCGGGCATGAGTGCTTGCAAGCTGGCCATTGGAGGCAGCCGGGGAGGTCTTCCAAGGGCCTGTAGAGAGCACCACCCCAAAATGCTTTTCTCCCGGGCTGGGCGCATTGTGCGTGGCTGGCGGGAACAGCAGGAAGGAGTCCTTGCAAACCGGCCTTTGGAGGCAGCCGGGGAGGTCTTCCAAGGGCCTGTAGAGAGCACCACCCCGAAGCGCTTTTCTCCCGGGCTTGGGAGCATTGTGCGCAGGTGGCGGGAACAGCAGGTAGGAGTGCTTGAAAACCGGCCTTTGGAGGCAGCCGGGGAGGTCTTCCAGGGCCCGGTGTGAGCACCACCCCAAAAAGCTTTTCTCCCGGGCTTGGGAGCATTGTGCGCGGCTGGTGGGAACAGCGGGCATGAGTGCTTGCAAACTGGCCATTGGAGGCAGCCGGGGAGGTCTTCCAAGGGCCCGGAGTGAGCACCACCCCAAAATGCTTTTCTCCCAGGCTTGGGAGCATTGTGCGTGGCTGGCGGGAACAGCAGGAAGGAGTCCTTGCAAACCGGCCTTTGGAGGCAGCCGTGGAGGTCTTCCAAGGGCCTGTAGAGAGCACCACCCCGAAGCGCTTTTCTCCCGGGCTTGGGAGCATTGTGCGCGTGTGGCGGGAACAGCAGGCAGGAGTGCTTGAAAACCGTCCTTTGGAGGCAGTCGGGGAGGTCTTCCAAGGGCCAGGAGAGAGCACCACCCAGAAGCGCTTTTCTCCCGGGCTTGGAACATTTGTGCGGATGGCGGGAACAGCGATTGGGAGTGCTTCCAAACCGGCCATTGGGGGCACCCCGCGAGGTCTTCCATGGGCACGGAGAGAACACCACCCCGAAGCGCTTTTCTCCGGGGTTTTGGAGGATTGTGCGTGGCTGGCGGGAACAGCGAGTGGGAGTGCTTGCAAACCGGCCTTTGGGGTAGCCAGGGAGGTCCTCCATTGGCACGGAGAGAACACCACCCCGAAGCGCTTTTCTCCCGGTCTTGGGAGCATTGTGCGAGGCTGGCGGGAACAGCGGGCGGGAGTGCTTGCAAACCGGCCTTTGGAGGCAGCTTGGGAGGTCTTCCAAGGGCCCGGAGAGAGCGCCATCCCGAAGCACTTTTCTCACGGAATTGGGAGCATTGTTCGCGGCTGTCGGGAACAGCGGACATGAGTGCTTGCAAACCGGCCTTTAGAGGCAGCCGGGGAGGTCTTCCAAGGGCCCGGAGAGAGACCACCCCAAAATGCTTTTCTCCCGGGCTTGGGAGCATTGTGTGCGGCTGGCGGGTCAGCGGGAGGGAGTTCTTGAAAACCAGCCTTTGGAGGCAGCCGGGGAGGTCTTCCAAGGGCAGGGAGAGAGCACCACCCCGAAGCGCTTTTCTCCCGGGCTTGGGAGCATTGTGCGCGGCTGGCGGGAACAGCGGGATTGAGTGCTTGCAAACCGGCCTTTGGAGGCAGCCGGGGAGGTCTTCCAAGGGCCTGGAGAGAGCACCACCCCAAAGCGCTTTTCTCCTGGGCTTGGGAGCATTGTGCGCGGCTGGCGGGAACAGCGGGCATGAGTGCTTGCAAACCGGCCTTTGGAGACAAACGGGGAGGTCTTCCAAGGGCCCGGAGAGAGCACCACCCCGAAGCGCTTTTCTCCCGTGATTGGGAGCATTGTGTGCGGCTGGCGGGACAGCGGGAGGGAGTTCTTGAAAACCAGCCTTTGGAGGCAGCCGGGGAGGTCTTCCAAGGGCCGGGAGAGAGCACCACCCCGAAGCGCTTTTCTCCTGGGCTTGGAGCATTTGCACGGATGGCGGGAACAGCGAGTGGGAGTGCTTGCAAACCGGCGTTTGGGGGCAGCCCGGGAGGTCTTTCTTGGGCCCAGAGAGAACACCCCCCCGAAACGCTTTTCTCCCGGGCTTGGGAGCATTGTGCGCGGTTGGCGGGAACAGCAGGCAGAAGTGCTTGCAAACCGGCCTTGGAGGCAGCCGGGGAGGTCTTCCAAAGCCCGGAGTGAGCACCACCCCAAAATGCTTTTCTCCCGGGCTTGGGAGCATTGTGCGCGGCTGGCGGGAACAGCGGGATTGAGTGCTTGCAAACCAGCCTTTGGAGGCAGCTGTGGAGGTCTTCCAGCGGGAGAGTGCCGGTTGTGCTCAGACGACCCACAGGCCAGGGGCGGGACCCAGCAGTGTCCCTGCCCCTGGCAGCCTTGCCCAGACCTTCCTGGCCTCCGGGGGTACTACCCCACCAAGGGGCAGGCTGCGGGGACTGGGTCCAGACATGCCTGGGCGCCTCCCCAGGCTCAGCCCCGCTGGTGCCTTTCCCCTGGGCCTAGGCCTCGGTTGAGGCCTCCTTGGAGAGGAGGTTGCCGGCAGGGGCTGTCTGCACACTGCAAGGTGCTGGAGCTCAGAGGGCCTCGTCAGCGGGAAGGGACCAGCAAGGGGCTGGATGCCCAAGACCTCTTTGGCCCAGCAGCCTCAGGGCAGCAGGGAGAGGAAGAGGCCCAACTTGCCCCTAGGTCGGCTCTGCCCCTTCTCACACAGGCGGCCAGCCCAGCAGCTGCCTGACAGACTCTGGCACCCCCGAGCTCTCTGCCGGTGCAGGGGTCAGGAACAGACGTGTGCATGTGGTTCTGCCTTGGTCTGGGAGTGTGGACCCACTGCCTGGCCCCCAGGCTCAGGGGCAAGGGCCCGGAGAGAGCACCACCCCGAAGCGCTTTTCTCCCGGGCTTGGGAGCATTGTGCGTGCCTGGCAGGAACAGCGGGCGGGAGTGCTTGCAAACCGGCCTTTGGAGGCAGCCGGGGAGGTCTTCCAGCGGGAGAGTGCCGGTTGTGCTCAGACGCCCCACAGGCCAGGGGCAGGACCCAGCAGTGTCCCTGCCCCTGGCAGCCTTGCCCAGACCTTCCTGGCCTCCGGGGGTACTGCCCCACCAAGGGTCAGGCTGCGGGGACTGGGTCCAGACATGCCCGGGCGCCTCCCCAGGCTCATCCCTGCTGGTGCCTTTCCCCTGGTCCTAGGCCTCGGTTGAGGCCTCCTTGGAGAGTAGGTTGCTGGCAGGGGCTGTCTCCACACTGCAAGGTGCTGGAGCTCAGAGGGCCTCGTCAGAGGGAAGGGACCAGCAAGGGGCTGGATGCCCAAGACCTCTTTGGCCCAGCAGCCTCAGGGCAGCAGGGAGGGCAAGAGGCCCAACTTGCCCATAGGTCGGCTCTGCCACTTCCCACACAGGCGGCCAGCCCAGCAGCTGCCTGACAGACTCTGGCTCCCCCGAGCTCTCTGCCGGTGCAGGGGGCAGATCAGACGTGTGCATGTGGTTCTGCCTTGGCCTGGGAGTGTGGACACCCTGCCTTGCCCCCAGGCTCAGAGGCAAGGGCCCAGAGAGAGCACCACCCTGAAGTGCTTTTCTCCCGGGCTTAGGAGCATTGTGCACGCCTGCTGGGAACAGTGGGCGGTAACGCTTGCAAACCGGCCTTTGGAGGCAGCCGGGGCGGTCTTTCAGTGGGAGAGGGCCGGTTGTGCTCAGAGGCCCCACAGGCCAGGGGCAGGACCCAGCAGGGCCCCTGCCCCTGGCCAGCCTTGCCCAGACCTTCCTGGCCTCTGGGGGTACTGCCCCACCAAGGGGCAGGCTGCGGGAACTGGGTCCAGACATGCTCGGGCGCCTCCCCTGGCTCATCCCCGCTGGTGCCTTTCCCCTGGTCCTAGGCCTCGGTTGAGGCCTACTTGGAGAGGAGGTTGCTGGCAGGGGCTGTCTCCACACTGCAAGGTGCTGGAGCTCAGAGGGCCTCGTCAGAGGGAAGGGACCAGCAAAGGCCTGGATGCCCAAGACCTCTTTGACCCAGCAGCCTCAGGGCAGCAGGGAGAGCAAGAGGCCCAACTTGCCCCTAGGTCGGCTCTGCCCCGTCCCACACAGGCAGCCAGCCCAGCAGCAGCCTGGCAGTCTCTGGCTCCCCCGAGCTCTCTGCCGGTGTAGGGGGCAGGAACAGACGTGTGCATGTGGTTCTGCCTTGGCCTGGGACTGTGGATCCCCTGCCTGGCCCCCAGGCTCAGGGGCAAGGGCCCGGAGAGAGCACCACCCCGAAGCGCTTTTCTCCCGGGCTTGGGAGCATTGTGCGTGCTTGGTGGGAACAGTGGGCGGGAGTGCTTGCAAACCGGCCTTTGAAGGCAGCCGGGGAGGTCTTCCAGTGGGAGAGGGCCGGTTGTGCTCAGAGGCCCCACAGGCCAGGGGCAGGACCCAGTACGGCCCCTGCCCCTGGCCAGCCTTGCCCAGACCTTCCTGCCTCGGGGGTTACAGCCCCACCAAGGGGCAGGCTGCGGGGACTGGGTCCAGACATGCCCGGGCGCCTCCCCAGGCTCATCCCCGCTGGTGCCTTTCCCCTGGGCCTAGGCCTCGGTTGAGGCCTCCTTGGAGAGGAGGTTGCTGGCAGGGGCTGTCTCCACACTGCAAGGTGCTGGAGCTCAGAGGGCCTCGTCAGAGGGAAGGGACCAGCAAGGGGCTGGATGCCCAAGACGTCTTTGGCCCAGCAGCCTCAGGGCAGCAGGGAGAGCAAGAGGCCCAACTTGCCCCTAGGTCGGCTCTGCCCCTTCCCACACAGGCGGCCAGCCCAGCAGCTGCCTGACAGACTCTGGCTCCCCCGAGCTCTCTGCCGGTGCAGGGGGCAGGAACAGACGTGTGCATGTGGTTCTGACTTGGCCTGGGAGTGTGGACACCGTGCCTTGATCCCAGGCTCAGGGGCAAGGGCCCTGAGAGAGCACCACCCTGAAGCGCTTTTCTCCCGGGCTTGGGAGCATTGTGCACGCCTGCTGGGAACAGTGTGCGGGAGCGCTTGCAAACCGGCCTTTGGAGGCAGCCGGGGATGTCTTACAGTTGGAGAGGGCCGGTTGTGCTCAGAGGCCCCACAGGCCAGGGGCAGGACGCAGCAGGGCCCCTGACCCTGGCCAGCCTTGCCCAGACCTTCCTGGCCTCTGGGGGTACTGCCCCACCAAGGGGCAGGCTGCGGGGACTGGGTCCAGACATGCCCGGGCGCCTCCCCAGGCTCATCCCCGCTGGTGCCTTTCCCCTGGGCCTAGGCCTCGGGTGAGGCCTCCTTGGAGAGGAGGTTGCTGGCAGGGGCTGTCTCCACACTGCAAGGTGCAGGAGCTCAGAGGGCCTCGTCAGAGGGAAGGGACCAGTAAGGGGCTGGATGCCCAAGACGTCTTTGGCCCAGCAGCCTCAGGGCAGCAGGGAGAGGAAGAGGCCCAACTTGCCCCTAGGTCGGCTCTGCCCCTTCCCACACAGGCGGCCAGCCCAGCAGCTGCCTGACAGACTCTGGCTCCCCCGAGCTCTCTGCCAGTGCAGGGGACAGGAACAGACGTGGGCATGTGGTTCTGCCTTGGCCTGGGAGTGTGGACACCCTGCCTTGCCCCCAGGCTCAGGGGCAAGGGCCCGGAGAGAGCACCACCCCGAAGCACTTTTCTCCCGGGCTTGGGAGCATTGTGCGAGCCTGGCGTGAACAGCGGGCGGGAGTGTTTGCAAACAGGACTTTGGAGGCAGCCGGGGAGGTCTTCCAGTGGGAGAGGGCCGGTTGTGCTCAGAGTCCTCACAGGCCAGGGGCAGGACCCAGCAGGGCCCCTGCCCCTGGCCAGCCTTGCCCAGACCTTCCTGGCCTCCGGGGGTACTGCCCCACCAAGGGGCAGGCTGCGGGGACTGGGTCCAGACATGTCCGTGCGCCTCCCCAGGATCATCCCCGCTGGTGCCTTTCCCCTGGGTGTAGGCCTCGGTTGAGGCTTCTTTGGAGAGGAGGTTGCTGGCAGGGGCTGTCTCCACACTGCAAGGTGCTGGAGCTCAGAGGGCCTCGTCAGAGGGAAGGGACCAGCAAAGGGCTGGATGCCCAAGACCTCTTTGACCCAGCAGACTCAGGGCAGCAGGGACAGCAAGAGGCCCAACTTGCCCCTATGTCGGCTCTGCCCCGTAGCACACAGGCAGCCAGTCCAGCAGCAGTCTGGCAGTCTCTGGCTCCCCCGAGCTCTCTGCCGGTGTAGGGGGCAGGAACAGACGTGTGCATGTCGTTCTGCCTTGGCCTGGGAGTGTGTTCCCCCTGCCTGGCCCCCAGGCTCAGGAGCAAGGGCCCGGAGAGAGCACCACCCCGAAGCGCTTTTCTCCCGGGCTTGGGAGCATTGTGCGTGCCTGGCGGGAACAGCGGGCGGGAGTGCTTGCAAACCGGCCTTTGGAGGCAGACGGGGAGGTCTTCCAGCGGGAGAGTGCCGGTTGTGCTCAGAGGCCCCACAGGCCAGGGGCAGGACCCAGCAGTGTCCCTGCCCCTGGCAGCCTTGCCCAGACCTTCCTGGCCTCCGGGGGTACTACCCCAGCTAGGGGCAGGCTGCGGGGACTGGGTCCAGACATGCCCGGGCGCCTCCCCAGGCTCATCCCCGCTGGTGCCTTTCCCCTGGGCCTAGTCCTCGGTTGAGGCCTCCTTGGAGAGGAGGTTGCTGGCAGGGGCTGTCTCCACACTGCAAGGTGCTGGAGCTCAGAGGGCCTCGTCAGCGGGAAGGGACCAGCAAGCGGCTGGATGCCCAAGACCTCTTTGGCCCAGCAGCCTCAGGGCAGCAGGGAGAGCAAGAGGTCCAACTTGCCCCTAGGTCGGCTCTGCCCCTTCCCACACAGGCAGCCAACCCAGCAGCTGCCTGACAGACTCTGGCTCCCCCGAGCTCTCTGCCGGTGCAGGGGTCAGGAACAGACGTGTGCATGTGGTTCTGCCTTGGTCTGGGAGTGTGGACCCACTGCCTGGACCCCAGGCTCAGGGGCAAGGGCCCGGAGAGAGCAACACCCCGAAGCGCTTTTCTCCCGGGCTTGGGAGCATTGTGCGTGCCTGGCGGGAACAGCGGGCGGGAGTGTTGGCAAACCGGCCTTTGGAGGCAGCCGGGGAGGTTTCCAGTGGGAGAGGGCCGGTTGTGCTCAGAGGCCCCACAGGCCAGGGGCAGGACACAGCAGTGTCCCTGCCCCTGGCAGCCTTGCCCAGACCTTCCTGGCCTCCGGGGGTGCTGCCCCACCAAGGGGCAGGCTGCGGGAACTGGGTCCAGACATGCCCGGGCGCCTCCCCAGGCTCATCCCCGCTGGTGCCTTTCCCCTGGGCCTAGGCCTCGGTTGAGGCCTCCTTGGAGAGGAGGTTGCTGGCAGGGGCTGTCTCCACACTGCAAGGTGCTGGAGCTCAGAGGGCCTCGTCAGCGGGAAGGGACCAGCAAGGGGCTGGATGCCCAAGACCTCTTTGGCCCAGCAGCCTCAGGGCAGCAGGGAGAGCAAGAGGCCCAACTTGCCCCTAGGTCGGCTCTGCCCCTTCCCACACAGGCGGCCAGCCCAGCAGCTGCCTGACAGACTGTGGCTCCCCCGAGCTCTCTGCCGGTGCAGGGGTCAGGAACAGACGTGTGCATGTGGTTCTGCCTTGGTCTGGGAGTGTGGACCCACTGCCTGGCCCCCACGCTGAGGGGCAAGGGCCCGGAGAGAGCAACACCCCGAAGCGCTTTTCTCCCGGGCTTGGGAGAATTGTGCGTGCCTGGCGGGAACAGCGGGCGGGAGTGTTGGCAAACCTGCCTTTGGAGGCAGCCGCGGAGGTCTTCCAGTGGGAGAGGGCCGGTTGTGCTCAGAGGCCCGACAGGCCAGGGGCAGGACCCAGCAGGGCCCCTGCCCCTGGCCAGCCTTGCCCAGACCTTCCTGGCCTCCGGGGGTGCTGCCCCACCAAGGGGCAGGCTGCGGGGACTGGGTCCAGACATGCCCGGGCGCCTCCCCAGGCTCATCCCCGCTGGTGCCTTTCCCCTGGTCCTAAGCCTCGGTTGAGGCCTCCTTGGAGAGGAGGTTGCTGGCAGGGGCTGTCTCCACACTGCAAGGTGCTGGAGCTCAGAGGGCCTCGTCAGAGGGAAGGGACCAGCAAGGGGCTGGATGCCCAAGACCTCTTTGCCCCAGCAGCCTCAGGGCAGCAGGGAGGGCAAGAGGCCCAACTTGCCCCTAGGTCGGCTCTGCCACTTCCCACACAGGCGGCCAGCCCAGCAGCTGCCTGACAGACTCTGGCTCCCCCGAGCTCTCTGCCGGTGCAGGGGACAGGAACAGATGTGGGCATGTGTTTCTGCCTTGGCCTGGGAGAGTGTTCCCCCTGCCTAGCCCCCAGGATCAGGGGCAAGGGCCCGGAGAGAGCACCACTCCGAAGTGCTTTTCTCCCGGGCTTGGGAGCATTGTGCGAGCCTGACGTGAACAGCGGGCGGGAGTGTTTGCAAACCGGCCTTTGGAGGCAGCCGGGGAGGTCTTCCAGTGGGAGAGGGCCGGTTGTGCTCAGAGGCCCCACAGGCCAGGGTCAGGACCCAGCACGGCCCCTGCCCCTGGCCAGACTTGCCCAGACCTTCCTGGCCTCCGGGGGTACTGCCCCACCAAGGGGCAGGCTGTGGGGACTGGGTCCAGACATGTCCGTGCGCCTCCCCATGATCATCCCCGCTGGTGCATTTCCCCTGGGTGTAGGCCTCGGTTGAGGCCTCTTTGGAGAGGAGGTTGCTGGCAGGGGCTGTCTCCACACTGCAAGGTGCTGGAGCTCAGAGGGCCTCGTCAGAGGGAAGGGACCATCAAGGGGCTGGATGCCCAAGACCTCTTTGACCCAGCAGACTCAGGGCAGCAGGGAGAGCAAGAGGCCCAACTTGCCCATAGGTCGGCTCTGCCCCGTCGCACACAGGCAGCCAGTCCAGCAGCAGTCTGACAGTCTCTGGCTCCCCCGAGCTCTCTGCCGGTGTAGGGGGCAGGAACAGACGTGTGCATGTGGTTCTGACTTGGCCTGGGAGTGTGGACACCGTGCCTTGACCCCAGGCTCAGGGGCAAGGGCCCTGAGAGAGCACCACCCTGAAGCGCTTTTCTCCCGGGCTTGGGAGCATTGTGCACGCCTGCTGGGAACAGTGTGCGGGAGCGCTTGCAAACCGGCCTTTGGAGGCAGCCGGGGATGTCTTACAGTTGGAGAGAGCCGGTTGTGCTCAGAGGCCCCACAGGCCAGGGGCAGGATGCAGCAGGGCCCCTGACCCTGGCCAGCCTTGCCCAGACCTTCCTGGCCTCTGGGGGTACTGCCCCACCAAGGGGCAGGCTGCGGGGACTGGGTCCAGACATGCCCGGGCGCCTCCCCAGGCTCATCCCCGCTGGTGCCTTTCCCCTGGGCCTAGGCCTCGGGTGAGGCCTCCTTGGAGAGGAGGTTGCTGGAAGGGGCTGTCTCCACACTGCAAGGTGCAGGAGCTCAGAGGGCCTCGTCAGAGGGAAGGGACCAGTAAGGGGCTGGATGCCCAAGACGTCTTTGGCCCAGCAGCCTCAGGGCAGCAGGGAGAGCAAGAGGCCCAACTTGCCCCTAGGGCGGCTCTGCCCCTTCCCACACAGGCGGCCAGCCCAGCAGCTGCCTGACAGACTCTGGCTCCCCCGAGCTCTCTGCCAGTGCAGGGGACAGGAATAGACGTGGGCATGTGGTTCTGCCTTGGCCTGGGAGTGTGTTCCCCCTGCCTTGCCCCCAGGCTCAGGGGCAAGGGCCCGGAGAGAGCACCACCCCGAAGCACTTTTCTCCCGGGCTTGGGAGCATTGTGCGAGCCTGGCGTGAACAGCGGGCGGGAGTGTTTGCAAACAGGACTTTGGAGGCAGCCGGGGAGGTCTTCCAGTGGGAGAGGGCCGGTTGTGCTCAGAGTCCTCACAGGCCAGGGGCAGGACCCAGCAGGGCCCCTGCCCCTGGCCAGCCTTGCCCAGACCTTCCTGGCCTCCGGGGGTACTGCCCCACCAAGGGGCAGGCTGCGGGGACTGGGTCCAGACATGTCCGTGCGCCTCCCCAGGATCATCCCCGCTGGTGCCTTTCCCCTGGGTGTAGGCCTCGGTTGAGGCCTCTTTTGAGAGGAGGTTGCTGGCAGGGGCTGTCTCCACACTGCAAGGTGCTGGAGCTCAGAGGGCCTCGTCAGAGGGAAGGGACCAGCAAAGGGCTGGATGCCCAAGACCTCTTTGACCCAGCAGACTCAGGGCAGCAGGGACAGCAAGAGGCCCAACTTGCCCCTTTGTCGGCTCTGCCCCGTCGCACACAGGCAGCCAGTCCAGCAGCAGTCTGGCAGTCTCTGGCTCCCCCGAGCTCTCTGCCGGTGTAGGGGGCAGTAACAGACGTGTGCATGTCGTTCTGCCTTGGCCTGGGAGTGTGTTCCCCCTGCCTGGCCCCCAGGCTCAGGAGCAAGGGCCCGGAGAGAGCACCACCCCAAAGCGCTTTTCTCCCGGGCTTGGGAGCATTGTGCGTGCCTGGCGGGAACAGCGGGCGGGAGTGCTTGCAAACCGGCCTTTGGAGGCAGACGGGGAGGTCTTCCAGCGGGAGAGTGCCGGTTGTGCTCAGAGGCCCCACAGGCCAGGGGCAGGACCCAGCAGTGTCCCTGCCCCTGGCAGCCTTGCCCAGACCTTCCTGGCCTCCGGGGGTACTACCCCAGCAAGGGGCAGGCTGCGGGGACTGGGTCCAGACATGCCCGGGCGCCTCCCCAGGCTCATCCCCGCTGGTGCCTTTCCCCTGGGCCTAGGCCTCGGTTGAGGCCTCCTTGGAGAGGAGGTTGCTGGCAGGGGCTGTCTCCACACTGCAAGGTGCTGGAGCTCAGAGGGCCTCGTCAGCGGGAAGGGACCAGCAAGGGGCTGGATGCCCAAGACGTCTTTGGCCCAGCAGCCTCAGGGCAGCAGGGAGAGCAAGAGGCCCAACTTGCCCCTAGGTCGGCTCTGCCCCTTCCCACACAGGCAGCCAACCCAGCAGCTGCCTGACAGACTCTGGCTCCCCCGAGCTCTCTGCCGGTGCAGGGGTCAGGAAGAGACGTGTGCATGTGGTTCTGCCTTGGTCTGGGAGTGTGGACACACTGCCTGGACCCCAGGCTCAGGGGCAAGGGCCCGGAGAGAGCAACACCCCGAAGCGCTTTTCTCCCGGGCTTGGGAGCATTGTGCGTGCCTGGCGGGAACAGCGGGCGGGAGTGTTGGCAAACCGGCCTTTGGAGGCAGCCGGGGAGGTTTCCAGTGGGAGAGGGCCGGTTGTGCTCAGAGGCCCCACAGGCCAGGGGCAGGACACAGCAGTGTCCCTTCCCCTGGCAGCCTTGCCCAGACCTTCCTGGCCTCCGGGGGTGCTGCCCCACCAAGGGGCAGGCTGCGGGGACTGGGTCCAGACATGCCCGGGCGCCTCCCCAGGCTCATCCCCGCTGGTGCCTTTCCCCTGGGCCTAGGCCTCGGTTGAGGCCTCCTTGGAGAGGAGGTTGCTGGCAGGGGCTGTCTCCACACTGCAAGGTGCTGGAGCTCAGAGGGCCTCGTCAGCGGGAAGGGACCAGCAAGGGGCTGGATGCCCAAGACCTCTTTGGCCCAGCAGCCTCAGGGCAGCAGGGAGAGCAAGAGGCCCAACTTGCCCCTAGGTCGGCTCTGCCCCTTCCCACACAGGCGGCCAGCCCAGCAGCTGCCTGACAGACTCTGGCTCCCCCGAGCTCTCTGCCGGTGCTGGGGTCAGGAACAGACGTGTGCATGTGGTTCTGCCTTGGTCTGGGAGTGTGGACCCACTGCCTGGCCCCCACGCTGAGGGGCAAGGGCCCGGAGAGAGCAACACCCCGAAGCGCTTTTCTCCTGGGCTTGGGAGAATTGTGCGTGCCTGGCGGGAACAGCGGGCGGGAGTGTTGGCAAACCTGCCTTTGGAGGCAGCCGCGGAGGTCTTCCAGTGGGAGAGGGCCGGTTGTGCTCAGAGGCCCCACAGGCCAGGGGCAGGACCCAGCAGGGCCCCTGCCCCTGGCCAGCCTTGCCCAGACCTTCCTGGCCTCCGGGGGTACTGCCCCACCAAGGGGCAGGCTGCGGGGACTGGGTCCAGACATGCCCGGGCGCCTCCCCAGGCTCATCCCCGCTGGTGCCTTTCCCCTGGTCCTAGGCCTCGGTTGAGGCCTCCTTGGAGAGGAGGTTGCTGGCAGGGGCTGTCTCCACACTGCAAGGTGCTGGAGCTCAGAGGGCCTCGTCAGAGGGAAGGGACCAGCAAGGGGCTGGATGCCCAAGACCTCTTTGGCCCAGCAGCCTCAGGGCAGCAGGGAGGGCAAGAGGCCCAACTTGCCCCTAGGTCGGCTCTGCCACTTCCCACACAGGCGGCCAGCCCAGCAGCTGCCTGACAGACTCTGGCTCCCCCGAGCTCTCTGCCGGTGCAGGGGACAGGAACAGACGTGGGCATGTGTTTCTGCCTTGGCCTGGGAGTGTGTTCCCCCTGCCTAGCCCCCAGGATCAGGGGCAAGGGCCCGGAGAGAGCACCACTCCGAAGTGCTTTTCTCCCGGGCTTGGGAGCATTGTGCGAGCCTGACGTGAACAGCGGGCGGGAGTGTTTGCAAACCGGCCTTTGGAGGCAGCCGCGGAGGTCTTCCAGTGGGAGAGGGCCGGTTGTGCTCAGAGGCCCCACAGGCCAGGGTCAGGACCCAGCATGGCCCCTGCCCCTGGCCAGACTTGCCCAGACCTTCCTGGCCTCCGGTGGTACTGCCCCACCAAGGGGCAGGCTGCGGAGACTGGGTCCAGACATGTCCGTGCGCCTCCCCAGGATCATCCCCGCTGGTGCCTTTCCCCTGGGTGTAGTCCTCGGTTGAGGCCTCTTTGGAGAGGAGGTTGCTGGCAGGGGCTGTCTCCACACTGCAAGGTGCTGGAGCTCAGAGGGTCTCGTCAGAGGGAAGGCATCAGCAAAGGGCTGGATGCCCAAGACCTCTTTGACCCAGCAGCCTCAGGGCAGCAGGGAGAGCAAGAGGCCCAACTTGCCCCTAGGTCGGCTCTGCCCCGTCCCACACAGGCAGCCAGCCCAGCAGCAGCCTGGCAGTCTCTGGCTCCCCCGAGCTCTCTGCCGGTGTAGGGGGCAGGAACAGACGTGTGCATGTCGTTCTCCCTTGGCCTGGGAGTGTGTTCCCCCTGCCTGGCCCCAGGCTCAGGGGCAAGGGCCCGGAGAGAGCACCACCCCGAAGCGCTTTTCTCCCGGGCTTGGGAGCATTGTGCGTGCCTGGCGGGAACAGCGGGTGGGAGTACTTGCAAACCGTCTTTTGGAGGCAGACGGGGAGGTCTTCCAGCGGGAGAGTGCCGGTTGTGCTCAGACGCCCCACAGGCCAGGGGCAGGACCCAACAGTGTCCCTGGCAGCCTTGCCTAGACCTTCCTGGCCTCCGGGGGTACTGCCCCACCAAGGGGCAGGCTGCGGGGACTGGGTCCAGACATGGCCGGGCGCCTCCCCAGGCTCATCCCCGCTGGGGCCTTTCCCCTAGGCCTAAGCCTCGGTTGAGGCCTCCTTGGAGAGGAGGTTGCTGGCAGGGGCTGTCTCCATACAGCAAGGTGCTGGAGCTCAGAGGGCCTCATCAGAGGGAAGGGACCAGCAAGGGGCTGGATGCCCAAGACCTCTTTAGCCCAGCAGCCTCAGGGCTGCAGGGAGAGCAAGAGGCCCAACTTGCCCCTAGGTCGGCTCTGCCCCTTCCCACACAGGCGGCCAGCCCAGCAGCTGCCTGACAGACTCTGGCTCCCCCCAGCTCTCTGCCGGTGGAGGGGGCAGGAACAGACGTGTGCATGTGGTTCTGCCTTGGCCTGGGACTCTGGATCCCCTGCCTGGCCCCCAGGCTCAGGGGAAAGGGCCCGGAGAGAGCACCACCCCGAAGCGCTTTTCTCCCGGGCTTGGGAGCATTGTGCGTGCTTGGTGGGAACAGTGGGCGGGAGTGCTTGCAAACCGGCCTTTGAAGGCAGCCGGGGAGGTCTTCCAGTGGGAGAGGGCCGGTTGTGCTCAGAGGCCCCACAGGCCAGGGGCAGGACCCAGCAGGGCCCCTGCCCCTGGCCAGCCTTGCCCAGACCTTCCTGCCTCCGGGGTTACAGCCCCACCAAGGGGCAGGCTGCGGGGACTGGGTCCAGACATGCCCGGGCGCCTCCCCAGGCTCATCCCCGCTGGTGCCTTTCCCCTGGGCCTAGGCCTCGGTTGAGGCCTCCTTGGAGAGGAGGTTGCTGGCAGGGGCTGTCTCCACACTGCAAGGTGCTGGAGCTCAGAGGGCCTCGTCAGAGGGAAAGGACCAGTGAGGGGCTGGATGCCCAAGACGTCTATGGCCCAGCAGCCTCAGGGCAGCAGGGAGAGCAAGAGGCCCAACTTGCCCCTAGGTCGGCTCTGCCCCTTCCCACACAGGCGGCCAGCCCAGCAGCTGCCTGACAGACTCTGGCTCCCCCAAGCTCTCTGCCGGTGCAGGGGACAGGAACAGACGTGGGCATGTGTTTCTGCCTTGGCCTGGGAGTGTGTTCCCCCTGCCTTGCCCCCAGGCTCAGGGGCAAGGGCCCGGAGAGAGCACCACTCCGAAGTGCTTTTCTCCCGGGCTTGAGAGCATTGTGCGAGCCTGACGTGAACAGCGGGCGGGAGTGTTTGCAAACAGGATTTTGGAGGCAGCCGGGGAGGTCTTCCAGTGGGAGTGGGCCGGTTGTGCTCAGAGGCCCCACAGGCCAGGGTCAGGACCCAGCAGGGCCCCTGCCCCTGGCCAGACTTGCCCAGACCTTCCTGGCCTCAGGGGGTACTGCCCCACCAAGGGGCAGGCTGCGGAGACTGGGTCCAGACATGTCCGTGCGCCTCCCCAGGATCATCCCCGCTGGTGCCTTTCCCCTGGGTGTAGTCCTCGGTTGAGGCCTCTTTGGAGAGGAGGTTGCTGGCAGGGGCTGTCTCCACACTGCAAGGTGCTGGAGCTCAGAGGGCCTCGTCAGAGGGAAGGGACCAGCAAAGGCCTGGATGCCCAAGACCTCTTTGGCCCAGCAGCCTCAGGGCAGCAGGGAGAGCAAGAGTCCCAACTTGCCCCTAGGTCGGATCTGCCCCGTCCCACACAGGCAGCCAGCCCAGCAGCAGCCTGGCAGTCTCTGGCTCCCCCGAGCTCTCTGCCGGTGTAGGGGGCAGGAACAGACGTGTGCATGTGGTTCTGCCTTGGCCTGGGACTGTGGATCCCCTGCCTGGCCCCCAGGCTCAGGGGCAAGGGCCCGGAGAGAGCACCACACCGAAGCGCTTTTCTCCCGGGCTTGGGAGCATTGTGCGTGCTTGGTGGAACAGTGGGCGGGAGTGCTTGCAAACCGGCCTTTGAAGGCAGCCGGGGAGGTCTTCCAGTGGGAGAGGGCCGGTTGTGCTCAGAGGCCCCACAGGCCAGGGGCAGGACCCAGTACGGCCCCTGCCCCTGGCCAGCCTTGCCCAGACCTTCCTGCCTCCGGGGTTACAGCCCCACCAAGGGGCAGGCTGCGGGGACTGGGTCCAGACATGCCCGGGCGCCTCCCCAGGCTCATCCCCGCTGGTGCCTTTCCCCTGGGCCTAGGCCTCGGTTGAGGCCTCCTTGGAGAGGAGGTTGCTGGCAGGGGCTGTCTCCACACTGCAAGGTGCTGGAGCTCAGAGGGCCTCGTCAGAGGGAAGGGACCAGCAAGGGGCTGGATGCCCAAGACTTCTTTGGCCCAGCAGCCTCAGGGCAGCAGGGAGAGCAAGAGGCCCAACTTGCCCCTAGGTCGGCTCTGCCCCTTCCCACACAGGCGGCCAGCCCAGCAGCTGCCTGACAGACTCTGGCTCCCCCGAGCTCTCTGCCGGTGCAGGGGGCAGGAACAGACGTGTGCATGTGGTTCTGACTTGGCCTGGGAGTGTGGACACCGTGCCTTGACCCCAGGCTCAGGGGCAAGGGCCCTGAGAGAGCACCACCCTGAAGCGCTTTTCTCCCGGGCTTGGGAGCATTGTGCACGCCTGCTGGGAACAGTGTGCGGGAGCGCTTGCAAACCGGCCTTTGGAGGCAGCCGGGGATGTCTTACAGTTGGAGAGGGCCGGTTGTGCTCAGAGGCCCCACAGGCCAGGGGCAGGATGCAGCAGGGCCCCTGACGCTGGCCAGCCTTGCCCAGACCTTCCTGGCCTCTGGGGGTACTGCCCCACCAAGGGGCAGGCTGCGGGGACTGGGTCCAGACATGCCCGGGCGCCTCCCCAGGCTCATCCCCGCTGGTGCCTTTCCCCTGGGCCTAGGCCTCGGGTGAGGCCTCCTTGGAGAGGAGGTGGCTGGCGGGGGCTGTCTCCACACTGCAAGGTGCAGGAACTCAGAGGACCTCGTCAGAGGGAAGGGACCAGTAAGGGGCTGGATGCCCAAGACGTCTTTGGCCCAGCAGCCTCAGGGCAGCAGGGAGAGCAAGAGGCCCAACTTGCCCCTAGGGCGGCTCTGCCCCTTCCCACACAGGCGGCCAGCCCAGCAGCTGCCTGACAGACTCTGGCTCCCCCGAGCTCTCTGCCAGTGCAGGGGACAGGAACAGACGTGGGCATGTGGTTCTGCCTTGGCCTGGGAGTGTGTTCCCCCTGCCTTGCCCCCAGGCTCAGGGGCAAGGGCCCGGAGAGAGCACCACCCCGAAGCACTTTTCTCCCGGGCTTGGGAGCATTGTGCGAGCCTGGCGTGAACAGCGGGCGGGAGTGTTTGCAAACAGGACTTTGGAGGCAGCCGGGGAGGTCTTCCAGTGGGAGAGGGCCGGTTGTGCTCAGAGTCCTCACAGGCCAGGGGCAGGACACAGCAGGGCCCCTTCCCCTGGCCAGCCTTGCCCAGACCTTCCTGGCCTCCGGGGGTACTGCCCCACCAAGGGGCAGGCTGCGGGGACTGGGTCCAGACATGTCCGTGCGCCTCCCCAGGATCATCCCCGCTGGTGCCTTTCCCCTGGGTGTAGGCCTCGGTTGAGGCCTCTTTGGAGAGGAGGTTGCTGGCAGGAGCTGTCTCCACACTGCAAGGTGCTGGAGCTCAGAGGGCCTCGTCAGAGGGAAGGGACCAGCAAAGGGCTGGATGCCCAAGACCTCTTTGACCCAGCAGACTCAGGGCAGCAGGGACAGCAAGAGGCCCAACTTGCCCCTATGTCGGCTCTGCCCCGTCGCACACAGGCAGCCAGTCCAGTAGCAGTCTGGCAGTCTCTGGCTCCCCCGAGCTCTCTGCCGGTGTAGGGGGCAGGAACAGACGTGTGCATGTCGTTCTGCCTTGGCCTGGGAGTGTGTTCCCCCTGCCTGGCCCCCAGGCTCAGGAGCAAGGGCCCGGAGAGAGCACCACCCCGAAGCGCTTTTCTCCCGGGCTTGGGAGCATTGTGCGTGCCTGGCGGGAACAGCGGGCGGGAGTGCTTGCAAACCGGCCTTTGGAGGCAGACGGGGAGGTCTTCCAGCGGGAGAGTGCCGGTTGTGCTCAGAGGCCCCACAGGCCAGGGGCAGGACCCAGCAGTGTCCCTGCCCCTGGCAGCCTTGCCCAGACCTTCCTGGCCTCCGGGGGTACTACCCCAGCAAGGGGCAGGCTGCGGGGACTGGGTCCAGACATGCCCGGGCGCCTCCCCAGGCTCATCCCCGCTGGTGCCTTTCCCCTGGGCCTAGTCCTCGGTTGAGGCCTCCTTGGAGAGGAGGTTGCTGGCAGGGGCTGTCTCCACACTGCAAGGTGCTGGAGCTCAGAGGGCCTCGTCAGCGGGAAGGGACCAGCAAAGGGCTGGATGCCCAAGACCTCTTTGGCCCAGCAGCCTCAGGGCAGCAGGGAGAGCAAGAGGCCCAACTTGCCCCTAGGTCGGCTCTGCCCCTTCCCACACAGGCAGCCAACCCAGCAGCTGCCTGACAGACTCTGGCTCCCCCGAGCTCTCTGCCGGTGCAGGGGTCAGGAACAGACGTGTGCTTGTGGTTCTGCCTTGGTCTGGGAGTGTGGACCCACTGCCTGGACCCCAGGCTCAGGGGCAATGACCCGGAGAGAGCAACACCCCGAAGCGCTTTTCTCCCGGGCTTGGGAGCATTGTGCGTGCCTGGCGGGAACAGCGGGCGGGAGTGTTGGCAAACCGGCCTTTGGAGGCAGCCGGGGAGGTTTCCAGTGGGAGAGGGCCGGTTGTGCTCAGAGGCCCCACAGGCCAGGGGCAGGACAGAGCAGTGTCCCTGCCCCTGGCAGCCTTGCCCAGACCTTCCTGGCCTCCGGGGGTGCTGCCCCACCAAGGGGCAGCCTGCGGGGACTGGGTCCAGACATGCCCGGGCGCCTCCCCAGGCTCATCCCCGCTGGTGCCTTTCCCCTGGGCCTAGGCCTCGGTTGAGGCCTCCTTGGAGAGGAGGTTGCTGGCAGGGGCTGTCTCCACACTGCAAGGTGCTGGAGCTCAGAGGGCCTCGTCAGAGGGAAGGGACCAGCAAGGGGCTGGATGCCCAAGACCTCTTTGGCCCAGCAGCCTCAGGGCAGCAGGGAGAGGAAGAGGCCCAACTTGCCCCTAGGTCGGCTCTGCCCCTTCCCACACAGGCGGCCAGCCCAGCAGCTGCCTGACAGACTCTGGCTCCCCCGAGCTCTCTGCCGGTGCAGGGGTCAGGAACAGACGTGTGCATGTGGTTCTGCCTTGGTCTGGGAGTGTGGACCCACTGCCTGGCCCCCACGCTGAGGGGCAAGGGCCCTGAGAGAGCACCACCCTGAAGCGCTTTCTCCCAGGCTTGGGAGCATTGTGCACGCCTGCTGGGAACAGTGGGCGGGAGCGCTTGCAAACCGGCCTTTGGAGGCAGCCGGGGATGTCTTACAGTTGGAGAGGGCCGGTTGTGCTCAGAGGCCCCACAGGCCAGGGGCAGGACCCAGCAGGGCCCCTGCCCCTGGCCAGCCTTGCCCAGACCTTCCTGGCCTCCGGGGGTACTGCCCCACCAAGGGGCAGGCTGCGGGGACTGGGTCCAGACATGCTCGGGCGCCTCCCCTGGATCATCCCCGCTGGTGCCTTTCCCCTGGGCCTAGGCCTCGGTTGAGGCCTCCTTGGAGAGGAGGTTGCTGGCAGGGGCTGTCTCCACACTGCAAGGTGCTGGAGCTCAGAGAGCCTCGTCAGAGAGAAGGGACCAGTAAGGGGCTGGATGCCCAAGACATCTTTGGCCCAGCAGCCTCAGGGCAGCAGGGAGAGCAAGAGGCCCAACTTGCCCCTAGGGCGGCTCTGCCCCTTCCCACACAGGCGGCCAACCCAGCAGCTGCCTGACAGACTCTGGCTCCCCCGAGCTCTCTGCCAGTGCAGGGGACAGGAACAGACGTGGGCATGTCGTTCTGCCTTGGCCTGGGAGTGTGTTCCCCCTGCCTTGCCCCCAGGCTCAGGGGCAAGGGCCCGGAGAGAGCACCACACCGAAGCGCTTTTCTCCCCGGCTTGGGAGCTTTGTGCATTCTTGACGTGAACAGCGGGCGGGAGTGTTTGCAAACAGGACTTTGGAGGCAGCCGGGGAGGTCTTCCAGTGGGAGAGGGCCGGTTGTGCTCAGAGGCCCCACAGGCCAGGGGCAGGACCCAGCAGGGCCCCTGCCCCTGGCCAGACTTGCCCAGACCTTCCTGGCCTCCGGGGGTACTGCCCCACCAAGGGGCAGGCTGCGGAGACTGGGTCCAGACATGTCCGTGCGCCTCCCCAGGATCATCCCCGCTGGTGCCTTTCCCCTGGGTTAGGCCTCGGTTGAGGCCTCTTTGGAGAGGAGGTTGCTGACAGGGGCTGTCTCCACACTGCAAAGTGCTGGAGCTCAGAGGGCCTCGTCAGAGGGAAGGCACCAGCAAAGGGCTGGATGCCCAAGACCTCTTTGACCCAGCAGCCTCAGGGCAGCAGGGAGAGCAAGATGCCCAACTTGCCACTAGGTCGGCTCTGCCCCGTACCACACAGGCAGCCAGCCCAGCAGCAGCCTGACCGTCTCTGGCTCCCCCGAGCTCTCTAACGGTGTAGGGGGCAGAAACAGACGTGTGCATGTCATTCTCCCTTGGCCTGGGAGTGTGTTCCCCCTGCCTGGCCCCCAGGCTCAGGGGCAAGGGCCCGGAGAGAGCACCACCCCGAAGCGCTTTTCTCCCGGGCTTGGGAGCATTGTGCGTGCCTGGCGGGAACAGCGGGTGGTAGTGCTTGCAAACCGTCCTTTGGAGGCAGACGGGGAGGTCTTCCAGCGGGAGAGTGCCGGTTGTGCTCAGACGCCCCACAGGCCAGGGGCAGGACCCAGCAGTGTCCCTGCCCCTGGCAGCCTTGCCCAGACATTCCTGGCCTCCGGGGGTACTGCCCCACCAAGGGGCAGGCTGCAGGAACTGGGTCCAGACATGGCCGGGCGCCTCCCCAGGCTCATCCCCGCTGGTGCCTTTCCCCTAGGCCTAGGCCTCGGTTGAGGCCTCCTTGGAGAGGAGGTTGCTGGCAGGGGCTGTCTCCACACTGCAAGGTGCTGGAGCTCAGAGGGCCTCATCAGAGGGAAGGGACCAGCAAGGGCCTGGATGCCCAAGACCTCTTTGGCCCAGCAGCCTCAGGGCAGCAGGGAGAGCAAGAGGCCCAACTTGCCCCTAGGTCGGTTCTGCCCCTTTCCACACAGGCCGCCAGCCCAGCAGCTGCCTGGCATACTCTGGCTCCCCCGAGCTCTCTGCCGGTGCAGGCGTCAGGAACAGACGTGTGCATGTGGTTCTGCCTTGGTCTGGGAGTGTGGACCCACTGCCTGGACCCCAGGCTCAGGGGCAAGGGCCCAGAGAGAGCAACACCCCGAAGCGCTTTTCTCCCGGGCTTGGGAGCATTGTGCGTGCCTTGCGGGAACAGCGGTCGGGAGTGTTGGCAAACCGGCCTTTGGAGGCAGCCGGGGAGGTCTTCCAGTGGGAGAGGGCCGGTTGTGCTCAGAGGCCCCACAGGCCAGGGGCAGGACCCAGCATGGCCCCTGCCCCTGGCCAGCCTTGCCCAGACCTTCCTGGCCTCCGGGGGTACTGCCCCACCAAGGGGCAGGCTGCGCGATGGGTCCAGACATGCCCAGGCGCCTCCCCAGGCTCATCCCCGCTGGTGCCTTTCCCCTGGGCCTAGGCCTCGGTTGAGGCCTCCTTGGAGAGGAGGTTGCTGGCAGGGGCTGTCTCCACACTGCAAGGTGCTGGAGCTCAGAGGGCCTCGTCAGAGGGAAGGGACCAGCAAGGGGCTGGATGCCCAAGACCTCTTTGGCCCAGCAGCCTCAGGGCAGCATGGAGAGCAAGAGGCCCAACTTGCCCCTAGGTCGGCTCTGCCCCTTCCCACACAGGCGGCCTGCCCAGCAGCTGCCTGACATACTCTGGCTCCCCCGAGCTCTCTGCCGGTGCAGGGGGCAGGAACAGACGTGTGCATGTGGTTCTGCTTTGGCCTGGGAGTGTGGACCCCCTGCCTGGCCCCGAGGTTCAGGGGCAAGGGCCCGGTGAGAGCACCACCCCGAAGCGCTTTTTTCCCGGGCTTGGGAGCATTGTGCGTGCCTGGCGGGAACAGCGTGCGCGAGTGTTGGCAAATCGGCCTTTGGAGGCAGCCGGGGAGGTCTTCCAGCGGGACAAGCCCGCTCATGCTTAGAGGCCCCACAGGCCAGGGGCCGGACCCAGCAGGGCCCCTGCCCCAGGCCAGCCTTGCCCAGACCTTCCTGGCCTCCGGGGGTACTGCCCTACCAAGGGGCAGGCTGCGGGGACTGGGTCCAGACATTCCCGGGCGCCTCCCCAGGTTCATCCCCGCTGGTGCCTTTCCCTGGGACTAGGCCTCGGTTGAGGCCTCCTTGGAGAGGAGGTTGCTGGCAGGGTTTGTCTCCACACTGCAAGGTGCTGGAGCTCAGAGGGCCTCGTCAGATGGAAGGGACCAGCAAAGGGCTGGATTTCCAAGACCTCTTTGGCCCAGCAGCCTCAGGGCAACAGGGAGAACAAGAGGCCCAACTTGCCCCTAGGTCGGCTCTGCCCCTTCCCACACAGGCAGCCAGCCCAGCAGCTGCCTGACAGACTCTGGCTCCCCCGAGCTCTCTGCCGGTGCAGGGGGCAGGAACAGACGTGTGCATGTGGTTCTGTCTTTGCCTGGGAGTGTGGACCCCCTGCCTGGCCCCGAGGCACAGGGGCAAGGGCCCGGAGAGAGCACCACCCCAAAATGCTTTTCTCCCGGGCTTGGGAGCATTTGCGTGGCTGTCGGGAAAAGCTAGTGGGAATGCTTGCAAACCGGCCTTTGGGGGCAGCCGGGGAGGTCCTCCATGGGCCCGGAGAGAACACCACCCCGATGCGCTTTTCTCCCGGGCTTGGGAGCAGTGTGCGCGTGTGGCGGGAACAGCAGGCAGGAGTGCTTGCAAACCGGACTTTGGAGGCAGGCGCGGAGGTCTTCCAAGGGCAAGGAGTGAGCACCACCCCAAAATGCTGTTCTCCCGTGCTTGGGAGCATTGTGCGTGGCTGGTGGGAAGAGCGGGCATGAGTGCTTGCATACCGCCCATTGGAGGCAGCCGGGGAAGTCTTCAAAGGGCCCTGAGAGAGCACCACCCCGAAGCGCTTTTCTCCCGAGATTGGGAGCATTGTGTGCGGCTGGCGGGACAGCGGGAGGGAGTTCTTGCAAACCGGCCTTTGGAGGCAGCCGGGGAAGTCTTCCAAGGGCCGGGAGAGAGCACCACCCCAAAGCGCTTCTCTCCCGTGTTTTGGAGCATGTGCGTGGCTTGCGGGAACAGTGAGTGGGAGTGATTGCAAACTGGCCTTTGGGGGCAGCTGGGGTGGTCCTCCATGGGCACGGAGAGAACACCACCCCGAAGCGCATTTCGCCCGGTCTTGTTAGCATTGTGCACGGCTGGCGGGAACAGCGGGCATGAGTTCTTGCAAACCGGACTTTGGAGGCAGCCGGGGAGGTCTTTCAAGGGCCCGGAGTGAGCACCACCCCAAAATGCTTTTCTCCCGGGCTTGGGAGCATTGTACGCGGCTGGCGGGAACAGCGGGCCTGAGTGCTTGCAAACCGGCCTTTTGAGGCAGCCGGGGTGGTCTTCCGAGGGCCCGGAGAGAGCACCACCCCAAAATGCTTTTCTCCCGGGCTTGGGAGCATTGTACGCGGCTGGCGGGAACAGCGGGCCTGAGTGCTTGCAAACCGGCCTTTTGAGGCAGCCGGGGTGGTCTTCCAAGGGCCCGGAGAGAGCACCACCCCAAAATGCTTTTCTCCCGGGCTTGGGAGCATTGTGCGTGGCTGGCGGGAACAGCGGGCCTGAGTCCTTGCAAACCGGCCTTTGGAGGCAGCCGGGGACGTCTTCCAAAGGCCGGGAGAGAGCACCACCCCGAAGCGCTTTTCTCCCGGGCTTGGGTGCATTGTACGCGGCTGGCGGGAACAGCAGGCAGGAGTGCTTGCAAACCGGCCTTTGGAGGCAGCCGGGGAGGTCTTCCAAGGGCCCGGAGAGAGCACCACCTCGAAGCGCTTTTCTCTCGGGTTTTGGAGCATTGTGTGCGGCTGGTGGGACAGCAGGAGGGAATTCTTGCAAACCGGCCTTTGGAGGCAGCCAGACAAGTCTTCCAAGGGCCCGGAGAGAGCACCACCCCGAAGCGCTTTTCTCCGGGGTTTTGGAACATTGTGTGTGGCTGGCGGGAACAGCGAGTGGGAGTGCTTGCAAACTGGCCTTTGGGGGCAGCCGGGGAGGTCCTCCATGGTCCCGGAGAGAACACCACCCCGAAGCGCTTTTCTCACGGTCTTGGGAGCATTGTGCGCGGCTGGCGGGAACAGCGGGCATGAGTGCTTGTAAACTGTCCTTTGGAGGCAGCCGGGGAGGTCTTCCAAGGGCCCGGACTGATCACCACCCCAAAATGCTTTTCTCCCGGGCTTGGGAGCATTGTGCGCGGCTGTCGGGAACAGCGGACATGAGTGCTTGCAAACCGGCCTTTGGAGGCAGCCCGGGAGGTCTTCCAAGGGCCCGGAGAGAGCACCACCGCAAAATGCTTTTCTTCCGGGCTTGGGAGCATTGTGTGCGTGTGGCAGGAACAGCAGGCAGGAGTGCTTGCAAACCGGCCTTTGGAGGCAGCCGGGGAGGTCTTCCAAGGGCCCGGAGAGAGCACCACCCCAAAATGCTTTTCTCCCGGGCTTGGGAGCATTGTGCGTGGCTGGCGGAAGCAGCGGGAATGAGTACTTACAAACCGGCCTTTGGAGGCAGCCGGGGAGGTCTTGAAAGTGCCCGGAAAGAGCACCACCCCGAAGCGCTTTTCTCCCGGGCTTGGGAGCATTGTGCGCGGCTGGCGGGAACAGCAGGCAGGAGTGCTTGCAAACTGGCCTTTGGAGGCAGCCGGGGAGGTCTTCCAAGGGCCCGGAGTGAGCACCAACCCAAAATGCTTTTCTCCTGGGCTTGGGAGCATTGTGCGCGGCTGGTGGGAACAACGGGCATGAGTGCTTGCAAACCGGCCTTTGGAGGCAGCCGGGGACGTCTTCCAAGGGCCCGGAGAGAGCACCACCCCGAAGCACTTTTCTCCCGGGTTGGGAGCATTGTGCGTGGCTGGGGGGAACAGCAGGAAGGAGTCCTTGCAAACCGGCCTTTGGAGGCAGCCGGGGAGGTCTTCCAAGGGCCTGTAGAGAGCACCACCCCGAAGCGCTTTTCTCCCGGGCTTGGGAGCATTGTGCGCGGGTGGCGGGAACAGCAAGCAGGAGTGCTTGAAAACCGGCCTTTGCAGGCAGCCGGGGAGGTCTTCCAGTGCCCGGTGTGAGCACCACCCCAAAAAGCTTTTCTCCCGGGCTTGGGAGCATTGCGCGCGGCTGGCGGGAACAGCAGGCAGGAGTGCTTGAAAACCGGCCTTTGGAGGCAGCCGGGAGGTCTTCCAAGGGCCCAGAGAGAGCACCACCCTGAAGCGCTTTTCTTCCGGGCTTAGGAGCATTGTGCCCGCCTGCTGGGAACAGTGGCCGGGAGCGCTTGCAAACCGGCCTTTGGAGGCAGGCGGGGAGGTCTTCCAGTGGGAGAGGGCCGGTTGTGCTCAGAGGCCCCACAGGCCAGGGGCAGGACCCAGCAGGGCCCCTGCCCCTGGCCAGCCTTGCCCAGACCTTCCTGGCCTCCGGGGGTACTGCCCCACCAAGGGGCAGGCTGCGGGGACTGGGTCCAGACATGCTCGGGCGCCTCCCCTGGCTCATTCCCGCTGGTGCCTTTCCCCTGGGCCTAGGCCTCGGTTGAGGCCTCCTTGGAGAGGAGGTTGCTGGCAGGGGCTGTCTCCACACTGCAAGGTGCTGGAGCTCAGAGGGCCTCATCAGAGGGAAGGGACCAGCAAGGGGCTAGATGCCCAAGACGTCTTTGGCCCAGCAGCCTCAGGGCAGCAGGGAGAGCAAGAGGCCCAACTTGCCCCTAGGGCGGCTCTGCCCCTTCCACACAGGCGGCCAACCCAGTAGCTGCCTGACACTCTGGCTCCTCCAAGCTCTCTGCCGGTGCAGGGGACAGGAACAGACGTGGGCATGTGGTTCTACCTTGGCCTGGGAGTGTGTTCCCCCTGCCTGGCCCCCAGGCTCAGGGGCAAGGGCCCGGAGAGAGCACCACCCCGAAGCGCTTTTCTCCCGGGCTTGGGAGCATTGTGCGAGCCTGGCGTGAACAGCGGGCGGGAGTGTTTGCAAACATGACTTTGGAGGCAGCCGGGGAGGTCTTCCAGTGGGAGAGGGCCGGTTGTGCTCAGAGGCCTCACAGGCCAGGGGCAGGACCCAGCAGGGCCCCTGCCCCTGGCCAGCCTTGCCCAGACCTTCCTGGTCTCCGGGGGTACTGCCGCACCAAGGGTCAGGCTGCGGGGACTGGGTCCAGACATGTCCGTGCGCCTCCCTAGGATCATCCCCGCTGGTGCCTTTCCCCGGGGCGTAGGCCTCGGTTGAGGCCTCTTTGGAGAGGAGGTTGCTGGCAGGGGCTGTCTCCACACTGCAAGGTGCTGGAGCTCAGAGGGCCTCGTCAGAGGGAAGGGACCAGCAAAGGGCTGGATGCCCAAGACCTCTTTGACCCAGCAGCCTCAGGGCAGCAGGGAGAGCAAGAGGCCCAACTTGCCCCTAGGTCGGCTCTGCCCCTTCCGACACAGGCAGCCAACCCAGCAGCTGCCTGACAGACTCTGGCTCCCCCGAGCTCTCTGCCGGTGCAGGGGTCAGGAACAGACGTGTGCATGTTGTTCTGCCTTGGTCTGGGAGTGTGTACCCACTGCATGGTCCCCAGGCTCAGGGGCAAGTGCCCGGAGAGAGCAACACCCTGAAGCGCTTTTCTCCCGGGCTTGGGAGCATTGTGCGTGCCTGGCGGGAACAGCGGCCGGGAGTGTTGGCAAACCGGCCTTTGGAGGCAGCCAGGGTGGTCTTCCAGTGGGAGAGGGCCGGTTGTGCTCAGAGGCCCCACAGGCCAGGGGCAGGACCCAGCAGGGCCCCTGCCCCTGGGCAGCCTTGCCCAGACCTTCCTGGCCTCCGGGGGTACTGCCCCACCAAGGGGAAGGCTCTGGGGACTGGGTCCAGACATGCCCGTGCGCCTCCACTGGCTCATCCCCGCTGGTGCCTTTCCCCTGGGCCTAGGCCTCGGTTGAGGCCTCCTTGGAGAGGAGGTTGCTGGCAGGGGCTGTCTCCACACTGCAAGGTGCTGGAGCTCAGAGGGCCTCGTCAGAGGGAAGGGACCAGTAAGGGGCTGGATGCCCAAGACGTCTTTGGCCCAGCAGCCTCAGGGAGAGCAAGAGGCCCAACTTGCCCCTAGGTCGGCTCTGCCCCTTCCCACACAGGCGGCCAGCCCAGCAGCTGCCTGACAGACTCTGGCTCACCCGAGCTCTCTGCCGGTGCAGAGGACAGGAACAGACGTGTGCATGTGGTTCTGCCTTGGTCTGGAAGTCTGTTCCCCCAGCCTTGCCCACAGGCTCAGGGGCAAGGGCCCGGAGAGAGCACCACCCCGAAGTGCTTTTCTCCCGGGCTTGGGAGCATTGTGCGTGCCTGGCGGGAACAGCGGGCAGGAGTGTTGGCAAACTGGCCTTTGGAGGCAGCTGGGGAGCTCTTCCAGCGGGAGAGGGCCGGTTGTGCTCAGAGGCCCTACAGGCCAGGGGCAGGACCCAGCAGGGCCCCTGCCCCTGGCCAGTCTTGCCCAGACCTTCCTGGCCTCCGGGGGTACTGCCCCACCAAGGGGCAGGCTGCGGGGACTGGGTCCAGCCATGCCCGGGCGCCTCCCCTGGCTCATCCCCGCTGGTGCCTTTCCCCTGGGCCTAGGCCTCGGTTGAGGCCTCCTTGGAGAGGAGGTTGCTGGCAGAGGCTGTCTCCACACTGCAAGGTGCTGGAGCTCAGAGGGCCTCGTCAGAGGGAAGGGACCAGCAAGGGGCTGGATGCCCAAGACCTCTTTGGCCCAGCAGCATCAGGGCAGCAGGGAGAGCAAGAGGCCCAACTTGCCCCTAGGTCGGCTCTGCCCCTTCCCACACAGGCGGCCAGCCCAGCAGCTGCCTGACAGACTCTGGCTCCCCCGAGCTCTCTGCCGGTGCAGGAGGCAGATCAGAGGTGTGCATGTGGTTCTGACTGGGCCTGGGAGTGTGGACACCGTGCCTTGCCCCCAGGCTCAGGGGTAAGTGCCGGAGAGAACACCACCCTGAAGCGCTTTTCTCCCGGGTTTGGGAGCATTGTGCACGCCTGCTTGGAACAGTGGGCGGGAGCGCTTGCAAACCGGCCTTTGGAGGCAGCCGGGGAGGTCTTCCAGTGGGAGAGGGCCGGTTGTGCTCAGAGGCCCCACAGGCCAGGGGCAGGACGCAGCAGGGCCCCTGCCCCTGGCCAGCCTTGCCCAGACCTTCCTGGCCTCCGGGTGTACTGCCCCACCTAGGGGCAGGCTGCGGGGACTGGGTCCAGACATGCTCGGGCGCCTCCCCTGGCTCATCCCCGCTGGTGCCTTTCCCCTGGGCCTAGGCCTCGGTTGAGGCCTCCTTGGAGAGGAGCTTGCTGGCAGGGGCTGTCTCCACACTGCAAGGTGCTGGAGCTCAGAGGGCCTCGTCAGAGGGAAGGGACCAGCAAGGGGCTGGATGCCCAAGATGTCTTTGGCCCAGCAGCCTCAGGGCAGCAGGGAGAGCAAGAGGCCCAACTTGCCCCTAGGGCGGCTCTGCCCCTTCCCACACAGGCGGCCAACCCAGCAGCTGCCTGACAGACTCTGGCTCCCCCAAGCTCTCTCCCGGTGCAGGGGACAGGAACAGACGTGGGCATGTGGTTCTGCCTTGGCCTGGGAGTGTGTTCCCCCTGCCTTGCCCGCAGGCTCAGGGGCAAGGGCCCGGAGAGAGCACCACCCCAAAGCGCTTTTCTCCCGGGTTGGGAGCATTGTGCGAGCCTGGCATGAACAGCGGGCGGGAGTGTTTGCAAACAGGACTTTGGAGGCAGCCGGGGAGGTCTTCCAGTGGGAGAGGGCCGGTTGTGCTCAGAGGCCCCACAGGCCAGAGGCAGGACCCAGCAGGGCCCCTGCCCCTGGCCAGCCTTGCCCAGACCTTCCTGGCCTCCGGGGGTACTGCCCCACCAAGGGGCAGGCTACGGGGACTGGGTCCAGACATGTCCGTGCGCCTCCCCAGGATCATCCCCGCTGGTGCCTTTCCCCTGGTCGTAGGCCTCGGTTGAGGCCTCTTTGGAGAGGAGGTTGCTGGCAGGTGCTGTCTCCACACTGCAAGGTGCTGGAGCTCAGAGGGCCTCGTCAGAGGGAAGGGACCAGCAAAGGGCTGGATGCCCAAGACCTCTTTGACCCAGCAGCCTCAGGGCAGCAGGGAGAGCAAGAGGCCCAACTTGCCCCTAGGTCGGCTCTGCCCCGTCCCACACAGGCAGCCAGCCCAGCAGCAGCCTGGCAGTCTCTGGCTCCCCCGAGCTCTCTGCCGGTGCAGGGGGCAGGAACAGACGTGTTCATGTCGTTCTGTCTTGGCCTCGGAGTGTGTTCCCCCTGCCTGGCCCCCAGGCTCAGGGGCAAGGGCCCGGAGAGAGCACCACCCCGAAGCGCTTTTCTCCCGGGCTTGGCAGCATTGTGCGTGCCTGGCGGGAACAGCGGGCGGGAGTGCTTGCAAACCGGCCTTTGGAGGCAGACGGGGAGGTCTTCCAGCGGGAGAGTGCCGGTTGTGCTCAGACGCCCCACAGGCCAGGGGCAGGACCCAGCGCTGTCCCTGCCCCTGGCAGCCTTGCACAGACCTTCCTGGCCTCCGGGGGTAGTGCCTCACCAAGGGGCAGGCTGCGGGGACTGGGTCCAGACATGCGCGGGCGCCTCCCCAGGCTCATCCCCGCTGGTGCCTTTCCCCTGGGCCTAGGCCTCGGTTGAGGCCTCATTGGAGAGGAGGTTGCTGGCAGGGGCTGTCTCCACACTGCAAGGTGCTGGAGCTCAGAGGGCCTCGTCAGAGGGAAGGGACCAGCAAGGGGCTGGATGCCCAAGACCTCTTTGGCCCAGCAGCCTCAGGGCAGCAGGGAGAGGAAGAGGCCCAACTTGCCCCTAGGTCGGCTCTGCCCCTACCCACACAGGCGGCCAGCCCAGCAGCTGCCTGACAGACTCTGGCTCCCCCGAGCTCTCTGCCGGTGCAGGGGTCAGGAACAGACCTGTGCATGTGGTTCTGCCTTGGTCTGGGAGTGTGGACCCACTGACTGGCCCCCAGGCTCAGGGGCAAGGGCCCGGAGAGAGCAACACCCCGAAGCGCTTTTCTCCCGGGCTTGGGAGCATTGTGCGTGCCTGGCGGGAACAGCGGGCGGGAGTGTTGGCAAACTGGCCTTTGGAGGCAGCCGGGGAGGTCTTCCAGTGGGAGAAGGCCGGTTGTGCTCAGAGGCCCCACAGGCCAGGGGCAGGACCCAGCAGGGCCCCTGCCCCTGGCCAGCCTTGCCCAGACCTTCCTGGCCTCCGGGGGTACTGCCCCACCAAGGGGCAGGCTGCGGGGACTGGGTCCAGACATGCCCGGGCGCCTCCCCAGGCTCATCCCCGCTGGTGCCTTTCCCCTGGGCCTAGGCCTCAGTTTAGGCCTCCTTGGAGAGGAGGTTGCTGGCAGGGACTGTCTCCACACTGCAAGGTGCTGGAGCTCAGAGGGCCTCGTCAGAGGGAAGGGACCAGCAAGGGGCTGGATGCCCAAGACATCTTTGGCCCAGCAGCCTCAGGGCAGCAGGGAGAGCAAGAGGCCCAACTTGCCCCTAGATCAGCTCTGCCCCTTCCCACACAGGCAGCCAACCCAGCAGCTGCCTGACAGACTCTGGCTCCCCCGAGCTCTCTGCCGGTGCAGGGGTCAGAAACAGACGTGTGCGTGTGGTTCTGCCTTGGTCTGGGAGTGTGGTCCCACTGCCTGGACCCCAACTCAGGGGCAAGGGCCCGGAGAGAGCAACACCCCGAAGCGCTTTTTTCCCGGGCTTGGGAGCATTGTGCGTGCCTGGCGGGAACAGCGGGCGCGAGTGTTGTCAAATCGGCCTTTGGAGGCAGCCGGGGAGGTCTTCCAGCGGGAGAGGGCCGCTCATGCTCAGAGGCCCCACAGGCCAGGGGCAGGACCCAGCAGGGCCCCTGCCCCTGGCCAGACTTGCCCAGACCTTCCTGGCCTCCGGGGGTACTGCCCCACCAAGGGGCAGGCTGCGGGGACTGGGTCCAGACATTCCCGGGCGCCTCCCCAGGTTCATCCCCGCTGGTGCCTTTCCCTGGGACTAGGTCTCGGTTGAGGCCTCCTTGGAGATGAGGTTGCTGGCAGGGTCTGTCTCCACACTGCAAGGTGCTGGAGCTCAGAGGGCCTCGTCAGATGGAAGGGACCAGCAAAGGGCTGGATGTCCAAGACCTCTTTGACCCAGCAGCCTCAGGGCAGCAGGGAGAGCAAGAGGCCCAAGTTGCCCCTAGGTCGGCTCTGCCCCTTCCCACACAGGCCGCCAGCCCAGCAGCTGCCTGACAGACTCTGGCTCCCCCGAGCTCTCTGCCGGTGCAGGGGACAGGAACAGACGTGTGCATGTGGTTCTGACTTTGCCTGGGAGTGTGGACCCCCTGCCTGGCCCCGAGGCACAGGGGCAAGGGCCCGGAGAAAGCACCACCCCAAAATGCTTTTCTCCCGGGCTTGGGAGCATTTGCGTGGCTGGCGGGAACAGCTAGTGGGAATGCTTGCAAACCGGCCTTTGGGGGCAGCCGGGGAGGTCCTCCATGGGCCCGGAGAGAACACCACCACGATGCGCTTTTCTCCCGGGCTTGGGAGCAGTGTGCGCGTGTGGCGGGAACAGCAGGCAGGAGTGCTTGCAAACCGGCCTTTGGAGGCAGGCGCGGAGGTCTTCCAAGGGCAAGGAGTGAGCACCACCCCAAAATGCTTTTCTCCCGTGCTTGGGAGCATTGTGCATGGCTGGTGGGAACAGCGGGCATGAGTGCTTGCATACCGCCCATTGGAGGCAGCCGGGGAAGTCTTCAAAGGGCCCTGAGAGAGCACCACCCCGAAGCCCTTTTCTCCCGTGATTGGGAGCATTGTGTGCGGCTGGCGGGACAGCGGGAGGGAGTTCTTGCAAACCGTCCTTTGGAGGCAGCCAGGGAAGTCTTCCAAGGGCCGGGAGAGAGCACCACCCCAAAGCGCTTCTCTCCCGTGTTTTGGAGCATGTGCGTGGCTGGCGGGAACAGTCAGTGGGAGTGATTGCAAACCGGCCTTTGGGGGCAGCTGGGCTGGTCCTCCATGGGCACGGAGAGAACACCACCCCGAAGCGCATTTCTCCCGGTCTTGGGAGCATTGTGCGCGGCTGGCGGGAACAGTGGGCATGAGTTCTTGCAAACTGTCCTTTGGAGGCAGCCGGGGAGGTCTTCCAAGGGCCCGGAGTGAGCACCACACCAAAATGCTTTTCTCCCGGGCTTGGGAGCATTGTGCGCGGCTGTCGGGAACAGCGGACATGAGTGCTTGCAAACCGGCCTTTGGAGGCAGCCCGGGAGGTCTTCCAAGGGCCCGGAGAGAGCACCACCCCAAAATGCTTTTCTTCCGGGCTTGGGAGCATTGTGCGCGTGTGGCGGGAACAGCAGGCAGGAGTGCTTGCAAACCGGCCTTTGGAGGCAGCCGGGGAGGTCTTCCAAGGGCCCGGAGAGAGCACCACCTCGAAGCGCTTTTCTCCGGGGTTTTGGAACATTGGGTGTGGCTGGCGGGAACAGCGAGTGGGAGTGCTTGCAAACCGGCCTTTGGGGGCAGCCGGGGAGGTCCTCCATGGTCCCTAGTAGAACACCACCCCGAAGCGCTTTTCTCACGGTGTTGGGAGCATTGTGCGCGGCTGGCGGGAACAGCGGGCATGAGTGCTTGCAAACTGTCCTTTGGAGGCAGCCGGGGAGGTCTTCCAAGGGCACCGGACTGATCACCACCCCAAAATGCTTTTCTCCCGGGCTTGGGAGCATTGTGCGCGGCTGTCGGGAACAGCGGACATGAGTGCTTGCAAACCGGCCTTTGGAGGCAGCCCGGGAGGTCTTCCAAGGGCCCGGAGAGAGCACCACCCCAAAATGCTTTTCTCCCGGGCTTGGGAGCATTGTGCGTGGCTGGCGGAAGCAGCGGGAATGAGTACTTACAAACCGGCCTTTGGAGGCAGCCGGGGAGGTCTTGAAAGTGCCCGGAGAGAGCACCACCCCGAAGCGCTTTTCTCCCGGGCTTGGGAGCATTGTGCGCGGCTGGCGGGAACAGCAGGCAGGAGTGCTTGAAAATCGGCCTTTGGAGGCAGCCGGGGAGGTCTTCCAAGGGCCCGGAGTGAGCACCACCCCAAAATGCTTTTCTCCCGCGCTTGGGAGCATTGTGCGCGGCTGGTGGGAACAACGGGCATGAGTGCTTGCAAACCGGCCTTTGGAGGCAGCCGGGGACGTCTTCCAAGGGCCCGGAGAGAGCACCACCCCGAAGCACTTTTCTCCCGGGTTGGGAGCATTGTGCGTGGCTGGCGGGAACAGCAGGAAGGAGTCCTTGCAAACCGGCCTTTGGAGGCAGCCGGGGAGGTCTTCCAAGGGCCTGTAGAGAGCACCACCCCGAAGCGCTTTTCTCCCGGGCTTGGGAGTATTGTGCGCGGGTGGCGGGAACAGCAGGCAGGAGTGCTTGAAAACCGGCCTTTGCAGGCAGCCGGGGAGGTCTTCCAGGGCCCGGTGTGAGCACCACCCCAAAAAGCTTTTCTCCCGGGCTTGGGAGCATTGTGTGCGGCTGGTGGGAACAGCGGGCATGAGTGCTTGCAAACTGGCCATTGGAGGCAGCCGGGGAGGTCTTCCAAGGGCCTGTAGAGAGCACCACCCCAAAATGCTTTTCTCCCGGGCTTGGGAGCATTGTGCGAGGGTGGCGGGAACAGCGGGCATGAGTGCTTGCAAACCGGCCTTTGGAGGCAGCTTGGGAGGTCTTCCAAGGGCCCGGAGAGAGCACCATCCCGAAGCACTTTTCTCCCGGAATTGGGAGCATTGTGCGCGGCTGTCGGGAACAGCGGACGTGAGTGCTTGCAAACCGGCCTTTCGAGGCAGCGGGGGAGGTCTTCCAAGGGCCCGGAGAGAGCACCATCCCGAAACACTTTTCTCCCGGGCTTGGGAGCATTGTGCGCGGCTGGCAGGAACAGCGGGATTGAGTGCTTGCAAACCGGCCTTTGGAGGCAGCCGGGGAGGTCTTCCAGCGGGAGAGGGCCGGTTGTGCTCAGAGGCCCTACAGGCCAGGGGCAGGACCCAGCAGGTCCCCTGCCCCTGGCCAGCCTTGCCCAGACCTTCCTGGGTTCCGGGGGTACTGCTCCACCAAGGGGCAGGCTGCAGGGACTGGGTCCAGAAATGACCGGGCGCCTCCCCAGGCTCATCCCCGCTGGTGCCTTTCCCCTGGGCCTAGGCCTCGGTTGAGGCCTCCTTGGAGAGGAGGTTGCTGGCAGGGGCTGTCTCCACACTGCAAGGTGCTGGAGCTCAGAGGGCCTCGTCAGAGGGAAGGGACCAGCAAGGGGCTGGATGCCCAAGACGTCTTTGGCCCAGCAGCCTCAGGGCAGCAGGGAGAGCAAGAGGCCCAACTTGCCCCTAGGTCGGCTCTGTCCCTTCCCAAACAGGCGGCCAGCCCAGCAGCTGCCTGACAGACTCTGGCTCCCCCGAGCTCTCTGCCGGTGCAGGGGGCAGGAACAGACGTGTGCATGTGGTTCTGCCTTGGCCTGGGAGAGTGGACCCCCTGCCTGGCCCCCAGGCTCAGGGGCAAGGGCCCGGAGAGAGCACCACCCCGAAGCGCTTTTCTCCCGGGCTTGGGAGCATTGTGCGTGCTTGGTGGGAACAGTGGGCGGAAGTGCTTGCAAACCGGCCTTTGGAGGCAGCCGGGGAAGTCTTCCAGTGGGAGAGGGCCGGTTGTGGTCAGAGTCCTCACAGGCCAGGGGCAGGACCCAGCAGGGCCCCTGCCCCTGGCCAGCCTTTCCCAGACCTTCCTGGCATCCGGGGGTACTGCCCCACCAAGGGGCAGGCTGCGGGGACTGGGTCCAGACATGCCCGGGCGACTCTCCAGGCTCATCCCCGCTGGTGCCTTTCCCCTGGGCCTAGGCCTCGGTTGAGGCCTCCTTGGAGAGGACGTTGCTGGCAGGGGCTGTCTCCACACTGCAAGGTGCTGGAGCTCAGAGGGCCTCGTCAGAAGGAAGGGACCAGCAAGGGGCTGGATGCCCAAGACCTCTTTGGCCCAGCAGCCTCAGGGCAGCAGGGAGAGCAAGAGGCCCAACTTGCCCCTAGGTCGGCTCTGCCCCTTCCCACACAGGCGGCCAGCCCAGCAGCTGCCTGACAGACTCTGGCTCCCCTGAGCTCTGTGCCGGTGCAGGGGGCAGATCAGACGTGTGCATGTGGTTCTGCCTTGGCCTGGGAGTGTGGACACCCTGCCTTGCCCCCAAGCTCAGGGGCAAGGGCCCGGAGAGAGCACCACCCCGAAGCGCTTTTCTCCCGGGCTTAGGAGCATTGTGCACGCCTGCTGGGAACAGTGGGCGGGAGCGCTTGCAAACGGGCCTTAGGAGGCAGCCGGGGAGGTCTTCCAGTGGGAGAGGGCCGGTTGTGCTCAGAGGCCCCACAGGCCAGGGGCAGGACCCAGCAGGGCCCCTGCCCCTGGCCAGCCTTGCCCAGACCTTCCTGGCCTCCGGGGGTACTGCCCCACCAAGGGGCAGGCTGCGGGGACTGGGTCCAGACATGCTCGGGCGCCTCCCCTGGCAAATCCCCGCTGGTGCCTTTCCCCTGGGCCTAGGCCTCGGTTGAGGCCTCCTTGGAGAGAAGGTTGCTGGCAGGGGCTGTCTCCACACTTCAAGGTGCTGGAGCTCAGAGGGCCTCGTCAGAGAGAAGGGACCAGTAAGGGGCTGGATGCCCAAGACATCTTTGGCCCAGCAGCCTCAGGGCAGCAGGGAGAGCAAGTGGCCCAACTTGCCCCTAGGGCGGCTCTGCCCCTTCCCACACAGGCGGCCAACCCAGCAGCTGCCTGACAGACTCTGGCTCCCCCAAGCTCTCTGCCGGTGCAGGGGACAGGAACAGACGTGGGCATGTGGTTCTGCCTTGGCCTGGGAGTGTGTTCCCCCTGCCTTGCCCCCAGGCTCAGGGGCAAGGGCCCGGAGAGAGCACCACACCGAAGCGCTTTTCTCCCCGGCTTGGGAGCTTTGTGCATTCCTGACGTGAACAGCGGGCGGGAGTGTATGCAAACAGGACTTTGGAGCCAGCCGGGGAGGTCTTCCAATGGGAGTGGGCCGGTTGTGCTCAGAGGCCCCACAGGCCAGGGTCAGGACCCAGCAGGGCCCCTGCCCCTGGCAAGTCTTGCCCAGACCTTCCTGGCCCCCGGGGGTACTGCCCCACCAAGGGGCAGGCTGCGGAGACTGGGTCCAGACATGTCCGTGCGCCTCCCCAGGATCATCCCCGCTGGTGCCTTTCCCCTGGGTGTAGGCCTCAGTTGAGGCCTGTTTGGAGAGGAGGTTGCTGACAGGGGCTGTCTCCACACTGCAAGGTGCTGGAGCTCAGAGGGCCTCGTCAGAGGGAAGGCACCAGCACAGGGCTGGATGCCCAAGACCTCTTTGACCCAGCAGCCTCAGGGCAGCAGGGAGAACAAGAGGCCCAACTTGCCCCTAGGTCGGCTCTGCCCCGTCCCACACAGGCAGCCAGCCCAGCAGCAGCCTGGCAGTCTCTGACTCCCCCGAGCTCTCTGCCGGTGTAGGGGGCAGGAACAGACGTGTGCATGTCGTTCTCCCTTGGTCTGGGAGTGTGTTCCACCTGCCTGGCCCCCAGGATCAGGGGCCAGGGCCCGAGGAGAGCACCGCCCCGAAGCGCTTTTCTCCCAGGCTTGGGAGCATTGTGCGTGCCTGGCGGGAACAGCGGGTGGGAGTGCTTGCAAACCGTCCTTTGGAGGCAGACGGGGAGGTCTTCCAGCGGGAGAGTGCCGGTTTTGCTCAGACGCCCCACAGGCCAGGGGCAGGACCCAGCAGTGTCCCTGCCCTGGCAGCCTTGCCCAGACCTTCCTGGCCTCCGGGGGTACTGCCCCACCAAGGGGCAGGCTGCGGGGACTGGGTCCAGACATGGCCGGGCGCCTCCCCAGGCTCATCCCCGCTGGTGCCTTTCCCCTAGGCCTAGGACTCGGTTGAGGCCTCCTTGGAGAGGAGGTTGCTGGCAGGGGCTGTCTCCACACTGCAAGGTGCTGGATTTCAGAGGGCCTCATCAGAGAAAAGGGACCAGCAAGGGGCTGGATGCCCAAGACCTCTTTGGCCCAGCAGCCTCAGGTCAGCAGGGAGAGCAAGAGGCCCAACTTGCCCCTAGGTCGGCTCTGCCCCTTTCCACACAGGCTGCCAGCCCAGCAGCTGCCTGGCATACTCTGGCCTCCCCGAGCTCTCTGCCGGTGCAGGGACCAGGAACAGACGTGTGCATGTGGTTCTGCCTTGGCCTGGGAGTGTGTTCCCCCTGCATTGCACCCAGGCTCAGGGGCAAGGGCCCGGTGAGAGCACCAACCCGAAGCGCTTTTTTCCCGGGCTTGGGAGCATTGTGCGTGCCTGGCGGGAACAGCAGGCGCGAGTGTTGTCAAATCAGCCTTTGGAGGCAGCCGGGGAGGTCTTTCAGCGGGAGAGGGCCGCTCATGCTCAGAGGCCCCACAGGCCGGGGTCAGGACCCAGCAGGGCCCCTGCCCCAGGCCAGACTTGCCCAGACCTTCCTGGCCTCCGGGGGTACTGCCCCAACAAGGGGCAGGCTGCGGGGACTGGGTCCAGACATTCCCGGGCGTCTCCCCAGGTTCATCCCCGCTGGTGCCTTTCCCTGGGACTAGGCCTCGGTTGAGGCCTCCTTGGAGAGGAGGTTGCTGGCAGGGGCTGTCTCCACACTGCAAGGTACTGGAGCTCAGAGGGCCTCGTCAGATGGAAGGGACCAGCAAAGGGCTGGATGTCCAAGACCTCTTTGGCCCAGCAGCCTCAGGGCAGCAGGGAGAGCAAGAGGCCCAACTTGCCCCTAGGTCGGCTCTGCCCCTTCCCACACAGGCTGCCAGCCCAGCAGCTGCCTGACAGACTCTGGCTCCCCCGAGCTCTCTGCCGGTGCAGGGGGCAGGAACAGACGTGTGCATGTGGTTCTGACTTTGCCTGGGAGTGTGGACCCCCTGCCTGGCCCCGAGGCACAGGGGCAAGGGCCCGGAGAGAGCACCACCCCAAAATGCTTTTCTCCCGGGCTTGGGAGCATTTGCGTGGCTGGCGGGAACAGCTAGTGGGAATGCTTGCAAACCGGCCTTAGGGGGCAGCCGGGGAGGTCCTCCATGGGCCCGGAGAGAACACCACCCCGAAGCGCTTTTCTCCGGGTTTTTGGAGGATTGTGCGTGGCTGGCGGGAACAGCGAGTGGGAGTGCTTGCAAACCGGCCTTTGGGGGCAGCCGGGGAGGTCCTCCATGGGCCCGGAGAGAACACCACCCCGAAGCGCATTTCTCCCGGTCTTGGGAGCATTGTGCGCGGCTGGCGGGAACAGCGGGCATGAGTTCTTGCAAACTGTCCTTTGGAGGCAGCCGGGGAGGTCTTCCAAGGGCCCGGAGAGAGCACCACCCCAAAATGCTTTTCTTCCGGGCTTGGGAGCATTGTGCGCGTGTGGCGGGAACAGCAGGCAGGAATGCTTGCAAACCGGCCTTTGGAGGCAGCCGGGGAGGTCTTCCTAGGGCCCGGAGAGAGCACCACCTCGAAGCGCTTTTCTCCGGGGTTTTGGAACATTGTGTGTGGCTGGCGGGAACAGCGAGTGGGAGTGCTTGCAAACCGGCCTTTGGGGGCAGCCGGGGAGGTCCTCCATGGTCCCTAGTAGAACACCACCTTGAAGCGCTTTTCTCACGGTCTTGGGAGCATTGTGCGCGGCTGGCGGGAACAGCGGGCATGAGTGCTTGCAAACTGTCCTTTGGAGGCAGCCGGGGAGGTCTTCCAAGGGCACCGGACTGATCACCACCCCAAACTGCTTTTCTCCCGGGCTTGGGAGCATTGTGCGCGGCTGTCGGGAACAGCGGACATGAGTGCTTGCAAACCGGCCTTTGGAGGCAGCCTGGGAGGTCTTCCAAGGCCCGGAGAGAGCACCACCCCAAAATGCTTTTCTCCCGGGCTTGGGAGCATTGTGCGTGGCTGGCGGAAGCAGCGGGAATGAGTACTTACAAACCGGCCTTTGGAGGCAGCCGAGGAGTTCTTGAAAGTGCCCGGAGAGAGCACCACCCCGAAGCGCTTTTCTCCCGTGCTTGGGAGCATTGTGCGCGGCTGGCGGGAATAGCAGGCAGGAGTGCTTGCAAACTGGCCTTTGGAGGCAGCCGGGGAGGTCTTCCAAGGGCCCGGAGTGAGCACCACCCCAAAATGCTTTTCTCCCGGGCTTGGGAGCATTGTGCGCGGCTGGTGGGAACAACGGGCATGAGTGCTTGCAAACCGGCCTTTGGAGGCAGCCGGGGACGTCTTCCAAGGGCCCGGAGAGAGCACCACCCCGAAGCACTTTTCTCCCGGGCTTGGGAGCATTGTGCGTGGCTGGCGGGAACAGCAGGAAGGAGTCCTTGCAAACCGGCCTTTGGAGGCAGCCGGGGAGGTCTTCCAAGGGCCTGTAGAGAGCACCACCCCGAAGCGCTTTTCTCCCGGGCTTGGGAGCATTGTGCGCGGGTGGCGGGAACAGCAGGCAGGAGTGCTTGAAAACCGGCCTTTGCAGGCAGCCGGGGAGGTCTTCCAGGGCCCTGTGTGAGCACCACCCCAAAAAGCTTTTCTCCCGGGCTTGGGAGCATTGTGCGCGGCTGGTGGGAACAGCGGGCATGAGTGCTTGCAAACTGGCCATTGGAGGCAGCCGGGGAGGTCTTCCAAGGGCCTGTAGAGAGCACCACCGCAAAATGCTTTTCTCCCGGGCTTGGGAGCATTGTGCGTGGCTGGTGGGAACAGCGGGCGGCAGTGCTTGCAAACTGGCCTTTGGAGGCAGCCGGGGAGGTCTTCCAAGGGCCAGGAGAGAGCACCACCCAGAAGCGCTTTTCTCCCGGGCTTGGAACATTTGCGCGGATGGCGGGAACAGCGAGTGGGAGTGCTTCCAAACCGGCCTTTGGGGGCACCCCGGGAGGTCTTCCATGGGCACGGAGAGAACACCACCCCGAAGCGCTTTTCTCCGGGGTTTTGGAGGATTGTGCGTGGCTGGCGGGAACAGCGAGTGGGAGTGCTTGCAAACCGGCCTTTGGGGGCAGCCAGGGAGGTCCTCCATTGGCACGGAGAGAACACCACCCCGAAGCGCTTTTCTCCGGGGTTTTGGAACATTGTGTGTGGCTGGCGGGAACAGCGAGTGGGAGTGCTTGCAAACCGGCCTTTGGGGGCAGCCGGGGAGGTCCTCCATGGTCCCTAGTAGAACACCACCCCGAAGCGCTTTTCTCACGGTGTTGGGAGCATTGTGCGCGGCTGGCGGGAACAGCGGGCATGAGTGCTTGCAAACTGTCCTTTGGAGGCAGCCGGGGAGGTCTTCCAAGGGCACCGGACTGATCACCACCCCAAAATGCTTTTCTCCCGGGCTTGGGAGCATTGTGCGCGGCTGTCGGGAACAGCGGACATGAGTGCTTGCAAACCGGCCTTTGGAGGCAGCCCGGGAGGTCTTCCAAGGGCCCGGAGAGAGCACCACCCCAAAATGCTTTTCTCCCGGGCTTGGGAGCATTGTGCGTGGCTGGCGGAAGCAGCGGGAATGAGTACTTACAAACCGGCCTTTGGAGGCAGCCGGGGAGGTCTTGAAAGTGCCCGGAGAGAGCACCACCCCGAAGCGCTTTTCTCCCGGGCTTGGGAGCATTGTGCGCGGCTGGCGGGAACAGCAGGCAGGAGTGCTTGAAAATCGGCCTTTGGAGGCAGCCGGGGAGGTCTTCCAAGGGCCCGGAGTGAGCACCACCCCAAAATGCTTTTCTCCCGCGCTTGGGAGCATTGTGCGCGGCTGGTGGGAACAACGGGCATGAGTGCTTGCAAACCGGCCTTTGGAGGCAGCCGGGGACGTCTTCCAAGGGCCCGGAGAGAGCACCACCCCGAAGCACTTTTCTCCCGGGTTGGGAGCATTGTGCGTGGCTGGCGGGAACAGCAGGAAGGAGTCCTTGCAAACCGGCCTTTGGAGGCAGCCGGGGAGGTCTTCCAAGGGCCTGTAGAGAGCACCACCCCGAAGCGCTTTTCTCCCGGGCTTGGGAGTATTGTGCGCGGGTGGCGGGAACAGCAGGCAGGAGTGCTTGAAAACCGGCCTTTGCAGGCAGCCGGGGAGGTCTTCCAGGGCCCGGTGTGAGCACCACCCCAAAAAGCTTTTCTCCCGGGCTTGGGAGCATTGTGTGCGGCTGGTGGGAACAGCGGGCATGAGTGCTTGCAAACTGGCCATTGGAGGCAGCCGGGGAGGTCTTCCAAGGGCCTGTAGAGAGCACCACCCCAAAATGCTTTTCTCCCGGGCTTGGGAGCATTGTGCGAGGGTGGCGGGAACAGCGGGCATGAGTGCTTGCAAACCGGCCTTTGGAGGCAGCTTGGGAGGTCTTCCAAGGGCCCGGAGAGAGCACCATCCCGAAGCACTTTTCTCCCGGAATTGGGAGCATTGTGCGCGGCTGTCGGGAACAGCGGACGTGAGTGCTTGCAAACCGGCCTTTCGAGGCAGCGGGGGAGGTCTTCCAAGGGCCCGGAGAGAGCACCATCCCGAAACACTTTTCTCCCGGGCTTGGGAGCATTGTGCGCGGCTGGCAGGAACAGCGGGATTGAGTGCTTGCAAACCGGCCTTTGGAGGCAGCCGGGGAGGTCTTCCAGCGGGAGAGGGCCGGTTGTGCTCAGAGGCCCTACAGGCCAGGGGCAGGACCCAGCAGGTCCCCTGCCCCTGGCCAGCCTTGCCCAGACCTTCCTGGGTTCCGGGGGTACTGCTCCACCAAGGGGCAGGCTGCAGGGACTGGGTCCAGAAATGACCGGGCGCCTCCCCAGGCTCATCCCCGCTGGTGCCTTTCCCCTGGGCCTAGGCCTCGGTTGAGGCCTCCTTGGAGAGGAGGTTGCTGGCAGGGGCTGTCTCCACACTGCAAGGTGCTGGAGCTCAGAGGGCCTCGTCAGAGGGAAGGGACCAGCAAGGGGCTGGATGCCCAAGACGTCTTTGGCCCAGCAGCCTCAGGGCAGCAGGGAGAGCAAGAGGCCCAACTTGCCCCTAGGTCGGCTCTGTCCCTTCCCAAACAGGCGGCCAGCCCAGCAGCTGCCTGACAGACTCTGGCTCCCCCGAGCTCTCTGCCGGTGCAGGGGGCAGGAACAGACGTGTGCATGTGGTTCTGCCTTGGCCTGGGAGAGTGGACCCCCTGCCTGGCCCCCAGGCTCAGGGGCAAGGGCCCGGAGAGAGCACCACCCCGAAGCGCTTTTCTCCCGGGCTTGGGAGCATTGTGCGTGCTTGGTGGGAACAGTGGGCGGAAGTGCTTGCAAACCGGCCTTTGGAGGCAGCCGGGGAAGTCTTCCAGTGGGAGAGGGCCGGTTGTGGTCAGAGTCCTCACAGGCCAGGGGCAGGACCCAGCAGGGCCCCTGCCCCTGGCCAGCCTTTCCCAGACCTTCCTGGCATCCGGGGGTACTGCCCCACCAAGGGGCAGGCTGCGGGGACTGGGTCCAGACATGCCCGGGCGACTCTCCAGGCTCATCCCCGCTGGTGCCTTTCCCCTGGGCCTAGGCCTCGGTTGAGGCCTCCTTGGAGAGGACGTTGCTGGCAGGGGCTGTCTCCACACTGCAAGGTGCTGGAGCTCAGAGGGCCTCGTCAGAAGGAAGGGACCAGCAAGGGGCTGGATGCCCAAGACCTCTTTGGCCCAGCAGCCTCAGGGCAGCAGGGAGAGCAAGAGGCCCAACTTGCCCCTAGGTCGGCTCTGCCCCTTCCCACACAGGCGGCCAGCCCAGCAGCTGCCTGACAGACTCTGGCTCCCCTGAGCTCTGTGCCGGTGCAGGGGGCAGATCAGACGTGTGCATGTGGTTCTGCCTTGGCCTGGGAGTGTGGACACCCTGCCTTGCCCCCAAGCTCAGGGGCAAGGGCCCGGAGAGAGCACCACCCCGAAGCGCTTTTCTCCCGGGCTTAGGAGCATTGTGCACGCCTGCTGGGAACAGTGGGCGGGAGCGCTTGCAAACGGGCCTTAGGAGGCAGCCGGGGAGGTCTTCCAGTGGGAGAGGGCCGGTTGTGCTCAGAGGCCCCACAGGCCAGGGGCAGGACCCAGCAGGGCCCCTGCCCCTGGCCAGCCTTGCCCAGACCTTCCTGGCCTCCGGGGGTACTGCCCCACCAAGGGGCAGGCTGCGGGGACTGGGTCCAGACATGCTCGGGCGCCTCCCCTGGCAAATCCCCGCTGGTGCCTTTCCCCTGGGCCTAGGCCTCGGTTGAGGCCTCCTTGGAGAGAAGGTTGCTGGCAGGGGCTGTCTCCACACTTCAAGGTGCTGGAGCTCAGAGGGACTCGTCAGAGAGAAGGGACCAGTAAGGGGCTGGATGCCCAAGACATCTTTGGCCCAGCAGCCTCAGGGCAGCAGGGAGAGCAAGTGGCCCAACTTGCCCCTAGGGCGGCTCTGCCCCTTCCCACACAGGCGGCCAACCCAGCAGCTGCCTGACAGACTCTGGCTCCCCCAAGCTCTCTGCCGGTGCAGGGGACAGGAACAGACGTGGGCATGTGGTTCTGCCTTGGCCTGGGAGTGTGTTCCCCCTGCCTTGCCCCCAGGCTCAGGGGCAAGGGCCCGGAGAGAGCACCACACCGAAGCGCTTTTCTCCCCGGCTTGGGAGCTTTGTGCATTCCTGACGTGAACAGCGGGCGGGAGTGTATGCAAACAGGACTTTGGAGCCAGCCGGGGAGGTCTTCCAATGGGAGTGGGCCGGTTGTGCTCAGAGGCCCCACAGGCCAGGGTCAGGACCCAGCAGGGCCCCTGCCCCTGGCAAGTCTTGCCCAGACCTTCCTGGCCCCCGGGGGTACTGCCCCACCAAGGGGCAGGCTGCGGAGACTGGGTCCAGACATGTCCGTGCGCCTCCCCAGGATCATCCCCGCTGGTGCCTTTCCCCTGGGTGTAGGCCTCAGTTGAGGCCTGTTTGGAGAGGAGGTTGCTGACAGGGGCTGTCTCCACACTGCAAGGTGCTGGAGCTCAGAGGGCCTCGTCAGAGGGAAGGCACCAGCACAGGGCTGGATGCCCAAGACCTCTTTGACCCAGCAGCCTCAGGGCAGCAGGGAGAACAAGAGGCCCAACTTGCCCCTAGGTCGGCTCTGCCCCGTCCCACACAGGCAGCCAGCCCAGCAGCAGCCTGGCAGTCTCTGACTCCCCCGAGCTCTCTGCCGGTGTAGGGGGCAGGAACAGACGTGTGCATGTCGTTCTCCCTTGGTCTGGGAGTGTGTTCCACCTGCCTGGCCCCCAGGATCAGGGGCCAGGGCCCGAGGAGAGCACCGCCCCGAAGCGCTTTTCTCCCAGGCTTGGGAGCATTGTGCGTGCCTGGCGGGAACAGCGGGTGGGAGTGCTTGCAAACCGTCCTTTGGAGGCAGACGGGGAGGTCTTCCAGCGGGAGAGTGCCGGTTTTGCTCAGACGCCCCACAGGCCAGGGGCAGGACCCAGCAGTGTCCCTGCCCTGGCAGCCTTGCCCAGACCTTCCTGGCCTCCGGGGGTACTGCCCCACCAAGGGGCAGGCTGCGGGGACTGGGTCCAGACATGGCCGGGCGCCTCCCCAGGCTCATCCCCGCTGGTGCCTTTCCCCTAGGCCTAGGACTCGGTTGAGGCCTCCTTGGAGAGGAGGTTGCTGGCAGGGGCTGTCTCCACACTGCAAGGTGCTGGATTTCAGAGGGCCTCATCAGAGAAAAGGGACCAGCAAGGGGCTGGATGCCCAAGACCTCTTTGGCCCAGCAGCCTCAGGGCAGCAGGGAGAGCAAGAGGCCCAACTTGCCCCTAGGTCGGCTCTGCCCCTTTCCACACAGGCTGCCAGCCCAGCAGCTGCCTGGCATACTCTGGCCTCCCCGAGCTCTCTGCCGGTGCAGGGACCAGGAACAGACGTGTGCATGTGGTTCTGCCTTGGCCTGGGAGTGTGTTCCCCCTGCATTGCACCCAGGCTCAGGGGCAAGGGCCCGGTGAGAGCACCAACCCGAAGCGCTTTTTTCCCGGGCTTGGGAGCATTGTGCGTGCCTGGCGGGAACAGCAGGCGCGAGTGTTGTCAAATCAGCCTTTGGAGGCAGCCGGGGAGGTCTTTCAGCGGGAGAGGGCCGCTCATGCTCAGAGGCCCCACAGGCCGGGGTCAGGACCCAGCAGGGCCCCTGCCCCAGGCCAGACTTGCCCAGACCTTCCTGGCCTCCGGGGGTACTGCCCCAACAAGGGGCAGGCTGCGGGGACTGGGTCCAGACATTCCCGGGCGTCTCCCCAGGTTCATCCCCGCTGGTGCCTTTCCCTGGGACTAGGCCTCGGTTGAGGCCTCCTTGGAGAGGAGGTTGCTGGCAGGGGCTGTCTCCACACTGCAAGGTACTGGAGCTCAGAGGGCCTCGTCAGATGGAAGGGACCAGCAAAGGGCTGGATGTCCAAGACCTCTTTGGCCCAGCAGCCTCAGGGCAGCAGGGAGAGCAAGAGGCCCAACTTGCCCCTAGGTCGGCTCTGCCCCTTCCCACACAGGCTGCCAGCCCAGCAGCTGCCTGACAGACTCTGGCTCCCCCGAGCTCTCTGCCGGTGCAGGGGGCAGGAACAGACGTGTGCATGTGGTTCTGACTTTGCCTGGGAGTGTGGACCCCCTGCCTGGCCCCGAGGCACAGGGGCAAGGGCCCGGAGAGAGCACCACCCCAAAATGCTTTTCTCCCGGGCTTGGGAGCATTTGCGTGGCTGGCGGGAACAGCTAGTGGGAATGCTTGCAAACCGGCCTTAGGGGGCAGCCGGGGAGGTCCTCCATGGGCCCGGAGAGAACACCACCCCGAAGCGCTTTTCTCCGGGTTTTTGGAGGATTGTGCGTGGCTGGCGGGAACAGCGAGTGGGAGTGCTTGCAAACCGGCCTTTGGGGGCAGCCGGGGAGGTCCTCCATGGGCCCGGAGAGAACACCACCCCGAAGCGCATTTCTCCCGGTCTTGGGAGCATTGTGCGCGGCTGGCGGGAACAGCGGGCATGAGTTCTTGCAAACTGTCCTTTGGAGGCAGCCGGGGAGGTCTTCCAAGGGCCCGGAGAGAGCACCACCCCAAAATGCTTTTCTTCCGGGCTTGGGAGCATTGTGCGCGTGTGGCGGGAACAGCAGGCAGGAATGCTTGCAAACCGGCCTTTGGAGGCAGCCGGGGAGGTCTTCCTAGGGCCCGGAGAGAGCACCACCTCGAAGCGCTTTTCTCCGGGGTTTTGGAACATTGTGTGTGGCTGGCGGGAACAGCGAGTGGGAGTGCTTGCAAACCGGCCTTTGGGGGCAGCCGGGGAGGTCCTCCATGGTCCCTAGTAGAACACCACCTTGAAGCGCTTTTCTCACGGTCTTGGGAGCATTGTGCGCGGCTGGCGGGAACAGCGGGCATGAGTGCTTGCAAACTGTCCTTTGGAGGCAGCCGGGGAGGTCTTCCAAGGGCACCGGACTGATCACCACCCCAAACTGCTTTTCTCCCGGGCTTGGGAGCATTGTGCGCGGCTGTCGGGAACAGCGGACATGAGTGCTTGCAAACCGGCCTTTGGAGGCAGCCTGGGAGGTCTTCCAAGGCCCGGAGAGAGCACCACCCCAAAATGCTTTTCTCCCGGGCTTGGGAGCATTGTGCGTGGCTGGCGGAAGCAGCGGGAATGAGTACTTACAAACCGGCCTTTGGAGGCAGCCGAGGAGTTCTTGAAAGTGCCCGGAGAGAGCACCACCCCGAAGCGCTTTTCTCCCGTGCTTGGGAGCATTGTGCGCGGCTGGCGGGAATAGCAGGCAGGAGTGCTTGCAAACTGGCCTTTGGAGGCAGCCGGGGAGGTCTTCCAAGGGCCCGGAGTGAGCACCACCCCAAAATGCTTTTCTCCCGGGCTTGGGAGCATTGTGCGCGGCTGGTGGGAACAACGGGCATGAGTGCTTGCAAACCGGCCTTTGGAGGCAGCCGGGGACGTCTTCCAAGGGCCCGGAGAGAGCACCACCCCGAAGCACTTTTCTCCCGGGCTTGGGAGCATTGTGCGTGGCTGGCGGGAACAGCAGGAAGGAGTCCTTGCAAACCGGCCTTTGGAGGCAGCCGGGGAGGTCTTCCAAGGGCCTGTAGAGAGCACCACCCCGAAGCGCTTTTCTCCCGGGCTTGGGAGCATTGTGCGCGGGTGGCGGGAACAGCAGGCAGGAGTGCTTGAAAACCGGCCTTTGCAGGCAGCCGGGGAGGTCTTCCAGGGCCCTGTGTGAGCACCACCCCAAAAAGCTTTTCTCCCGGGCTTGGGAGCATTGTGCGCGGCTGGTGGGAACAGCGGGCATGAGTGCTTGCAAACTGGCCATTGGAGGCAGCCGGGGAGGTCTTCCAAGGGCCTGTAGAGAGCACCACCGCAAAATGCTTTTCTCCCGGGCTTGGGAGCATTGTGCGTGGCTGGTGGGAACAGCGGGCGGCAGTGCTTGCAAACTGGCCTTTGGAGGCAGCCGGGGAGGTCTTCCAAGGGCCAGGAGAGAGCACCACCCAGAAGCGCTTTTCTCCCGGGCTTGGAACATTTGCGCGGATGGCGGGAACAGCGAGTGGGAGTGCTTCCAAACCGGCCTTTGGGGGCACCCCGGGAGGTCTTCCATGGGCACGGAGAGAACACCACCCCGAAGCGCTTTTCTCCGGGGTTTTGGAGGATTGTGCGTGGCTGGCGGGAACAGCGAGTGGGAGTGCTTGCAAACCGGCCTTTGGGGGCAGCCAGGGAGGTCCTCCATTGGCACGGAGAGAACACCACCCCGAAGCGCTTTTCTCCGGGGTTTTGGAACATTGTGTGTGGCTGGCGGGAACAGCGAGTGGGAGTGCTTGCAAACCGGCCTTTGGGGGCAGCCGGGGAGGTCCTCCATGGTCCCTAGTAGAACACCACCTTGAAGAGCTTTTCTCACGGTCTTGGGAGCATTGTGCGCGGCTGGCGGGAACAGCGGGCATGAGTGCTTGCAAACTGTCCTTTGGAGGCAGCCGGGGAGGTCTTCCAAGGGCACCGGACTGATCACCACCCCAAAATGCTTTTCTCCCGGGCTTGGGAGCATTGTGCGCGGCTGTCGGGAACAGCGGACATGAGTGCTTGCAAACCGGCCTTTGGAGGCAGCCTGGGAGGTCTTCCAAGGGCCCGGAGAGAGCACCACCCCAAAATGCTTTTCTCCCGGGCTTGGGAGCATTGTGCGTGGCTGGCGGAAGCAGCGGGAATGAGTACTTACAAACCGGCCTTTGGAGGCAGCCGAGGAGGTCTTGAAAGTGCCCGGAGAGAGCACCACCCCGAAGCGCTTTTCTCCCGTGCTTGGGAGCATTGTGCGCGGCTGGCGGGAACAGCAGGCAGGAGTGCTTGCAAACTGGCCTTTGGAGGCAGCCGGGGAGGTCTTCCAAGGGCCCGGAGTGAGCACCACCCCAAAATGCTTTTCTCCCGGGCTTGGGAGCATTGTGCGCGGCTGGTGGGAACAACGGGCATGAGTGCTTGCAAACCGGCCTTTGGAGGCAGCCGGGGACGTCTTCCAAGGGCCCGGAGAGAGCACCACCCCGAAGCACTTTTCTCCCGGGCTTGGGAGCATTGTGCGTGGCTGGCGGGAACAGCAGGAAGGAGTCCTTGCAAACCGGCCTTTGGAGGCAGCCGGGGAGGTCTTCCAAGGGCCTGTAGAGAGCACCACCCCGAAGCGCTTTTCTCCCGGGCTTGGGAGCATTGTGCGCGGGTGGCGGGAACAGCAGGCAGGAGTGCTTGAAAACCGGCCTTTGCAGGCAGCCGGGGAGGTCTTCCAGGGCCCTGTGTGAGCACCACCCCAAAAAGCTTTTCTCCCGGGCTTGGGAGCATTGTGCGCGGCTGGTGGGAACAGCGGGCATGAGTGCTTGCAAACTGGCCATTGGAGGCAGCCGGGGAGGTCTTCCAAGGGCCTGTAGAGAGCACCACCCCAAAATGCTTTTCTCCCGGGCTTGGGAGCATTGTGCGTGGCTGGTGGGAACAGCGGGCGGCAGTGCTTGCAAACTGGCCTTTGGAGGCAGCCGGGGAGGTCTTCCAAGGGCCAGGAGAGAGCACCACCCAGAAGCGCTTTTCTCCCGGGCTTGGAACATTTGCGCGGATGGCGGGAACAGCGAGTGGGAGTGCTTCCAAACCGGCCTTTGGGGGCACCCCGGGAGGTCTTCCATGGGCACGGAGAGAACACCACCCCGAAGCGCTTTTCTCCGGGGTTTTGGAGGATTGTGCGTGGCTGGCGGGAACAGCGAGTGGGAGTGCTTGCAAACCGGCCTTTGGGGGCAGCCAGGGAGGTCCTCCATTGGCACGGAGAGAACACCACCCCGAAGCGCTTTTCTCCCGGTCTTGGGAGCATTGTGCGAGGCTGGCGGGAACAGCGGGCGGGAGTGCTTGCAAACCGGCCTTTGGAGGCAGCCGGGGAGGTCTTCCAGTGGGAGAGGGCCGGTTGTGCTCAGAGGCCCCTCAGGCCAGGGGCAGGACCCAGCAGGGCCCCTGCCCCTGGCCAGCCTTGCCCAGACCTTCCTGGCCTTCGGGGGTACTACCCCACCAAGGGGCAGGCTGCGGGGACTGGGTCCGGACATGCCCGGGCGCCTCCCCAGGCTCATCCCCGCTGGTGCCTTTCCCCTGGGCCTAGGCCTCGGTTGAGGCCTCCTTGGAGAGGAGGTTGCCGGCAGGGGCTGTCTCCACACTGCAAGGTTCTGGAGCTCAGAGGGCCTCGTCAGCGGGAAGGGACCAGCAAGGGGCTGGATGCCCAAGACCTCTTTGGCCCAGCAGCCTCAGGGCAGCAGGGAGAGGAAGAGGCCCATCTTGCCCCTAGGTCGGCTCTGCCCCTTCCCACACAGGCAGCCAACACAGCAGCTGCCTGACAGACTCTGGCTCCCCCGAGCTCTCTGCCGGTGCAGGGGTCAGGAACAGACGTGTGCATGTCGTTCTGCCTTGGCCTGGGAGTGTGTTCCCCCTGCCTGGCCCCCAGGCTCAGGGGCAAGGGCCCGGAGAGAGCACCACCCCGAAGCGCTTTTCTCCCGGGCTTGGGAGCATTGTGCGCGCCTGGTGGGAACAGTGGGCGGGAGTGTTGGCAAACCGGCCTTTGGAGGCAGCCGGGGAGGTCTTCCAGCGTGAGAGGGCCGGATGTGCTCAGAGGCCCCACAGGCCAGGGGCAGGACCCAGCAGGTCCCCTGCCCCTGGCCAGCCTTTCCCAGACCTTCCTGGCCTCAGGGGGTACTGCCCCACCAAGGGGCAGGCTGCGGGGACTGGGTCCTGACATGCCCGGGCGCCTCCCCAGGCTCATCCCCGCTGGTGCCTTTCCCCTGGGCCTAGGTCTCGGTTTAGGCCTCCTTGGAGAGGAGGTTGCTGGCAGGGGCTGTCTCCACACTGCAAGGTGCTGGAGCTCAGAGGGCCTTGTCAGAGGGAAGGGACCAGCAAGGGGCTGGATGCCCAAGACCTCTTTGGCCCAGCAGCATCGGGGCAGCAGGGAGAACAAGAGGCCCAACTTGCCCCTAGGTCGGCTCTGCCCCTTCCCACACAGGCGGCCAGCCCAGCAGCTGCCTGACATACTCTGGCTCCCCCGAGCTCTCTGCCGGTGCAGGGGGCAGATCAGAGGTGTGCATGTGTTTCTGCCTTGGCCTGGGAGTGTGTTGCCCCTGCCTTGCCCCCAGGCTCAGGGGCAAGGGCCCGGAGAGAGCACCAGCCCAAAGCGCTTTTCTACCGGGCTTGGGAGCATTGTGCGAGCCTGGCGTGAACAGCGGGCGGGAGTTTTTGCAAACAGGACTTTGGAGGCAGCCGTGGAGGTCTTCCAGTGGGAGAGGGCCGGTTGTGCTCAGAGGCCCCACAGGCCAGGGGCAGGACCCAGCAGGGCTCCTGCCCCTGGCCAGCCTTTCCCAGACCTTCCTGGCCTCCGGGGGTACTGCCCCACCAAGGGGCAGGCTGCGGGGACTGGGTCCAGACATGCCCGGGCGCCTCCCCAGGCTCATCCCCGCTGGTGCCTTTCCCCTGGGCCTAGGCCTCGGTTTAGGCCTCCTTGGATAGGAGGTTGCTGGCAGGGGCTGTCTCCACACTGCAAGGTGCTGGAGCTCAGAGGGCCTCGTCAGAGGGAAGGGACCAGCAAGGGGCTGGATGCCCAAGACCTCTTTGGCCCAGCAGCCTCAGGGCAGCAGGGAGAGCAAGAGGCCCAACTTGCCCCTAGGTCGGCTCTCCCCCTTCCCACACAGGCGGCCAGCCCAGCAGCTGCCTGACAGACTCTGGCTCCCCCGAGCTCTCTGCCGGTGCAGGGGGCAGATCAGACGTGTGCATGTGGTTCTGCCTTGGCCTGGGAGTGTGGACACCCTGCCTTGCCCCCATGCTCAGGAGCAAGGGCCCAGAGAGAGCACCACCCTGAAGCGCTTTTCTCCCGGGCTTAGGAGCATTGTGCACGCCTGCTGGGAACAGTGGGCGGGAGCGCTTGCAAACCGGCCTTTGGAGGCAGCCGGGGAGGTCTTCCAGTGGGAGAGGGCCGGTTGTGCTCAGAGGCCCCACAGGCCAGGGGCAGGACCCAGCAGGGCCCCTGCCCCTGGCCAGCCTTGCCCAGACCTTCCTGGCCTCTGGGGGTACTGCCCCACCAAGGGTCAGGCTGCGGGGACTGGGTCCAGACATGTCCGTGCGCCTCTCCAGGATCATTCCCACTGGTGCCTTTCCCCTGGGCCTAGGCCTCGGTTGAGGCCTCCTTGGAGAGGAGGTTGCTGGCAGGGGCTGTCTCCACAGTGCAAGGTGCTGGAGCTCAGAGGGCCTCATCAGAGGGAAGGGACCAGCAAAGGGCTGGATGCCCAAGACCTCTTTGACCCAGCAGCCTCAGGGCAGCAGGGAGAGCAAGAGGCCCAACTTGCCCCTAGGTCGGCTCTGCCCCTTCCCACACAGGCGGCCAACCCAGCAGCTGCCTGACAGACTCTGGCTCCCCCAAGCTCTCTGCCGGTGCAGGGGACAGGAACAGACGTGGGCATGTGGTTCTGCCTTGGCCTGGGAGTGTGTTCCCCCTGCCTTGCCCCCAGGCTCAGGGGCAAGGGCCCGGAGAGAGCACCACACCGAAGCGCTTTTCTCCCCGGCTTGGGAGCTTTTTGCATTCCTGACGTGAACAGCGGGCGGGAGTGTATGCAAACAGGACTTTGGAGCCAGCCGGGGAGGTCTTCCAATGGGAGTGGGCCGGTTGTGCTCAGAGGCCCCACAGGCCAGGGTCAGGACCCAGCAGGGCCCCTGCCCCTGGCCAGAATTGCCCAGACCTTCCTGGCCCCCGGGGGTACTGCCCCACCAAGGGGCAGGTTGCGGAGACTGGGTCCAGACATGTCCGTGCGCCTCCCCAGGATCATCCCCGCTGGTGCCTTTCCCCTGGGTGTAGGCCTCAGTTGAGGCCTCTTTGGAGAGGAGGTTGCTGACAGGGGCTGTCTCCACACTGCAAGGTGCTGGAGCTCAGAGGGCCTCGTCAGAGGGAAGGCACCAGCACAGGGCTGGATGCCCAAGACCTCTTTGACCCAGCAGCCTCAGGGCAGCAGGGAGAGCAAGAGGCCCAACTTGCCCCTAGGTCGGCTCTACCCCGTCCCACACAGGCAGCCAGCCCAGCAGCAGCCTGGCAGTCTCTGGCTCCCCCGAGCTCTCTGCCGGTGTAGGGGGCAGGAACAGACGTGTGCATGTCGTTCTCCCTTGGTCTGGGAGTGTGTTCCACCTGCCTGGCCCCCAGGATCAGGGGCAAGGGCCCGAGGAGAGCACCACCCCGAAGCGCTTTTCTCCCAGGCTTGGGAGCATTGTGCGTGCCTGGCGGGAACAGCGGGTGGGAGTGCTTGCAAACCGTCCTTTGGAGGCAGACGGGGAGGTCTTCCAGCGGGAGAGTGCCGGTTGTGCTCAGACGCCCCACAGGCCAGGGGCAGGACCCAGCAGTGTCCCTGCCCTGGCAGCCTTGCCCAGACCTTCCTGGCCTCCGGGGGTACTGCCCCACCAAGGGGCAGGCTGCGGGGACTGGGTCCAGACATGGCCGGGCGCCTCCCCAGGCTCATCCCCGCTGGTGCCTTTCCCCTAGGCCTAGGACTCGGTTGAGGCCTCCTTGGAGAGGAGGTTGCTGGCAGGGGCTGTCTCCACACTGCAAGGTGCTGGATCTCAGAGGGCCTCATCAGAGGAAAGGGACCAGCAAGGGGCTGGATGCCCAAGACCTCTTTGGCCCAGCAGCCTCAGGTCAGCAGGGAGAGCAAGAGGCCCAACTTGCCCCTAGGTCGGCTCTGCCCCTTTCCACACAGGCCGCCAGCCCAGCAGCTGCCTGGCATACTCTGGCCTCCCCGAGCTCTCTGCCGGTGCAGGGACCAGGAACAGACGTGTGCATGTGGTTCTGCCTTGGCCTGGGAGTGTGTTCCCCCTGCATTGCACCCAGGCTCAGGGGCAAGGGCCCGGTGAGAGCACCAACCCGAAGCGCTTTTTTCCCGGGCTTGGGAGCATTGTGCGTGCCTGGCGGGAACAGCAGGCGCGAGTGTTGTCAAATCAGCCTTTGGAGGCAGCCGGGGAGGTCTTCCAGCGGGAGAGGGCCGCTCATGCTCAGAGGCCCCACAGGCCGGGGTCAGGACCCAGCAGGGCCCCTGCCCCAGGCCAGACTTGCCCAGACCTTCCTGGCCTCCGGGGGTACTGCCCCAACAAGGGGCAGGCTGCGGGGACTGGGTTCAGACATTCCCGGGCGCCTCCCCAGGTTCATCCCCGCTGGTGCCTTTCCCTGGGACTAGGCCTCGGTTGAGGCCTCCTTGGAGAGGAGGTTGCTGGCAGGGGCTGTCTCCACACTGCAAGGTACTGGAGCTCAGAGGGCCTCGTCAGATGGAAGGGACCAGCAAAGGGCTGGATGTCCAAGACCTCTTTGGCCCAGCAGCCTCAGGGCAGCAGGGAGAGCAAGAGGCCCAACTTGCCCCTAGGTCGGCTCTGCCCCTTCCCACACAGGCTGCCAGCCCAGCAGCTGCCTGACAGACTCTGGCTCCCCCGAGCTCTCTGCCGGTGCAGGGGGCAGGAACAGACGTGTGCATGTGGTTCTGACTTTGCCTGGGAGTGTGGACCCCCTGCCTGGCCCCGAGGCACAGGGGCAAGGGCCCGGAGAGAGCACCACCCCAAAATGCTTTTCTCCCGGGCTTGGGAGCATTTGCGTGGCTGGCGGGAACAGCTAGTGGGAATGCTTGCAAACCGGCCTTTGGGGGCAGCCGGGGAGGTCCTCCATGGGCCCGGAGAGAACACCACCCCGAAGCGCTTTTCTCCGGGGTTTTGGAGGATTGTGCGTGGCTGGCGGGAACAGCGAGTGGGAGTGCTTGCAAACCGGCCTTTGGGGGCAGCCGGGGAGGTCCTCCATGGGCCCGGAGAGAACACCACCCCGAAGCGCATTTCTCCCGGTCTTGGGAGCATTGTGCGCGGCTGGCGGGAACAGCGGGCATGAGTTCTTGCAAACTGTCCTTTGGAGGCAGCCGGGGAGGTCTTCCAAGGGCCCGGAGAGAGCACCACCCCAAAATGCTTTTCTTCCGGGCTTGGGAGCATTGTGCGCGTGTGGCGGGAACAGCAGGCAGGAATGCTTGCAAACCGGCCTTTGGAGGCAGCCGGGGAGGTCTTCCAAGGGCCCGGAGAGAGCACCACCTCGAAGCGCTTTTCTCCGGGGTTTTGGAACATTGTGTGTGGCTGGCGGGAACAGCGAGTGGGAGTGCTTGCAAACCGGCCTTTGGGGGCAGCCGGGGAGGTCCTCCATGGTCCCTAGTAGAACACCACCTTGAAGCGCTTTTCTCACGGTCTTGGGAGCATTGTGCGCGGCTGCGGGAACAGCGGGCATGAGTGCTTGCAAACTGTCCTTTGGAGGCAGCCGGGGAGGTCTTCCAAGGGCACCGGACTGATCACCACCCCAAAATGCTTTTCTCCCGGGCTTGGGAGCATTGTGCGCGGCTGTCGGGAACAGCGGACATGAGTGCTTGCAAACCGGCCTTTGGAGGCAGCCTGGGAGGTCTTCCAAGGGCCCGGAGAGAGCACCACCCCAAAATGCTTTTCTCCCGGGCTTGGGAGCATTGTGCGTGGCTGGCGGAAGCAGCGGGAATGAGTACTTACAAACCGGCCTTTGGAGGCAGCCGAGGAGGTCTTGAAAGTGCCCGGAGAGAGCACCACCCCGAAGCGCTTTTCTCCCGTGCTTGGGAGCATTGTGCGCGGCTGGCGGGAATAGCAGGCAGGAGTGCTTGCAAACTGGCCTTTGGAGGCAGCCGGGGAGGTCTTCCAAGGGCCCGGAGTGAGCACCACCCCAAAATGCTTTTCTCCCGGGCTTGGGAGCATTGTGCGCGGCTGGTGGGAACAACGGGCATGAGTGCTTGCAAACCGGCCTTTGGAGGCAGCCGGGGACGTCTTCCAAGGGCCCGGAGAGAGCACCACCCCGAAGCACTTTTCTCCCGGGCTTGGGAGCATTGTGCGTGGCTGGCGGGAACAGCAGGAAGGAGTCCTTGCAAACCGGCCTTTGGAGGCAGCCGGGGAGGTCTTCCAAGGGCCTGTAGAGAGCACCACCCCGAAGCGCTTTTCTCCCGGGCTTGGGAGCATTGTGCGCGGGTGGCGGGAACAGCAGGCAGGAGTGCTTGAAAACCGGCCTTTGCAGGCAGCCGGGGAGGTCTTCCAGGGCCCTGTGTGAGCACCACCCCAAAAAGCTTTTCTCCCGGGCTTGGGAGCATTGTGCGCGGCTGGTGGGAACAGCGAGCATGAGTGCTTGCAAACTGGCCATTGGAGGCAGCCGGGGAGGTCTTCCAAGGGCCTGTAGAGAGCACCACCCCAAAATGCTTTTCTCCCGGGCTTGGGAGCATTGTGCGTGGCTGGTGGGAACAGCGGGCGGCAGTGCTTGCAAACTGGCCTTTGGAGGCAGCCGGGGAGGTCTTCCAAGGGCCAGGAGAGAGCACCACCCAGAAGCGCTTTTCTCCCAGGCTTGGAACATTTGCGCGGATGGCGGGAACAGCGAGTGGGAGTGCTTCCAAACCGGCCTTTGGGGGCACCCCGGGAGGTCTTCCATGGGCACGGAGAGAACACCACCCCGAAGCGCTTTTCTCCGGGGTTTTGGAACATTGTGTGTGGCTGGCGGGAACAGCGAGTGGGAGTGCTTGCAAACCGGCCTTTGGGGGCAGCCGGGGAGGTCCTCCATGGTCCCTAGTAGAACACCACCTTGAAGCGCTTTTCTCACGGTCTTGGGAGCATTGTGCGCGGCTGGCGGGAACAGCGGGCATGAGTGCTTGCAAACTGTCCTTTGGAGGCAGCCGGGGAGGTCTTCCAAGGGCACCGGACTGATCACCACCCCAAAATGCTTTTCTCCCGGGCTTGGGAGCATTGTGCGCGGCTGTCGGGAACAGCGGACATGAGTGCTTGCAAACCGGCCTTTGGAGGCAGCCCGGGAGGTCTTCCAAGGGCCCGGAGAGAGCACCACCCCAAAATGCTTTTCTCCCGGTCTTGGGAGCATTGTGCGTGGCTGGCGGAAGCAGCGGGAATGAGTACTTACAAACCGGCCTTTGGAGGCAGCCGAGGAGGTCTTGAAAGTGCCCGGAGAGAGCACCACCCCGAAGCGCTTTTCTCCCGTGCTTGGGAGCATTGTGCGCGGCTGGCGGGAACAGCAGGCAGGAGTGCTTGCAAACTGGCCTTTGGAGGCAGCCGGGGAGGTCTTCCAAGGGCCCGGAGTGAGCACCACCCCAAAATGCTTTTCTCCCGCGCTTGGGAGCATTGTGCGCGGCTGGTGGGAACAACGGGCATGAGTGCTTGCAAACCGGCCTTTGGAGGCAGCCGGGGAGGTCTTCCAAGGGCCCGGAGAGAGCACCACCCCGAAGCACTTTTCTCCCGGGCTTGGGAGCATTGTGCGTGGCTGGCGGGAACAGCAGGAAGGAGTCCTTGCAAACCGGCCTTTGGAGGCAGCCGGGGAGGTCTTCCAAGGGCCTGTAGAGAGCACCACCCCGAAGCGCTTTTCTCCCGGGCTTGGGAGCATTGTGCGCGGGTGGCGGGAACAGCAGGCAGGAGTGCTTGAAAACCGGCCTTTGCAGGCAGCCGGGGAGGTCTTCCAGGGCCCTGTGTGAGCACCACCCCAAAAAGCTTTTCTCCCGGGCTTGGGAGCATTGTGCGCGGCTGGTGGGAACAGCGGACATGAGTGCTTGCAAATTGGCCATTGGAGGCAGCCGGGGAGGTCTTCCAAGGGCCTGTAGAGAGCACCACCCCAAAATGCTTTTCTCCCGGGCTTGGGAGCATTGTGCGTGGCTGGTGGGAACAGCGGGCGGCAGTGCTTGCAAACTGGCCTTTGGAGGCAGCCGGGGAGGTCTTCCAAGGGCCAGGAGAGAGCACCACCCAGAAGCGCTTTTCTCCCGGGCTTGGAACATTTGCGCGGATGGCGGGAACAGCGAGTGGGAGTGCTTCCAAACCGGCCTTTGGGGGCACCCCGGGAGGTCTTCCATGGGCACGGAGAGAACACCACCCCGAAGCGCTTTTCTCCGGGGTTTTGGAGGATTGTGCGTGGCTGGCGGGAACAGCGAGTGGGAGTGCTTGCAAACCGGCCTTTGGGGGCAGCCAGGGAGGTCCTCCATTGGCACGGAGAGAACACCACCCCGAAGCGCTTTTCTCCCGGTCTTGGGAGCATTGTGCGAGGCTGGCGGGAACAGCGGGCGGGAGTGCTTGCAAACCGGCCTTTGGAGGCAGCCGGGGAGGTCTTCCAGTGGGAGAGGGCCGGTTGTGCTCAGAGGCCCCTCAGGCCAGGGGCAGGACCCAGCAGGGCCCCTGCCCCTGGTCAGCCTTGCCCAGACCTTCCTGGCCTTCGGGGGTACTACCCCACCAAGGGGCAGGCTGCGGGGACTGGGTCCAGACATGCCCGGGCGCCTCCCCAGGCTCATCCCCGCTGGTGCCTTTCCCCTGGGCCTAGGCCTCGGTTGAGGCCTCCTTGGAGAGGAGGTTGCCGGCAGGGGCTGTCTCCACACTGCAAGGTTCTGGAGCTCAGAGGGCCTCGTCAGCGGGAAGGGACCAGCAAGGGGCTGGATGCCCAAGACCTCTTTGGCCCAGCAGCCTCAGGGCAGCAGGGAGAGGAAGAGGCCCAAATTGCCCCTAGGTCGGCTCTGCCCCTTCCCACACAGGCAGCCAACACAGCAGCTGCCTGACAGACTCTGGCTCCCCCGAGCTCTCTGCCGGTGCAGGGGTCAGGAACAGACGTGTGCATGTCGTTCTGCCTTGGCCTGGGAGTGTGTTCCCCCTGCCTGGCCCCCAGGCTCAGGGGCAAGGGCCCGGAGAGAGCACCACCCCGAAGCGCTTTTCTCCCGGGCTTGGGAGCATTGTGCGCGCCTGGTGGGAACAGTGGGCGGGAGTGTTGGCAAACCGGCCTTTGGAGGCAGCCGGGGAGGTCTTCCAGCGGGAGAGGGCCGGATGTGCTCAGAGGCCCCACAGGCCAGGGGCAGGACCCAGCAGGTCCCCTGCCCCTGGCCAGCCTTTCCCAGACCTTCCTGGCCTCAGGGGGTACTGCCCCACCAAGGGGCAGGCTGCGGGGACTGGGTCCTGACATGCCCGGGCGCCTCCCCAGGCTCATCCCCGCTGGTGCCTTTCCCCTGGGCCTAGGCCTCGGTTTAGGCCTCCTTGGAGAGGAGGTTGCTGGCAGGGGCTGTCTCCACACTGCAAGGTGCTGGAGCTCAGAGGGCCTCGTCAGAGGGAAGGGACCAGCAAGGGGCTGGATGCCCAAGACCTCTTTGGCCCAGCAGCTTCGGGGCAGCAGGGAGAGCAAGAGGCCCAACTTGCCCCTAGGTCGGCTCTGCCCCTTCCCACACAGGCGGCCAGCCCAGCAGCTGCCTGACATACTCTGGCTCCCCCGAGCTCTCTGCCGGTGCAGGGGGCAGATCAGAGGTGTGCATGTGTTTCTGCCTTGGCCTGGGAGTGTGTTGCCCCTGCCTTGCCCCCAGGCTCAGGGGCAAGGGCCCGGAGAGAGCACCAGCCCAAAGCGCTTTTCTCCCGGGCTTGGGAGCATTGTGCGAGCCTGGCGTGAACAGCGGGCGGGAGTGTTTACAAACAGGACTTTGGAGGCAGACGGGGAGGTCTTCCAGTGGGAGAGGGCCGGTTGTGCTCAGAGGCCCCACAGGCCAGGGGCAGGACCCAGCAGGGCTCCTGCCCCTGGCCAGCCTTTCCCAGACCTTCCTGGCCTCCGGGGGTACTGCCCCACCAAGGGGCAGGCTGCGGGGACTGGGTCCAGACATGCCCGGGCGCCTCCCCAGGCTCATCCCCGCTGGTGCCTTTCCCCTGGGCCTAGGCCTCGGTTTAGGCCTCCTTGGATAGGAGGTTGCTGGCAGGGGCTGTCTCCACACTGCAAGGTGCTGGAGCTCAGAGGGCCTCGTCAGAGGGAAGGGACCAGCAAGGGGCTGGATGCCCAAGACCTCTTTGGCCCAGCAGCCTCAGGGCAGCAGGGAGAGCAAGAGGCCCAACTTGCCCCTAGGTCGGCTCTGCCCCTTCCCACACAGGCGGCCAGCCCAGCAGCTGCCTGACAGACTCTGGCTACCCCGAGCTCTCTGCCGGTGCAGGGGGCAGATCAGACGTGTGCATGTGGTTCTGCCTTGGCCTGGGAGTGTGGACACCCTGCCTTGCCCCCATGCTCAGGAGCAAGGGCCCAGAGAGAGCACCACCCTGAAGCGCTTTTCTCCCGGGCTAAGGAGCATTGTGCACGCCTGCTGGGAACAGTGGGCGGGAGCGCTTGCAAACCGGCCTTTGGAGGCAGCCGGGGAGGTCTTCCAGTGGGAGAGGGCCGGTTGTGCTCAGAGGCCCCACAGGCCAGGGGCAGGACCCAGCAGGGCCCCTGCCCCTGGCCAGCCTTGCCCAGACCTTCCTGGCCTCTGGGGGTACTGCCCCACCAAGGGTCAGGCTGCGGGGACTGGGTCCAGACATGTCCGTGCGCCTCTCCAGGATCATTCCAGCTGGTGCCTTTCCCCTGGGCCTAGGCCTCGGTTGAGGCCTCCTTGGAGAGGAGGTTGCTGGCAGGGGCTGTCTCCACAGTGCAAGGTGCTGGAGCTCAGAGGGCCTCGTCAGAGGGAAGGGACCAGCAAAGGGCTGGATGCCCAAGACCTCTTTGACCCAGCAGCCTCAGGGCAGCAGGGAGAGCAAGAGGCCCAACTTGCCCCTAGGTCGGCTCTACCCCGTCCCACACAGGCAGCCATCCCAGCAGCAGCCTGGCAGTCTCTGGCTCCCCCGAGCTCTCTGCCGGTGTAGGGGGCAGGAACAGACGTGTGCATGTCGTTCTGCCTTGGCCTGGGAGTGTGTTCCCCCTGCCTGGCCCCCAGGCTCAGGGGCAAGGGCCCGGAGAGAGCACCACCCCGAAGCGCTTTTCTCCTGGGCTTGGGAGCATTGTGCGTGCCTGGCGGGAACAGCGGGCGGAAGTGCTTGCAAACCGGCCTTTGGAGGCAGACGGGGAGGTCTTCCAGCGGGAGAGTGCCGGTTGTGCTCAGACGCCCCACCAGGGGCAGGACCCAGCAGTGTCCCTGCCCCTGGCAGCCTTGCCCAGACCTTCCTGGCCTCCGGGGGTATTGCCCCACCAAGGGGCAGGCTGCGGGGACTGGGTCCAGACATGCCCGGGCGCCTCCATAGGCTCATCCCCGCTGGTGCCTTTCCCCTGGGCCTAGGCCTCGGTTGAGGCCTCCTTGGAGAGGAGGTTGCTGGCAGGGTCTGTCTCCACACTGCAAGGTGCTGGAGCTCAGAGGGCCACGTCAGATGGAAAGGACCAGCAAGGGGCTTGATGCCCAAGACCTCTTTGGCCCAGCAGCCTCAGGGCAGCAGGGAGAGGAAGAGGCCCAACTTGCCCCTAGGTCGGCTCTGCCCCTTCCCACACAGGCGGCCAGCCCAGCAGCTGCCTGACAGACTCTGGCTCCCCCGAGCTCTCTGCCGGTGCAGGGGTCAGGAACAGACGTGTGCATGTGGTTCTGCCTTGGTCTGGGAGTGTGGACCCACTGCCTGGCCCCCACGCTGAGGGGCAAGGGCCCGGAGAGAGCAACACCCCAAAGCGCTTTTCTCCCGGGCTTGGGAGAATTGTGCGTGCCTGGCGGGAACAGCGGGCGGGAGTGTTGGCAAACCGGCCTTTGGAGGCAGCCGCGGAGGTCTTCCAGTGGGAGAGCGCCGGTTGTGCTCAGAGGCCCCACAGGCCAGGGGCAGGACCCAGCAGGGCCCCTGCCCCTGGCCAGCCTTGCCCAGACCTTCCTGGCCTCCGTGGGTACTGCCCCACCAAGGGGCAGGCTGCGGGGACTGGGTCCAGACATGCCCGGGCGCCTCCCCAGGCTCATCCCCGCTGGTGCCTTTCCCCTGGTCATAGGACTCGGTTGAGGCCTCCTTGGAGAGGAGGTTGCTGGCAGGTGCTGTCTCCACACTGCAAGATGCTGGAGCTCAGAGGGCCTCGTCAGAGGGAAGGGACAAGCAAGGGGCTGGATGCCCCAGACCTCTTTGGCCCAGCAGCCTCAGGGCAGCAGGGAGAGCAAGAGGCCCAACTTGCCCCTAGGTCGGCTCTGCCCCTTACCACACAGGCGGCCAGCCCAGCAGCTGCCTGACAGACTCTGGCTCCCCCGAGCTCTCTGCCGGTGCAGGGGGCAGGAACAGACGTGTGCATGTCCTTCTGCCTTGGCCTGGGAGTGTGGACCCCCTGCCTGGCCCCCAGGCTCACGGGAAAGGGCCCGGAGAGAGCACCACCCCGAAGCGCTTTTCTCCCGGGCTTGGGAGCGTTGTGCGCCCTTGGTGGGAACAGTGGGTGGGAGTGCTTGCAAACCGGCCTTTAGAGGCAGCCGGGGAGGTCTTCCTGTGGGAGAGGGCCGGTTGTGCTCAGAGGCCCCACAGGCCAGGGGCAGGACCCAGCAGGTCCCCTGCCACTGGCCAGCATTTCCCAGACCTTCCTGGCCTCCGGGGGTACTGCCCCACCAAGGGGCAGGCTGCGGGGACTGGGTCCAGACATGCCCGGGCGCCTACCCAAGCTCATCCCCGCTGGTGCCTTTCCCCTGGGCCTAGGCCTAAGTTTAGGCCTCCTTGGAGAGGAGGTTGCTGGCAGGGGCTGTCTCCACACTGCAAGGTGCTGGAGCTCAGAGGGCCTCGTCAGAGGGAAGGGACCAGCAAGGGGCTGGATGCCCAAGACCTCTTTGGCCCAGCAGCCTCAGGGCAGCAGGGAGAGCAAGAGGCCCAACTTGCCCCTAGGTCGGCTCTGCCCCTTCCCACACAAGCGGCCAACCCAGCAGCTGCCTGACAGACTCTGGCTCCCCCGAGCTCTCTGCCGGTGCAGGGGGCAGATCAGACGTGTGCATGTGGTTCTGCCTTGGCCTGGGAGTGTGGACACCCTGCCTTGCCCCCAGGCTCAGGGGCAAGGGCCCAGAGAGAGCACCACCCCGAAGCGCTTTTCTCCCGGGCTTGGGAGCATTGTGCGCGGCTGTCGGGAACAGCGGACATGAGTGCTTTCAAACAGGCCTTTGGAGGCAGCCCGGGAGGTCTTCCAAGGGCCCGGAGAGAGCACCACCCCAAAATGCTTTTCTCCCGGGCTTGGGAGCATTGTGCGTGGCTGGCGGAAGCAGCGGGAATGAGTACTTACAAACCCCCCTTTGGAGGCAGCCGGGGAGGTCTTGAAAGTGCCCGGAGAGAGCACCACCCCGAAGCGCTTTTCTCCCGGGCTTGGGAGCATTGTGCGCGGCTGGTGGGAACAGCAGGCAGGAGTGCTTGCAAACTGGCCTTTGGAGGCAGCCGGGGAGGTCTTCCAAGGGCCCGGAGTGAGCACCACCCCAAAATGCTTTTCTCCCGGGCTTGGGAGCATTGTGCGCGGCTGGTGGGAACAACGGGCATGAGTGCTTGCAAACCGGCCTTTGCAGGCAGCCGGGGACGTCTTCCAAGGGCCCGGAGAGAGCACCACCCCGAAGCACTTTTCTCCTGGGCTTGGGAGCATTGTGCGTGGCTGGCGGGAACAGCAGGAAGGAGTCCTTGCAAACCGGCCTTTGGAGGCAGCGGGGGAGGTCTTCCAAGGGCCTGTAGAGAGCACCACCCCGAAGCGCTTTTCTCCCAGGCTTGTGAGTATTGTGCGCGGGTGGCGGGAACAGCAGGCAGGAGTGCTTGAAAACCGGCCTTTGCAGGCAGCTGGGGAGGTCTTCCAGGGCCCGGTGTGAGCACCAACCCAAAAAGCTTTTCTCCCGGGCTTGGGAGCATGGTGCGCGGCTGGTGGGAACAGCGGGCATGAGTGCTTGCAAACTGGCCATTGGAGGCAGCCGGGGAGGTCTTCCAAGGGCCTGTAGAGAGCACCACCCCAAAATGCTTTTCTCCCGGGCTTGGGAGCATTGTGCGTGGCTGGCAGGAACAGCAGGAAGGAGTCCTTGCAAACCGGCCTTTGGAGGCAGCCGGGGAGGTCTTCCAAGGGCCTGTAGAGAGCACCACCCCGAAGTGCTTTTCTCCCGGGCTTGGGAGCATTGTGCGTGCCTGGCGGGAACAGCGGGCGCGAGTGTTGTCAAACCGGCCTTTGGAGGCAGCCGGGGAGGTCTTCCAGCGGGAGAGGGCCGCTCATGCTCAGAGGCCCCACAGGCCAGGGGCAGGACCCAGCAGGGCCCCTGCCCCAGGCCAGACTTGCCCAGACCTTCCTGGCCTCCCGGGGTACTGCCCCACCAAGGGGCAGGCTGCGGGGACTGGGTCCAGACATTCCCGGGCGCCTCCCCAGGTTCATCCCCGCTGGTGCCTTTCCCTGGGACTAGGCCTCGGTTGAGGCCTCCTTGGAGAGGAGGTTGCTGGCAGGGTCTGTCTCCACACTGCAAGGTGCTGGAGCTCAGAGGGCCTCGTCAGAGGGAAGGGACCAGCAAAGGGCTGGATGTCCAAGACCTCTTTGGCCCAGCAGCCTCAGGGCAGCAGGGAGAGCAAGAGGCCCAACTTGCCCCTAGGTCGGCTCTGCCCCGTCCCACACAGGCAGCCAGCCCAGCAGCAGCCTGGCTGTCTCTGGCTCCCCCGAGCTCTCTGCCGGTGTAGTGGGCAGGAACAGACGTGTGCATGTCATTCTGCCATGGCCTGGGAGTGTGTTACCCCTGCCTGGCCCCCAGGCTCAGGGGCAAGGGCCCGGAGAGAGCACCACCCCGAAGTGCTTTTCTCCCGGGCTTGGGAGCATTGTGCGCGCCTGGTGGGAACAGTGGGCGGGAGTGTTGGCAAACCGGCCTTTGGAGGCAGCCGGGGAGGTCTTCCAGCGGGAGAGGGCCGGATGTGCTCAGAGGCCCCACAGGCCAGGGGCAGGACCCAGCAGGTCCCCTGCCCCTGGCCAGCCTTTCCCAAACCTTCCTGGCCTCAGGGGGTACTGCCCCACCAAGGGGCAGGCTGCGCGGACTGCGTCCAGACATGCCCGGCCGCCTCCCCAGGCTCATCCCCGCTGGTGCCTTTCCCCTGGGCCTAGGCCTCGGTTTAGGCCTCCTTGGAGAGGAGGTTGCTGGCAGGGGCTGTCTCCACACTGCAAGGTGCTGGAGCTCAGAGGGCCTTGTCAGAGGGAAGGGACCAGCAAGGGGCTGGATGCCCAAGACCTCTTTGGCCCAGCAGCATCGGGGCAGCAGGGAGAGCAAGAGGCCCAACTTGCCCCTAGGTCGGCTCTGCCCCTTCCCACACAGGCGGCCAGCCCAGCAGCTGCCTGACATACTCTGGCTCCCCCGAGCTCTCTGCCGGTGCAGGGGGCAGATCAGAGGTGTGCATGTGTTTCTGCCTTGGCCTGGGAGTGTGTTCCCCCTGCCTTGCCCCCAGGCTCAGTGGCAAGGGCCCGGAGAGAGCACCACCCCAAAGCGCTTTTCTCCCGGGCTTGGGGCATTGTGCGAGCCTGGCGTGAACAGCGGGCGGGAGTGTTTGCAAACAGGACTTTGGAGGCAGCAGGGGAGGTCTTCCAGTGGGAGAGGGCCGGTTGTGCTCAGAGGCCCCACAGGCCAGGGGCAGGACCCAGCAGGGCCCCTGCCCCTGGCCAGCCTTTCCCAGACCTTCCTGGCCTCCGGGGGTACTGCCCCACCAAGGGGCAGGCTGCGCGGACTGGGTCCAGACATGCCCGGGCGCCTCCCCAGGCTCATCCCCGCTGGTGCCTTTCCCCTGGGCCTAGGCCTCGGTTTAGGCCTCCTTGGAGAGGAGGTTGCTGGCAGGGGCTGTCTCCACACTGGAAGGTGCTGGAGCTCAGAGGGCCTCGTCAGAGGGAAGGGACCAGCAAGGGGCTGGATGCCCAAGACCTCTTTGGCCCAGTAGCCTCAGGGCAGCAGGGAGAGCAAGAGGCCCAACTTGCCCCTAGGTCGGCTCTGCCACTTCCCACACAGGCGGCCAGCCCAGCAGCTGCCTGACAGACTCTGGCTCCCCCGAGCTCTCTGCCGGTGCAGGGGGCAGATCAGACGTGTGCATGTGGTTCTGCCTTGGCCTGGGAGTGTGGACACCCTGCCTTGCCCCCAGGCTCAGGGGCAAGGGCCCAGAGAGAGCACCACCCTGAAGCGCTTTTCTCCCGGGTTTAGGAGCATTGTGCACGCCTGCTGGGAACAGTGGGCGGGAGCGCTTGCAAACCGGCCTTTGGAGGCAGCCAGGGAGGTCTTCCAGTGGGAGAGGGTCGGTTGTGCTCAGAGGCCCCACAGGCCAGGGGCAGGACACACCAGGGCCCCTGCCCCTGGCCAGCCTTGCCCAGACCTTCCTGGCCTCCGGGGGTACTGCCCCACCAAGGGGCAGGCTGCGGAGACTGGGTCCAGACATGTCCGTGCGCCTCCCCAGGATCATCCCCGCTGGTGCCTTTCCACTTGGTGTAGTCCTCGGTTGAGGCCTCTTTGGAGAGGAAGTTGCTGGCAGGGGCTGTCTCCACACTGCAAGGTGCTGGAGCTCAGAGGGCCTCGTCAGAGGGAAGGCACCAGCAAAGGGCTGGATGCCCAAGACCTCTTTGACCCAGCAGCCTCAGGGCAGCAGGGAGAGCAAGAGGCCCAACTTGCCCCTAGGTCGGCTCTGCCCCGTCCCACACAGGCAACCAGCCCAGCAGCAGCCTGGCAGTCTCTGGCTCCCCCGAGCTCTCTGCCGGTGTAGGGGTCAGGAACAGACGTGTGCATGTCGTTCTCCCTTGGCCTGGGAGTGTGTTTACCGTTCCTGGCCCCAGGCTCAGGGGCAAGGGCCCGGAGAGAGCACCACCCCGAAGCGCTTTTCTCCGGGGCTTGGGAGCATTGTGCGTACCTGGCGGGAACAGCGGGTGGGAGTGCTTGCAAACCGTATTTTGGAGGCAGACGGGGAGGTCTTCCAGCGGGAGAGTGCCGGTTGTGCTCAGACGCCCCACAGGCCAGGGGCAGGACCCAGCAGTGTTCCTGCCCCTGGCAGCCTTGCCCAGACCTTCCTGGCCTCCGGGGGTACTGCCCCACCAAGGGGCAGGCTGCGGTCACTGGGTCCAGACATCGCCGGGCGCCTCCCCAGGCTCATCCCCGCTGGTGCCTTTCCCCTAGGCCTAGGCCTCGGTTGAGGCCTCCTTGGAGAGGAGGTTGCTGGCAGGGGCTGTCTCCACACTGCAAGGTGCTGGAGCTCAGAGGGCCTCATCAGAGGGAAGGGACCAGCAAGGGGCTGGATGCCCAAGACCTCTTTGGCCCAGCAGCCTCAGGGCAGCAGGGAGAGCAAGAGGCCCAACTTGCCCCTAGGTCGGCTCTGCCCCTTCCCACACAGGCGGCCAGCCCAGCAGCTGCCTGACAGATTCTGGCTCCCCCCAGCTCTCTGCCGGTGGAGGGGGCAGGAACAGAGGTGTGCATGTGGTTCTGCCTTGGCCTGGGACTGTGTATCCCCTGCCTGGCCCCCAGGCTCAGGGGCAAGGGCCCGGAGAGAGCACCACCCCGAAGCGCTTTTCTCCCCGGCTTGGGAGCATTGTGCGCGCCTGGCGGGAACAGTGGGCGGGAGTGCTTGCAAACCTACCTTTGGAGGCAGTCGGGGAGGTTTTCCAGTGGGAGAGGGCCGGTTGTGCTCAGAGGCCCCACAGGCCAGGGGCAGGACCCAGCAGGGCCCCTGCCCCTGGCCAGCCTTGCCCAGACCTTCCTGGCCTCCGGGGGTACTGCCCCACCAAGGGGCAGGCTCCGGGGACAGGGTCCAGACATGCCCGGGCGCCTCCCCTGGCTCAACCCCGCTGGTGCCTTTCCCCTGGGCCTAGGCCTCGGTTGATGCCTCCTTGGAGAGGAGATTGCTGGCAGGGGCTGTCTCCACACTGCAAGGTGCTGGAGCTCAGAGGGCCTCGTCAGAGGGAAGGGACCAGTAAGGGGTTGGATGCCCAAGACGTCTTTGGCCCAGCAGCCTCAGGGCAGCAGGAGAGCAAGAGGCCCAACTTGCCCCTAGGGCGGCTCTGCCCCTTCCCACACAGGCGGCGAACCCAGCAGCTGCCTGACAGACTCTGGCTCCCCCAAGCTCTCTGCCGGTGCAGGGGACAGGAACAGACGTGGGCATGTGGTTCTGCCTTGGCCAGGGAGTGTGTTCCCCCTGCCTTGCCCCCAGGCTCAGGGGCAAGGGCCCGGAGAGAGCACCACCCCAATGCGCTTTTCTCCCGGGCTTGGGAGCATTGCCGAGCCTGGCTTGAACAGCGGGCGGGACTGTTTGCAAACAGGACTTTGGAGGCAGCCGGGGAGGTCTTCCAGTGGGAGAGGGCCGGTTGTGCTCAGAGGCCCCACAGGCCAGGGGCAGGACCCACCAGGACCCCTGCCCCTGGCCAGCCTTGCCCAGACCTTCCTGGTCTCCAGGGGTACTGCCCCACCAAGGGGCAGGCTGCGGGGACTGGGTCCAGACATGCCCGGGCGCCTCCCCAGGCTCATCCCCGCTGGTGCCTTTCCCCTGGGCCTAGGCCTCGGTTGAGGCCTCTTTGGAGAGGAGGTTGCTGGCAGGGGCTGTCTCCACACTGCAAGGTGCTGGAGCTCAGAGGGCCTCGTCAGAGGGAAGGGACCAGCAAAGGGCTGGATGCCCAAGACCTCTTTGACTCAGCAGCCTCAGGGCAGCAGGGAGAGCAAGAGGCCCAACTTGCCCCTAGGTCTGCTCTGCCCCGTCCCACACAGGCAGCCAGCCCAGCAGCAGCCTGGCAGTCTCTGGCTCCCCCGAGCTCTCTGCCGGTGTAGGGGGCAGGAACAGACGTGTGCATGTCGTTCTGCCTTGGCCTGGGAGTGTGTTCCCCCTGCCTTGCCCCCAGGCTCTGTGGCAAGGGCCCGGAGAGAGCACCACCCCGAAGCGCTTTTCTCCCGGGCTTGGGAGCATTGTGTGTGCCTGGCGGGAACAGCGGGCGGGAGTGCTTGCAAACCCGCCTTTGGAGGCAGACGGGGAGGTCTTCCAGCGGGAGAGTGCCGGTTGTGCTCAGACGCCCCACAGGCCAGGGGCAGGACCAGCAGTGTCCCTGCCCCTGGCAGCCTTGCCAAGACCTTCCTGGCCTCCGGGGGTACTGCCCCACCAAGGGGCAGGCTGCAGGGACTGGGTCCAGACATGCCCGGGCGCCTCCCCAGGCTCATCCCCGCTGGTGCCTTTCCCCTGGGCCTAGGCCTCGGTTGAGGCCTCCTTGGAGAGGAGGTTGCTGGCAGGGGCTGTCTCCACACTGCAAGGTGCTGGAGCTCAGAGGGCCTCGTCAGAGGGAAGGGACCAGCAAGGGGCTGGATGCCCAAGACCTCTTTGGCCCAGCAGCCTCAGGGCAGCAGGGAGAGGAAGAGGCCCAGCTTGCCCCTAGGTCGGCTCTGCCCCGTCCCACACAGGCGACCAGCCCAGCAGCTGCCTGACAGACTCTGGCTCCCTCGCGCTCTCTGCCGGTGCAGGGGTCAGGAACAGACGTGTGCATGTGGTTCTGCCTTGGTCTGGGAGTGTGGACCAACTGCCTGGCCCCCAGGCTCAGGGGCAAGGGCCCGGAGAGAGCAACACCCCGAAGCGCTTTTCTCCCGGGCTTGGGAGGATTGTGCGTGCCTGGTGGGAACAGCGGGCGGGAGTGTTGGCAAACCGGCCTTTCGAGGCAGCCGGGGAGGTCTTCCAGTGGGAGAGGGCCGGTTGTGCTCAGAGGCCCCACAGGCCAGGGGCAGGACCCAGCAGGTCCCCTGCCCCTGGCCAGCCTTTCCCAGACCTTCCTGGCCTCCGGGGGTACTGCCCCACCAAGGGGCAGGCTGCGGGGACTGGGTCCAGACATGCCCGGGCGCCTCCCCAGGCTCATCCCCGCTGGTGCCTTTCCCCTGGGCCTAGGCCTCGGTTTAGGCTTCCTTGGAGAGGAGGTTACTGGCAGGGGCTGTCTCCACACTGCAAGGTGCTGGAGCTCAGAGGGCCTCGTCAGAGGGAAGGGACCAGCAAGGGGCTGGATGCTCAAGACCTCTTTGGCCCAGCAGCCTCAGGGCAGCAGGGAGAGCAAGAGGCCCAACTTGCCCCTAGGTCGGCTCTGCCCCTTCCCACACAGGCGGCCAGCCCAGCAGCTGCCTGACAGACTCTGGCTCCCCCGAGCTCTCTGCCGGTGCAGGGGGCAGATCAGACGTGTGCATGTGGTTCTGCCTTGGACTGGGAGTGTGGACACCCTGCCTTGCCCCCAGGCTCAGGGGCAAGGGCCCGGAGAGAGCACCACCCTGAAGCGCTTTTCTCCCGGGCTTGGGAGCATTGTGCACGCCTGCTGGGAACAGTGGGCGGGAGCGCATGCAAACCGGCATTTGGAGGCAGCCGGGGAGGTCTTCCAGTGGGAGAGGGCCGGTTGTGCTCAGAGGCCCCACAGGCCAGGGGCAGGACGCAGCAGGGCCCCTGCCCCTGGCCACCCTTGCCCAGACCTTCCTGGTCTCCGGGGGTACTGCCCCACCAAGGGGCAGGCTGCGGGGACTGGGTCCACACATGCCCGGGCGCCTCCCCAGGCTCATCCCCGCTGGTGCCTTTCCCCTGGGCCTAGGCCTCGGTTGAGGCCTCCTTGGAGAGGAGGTTGCTGGCAGGGGCTGTCTCCACACTGCAAGGTGCTGGAGCTCAGAGGGCCTCGTCAGAGGGAAGGGACCAGCAAGGGGCTGGATGCCCAAGACCTCTTTGGCCCAGCAGCCTCAGGGCAGCAGGGAGAGGAAGAGGCCCAACTTGCCGCTAGGTCGGCTCTGCCCCTTCCCACACAGGCGGCCAGCCCAGCAGCTGCCTGACAGACTCTGGCTCCCCCGAGCTCTCTGCCGGTGCAGGGGGCAGATCAGACGTGTGCATGTTGTTCTGCCTTGGCCTGGGAGTGTGTTCCCCCTTCCTGGCCCCAGGCTCAGGGGCAAGGGCCCGGAGAGAGCACCACCCCGAAGCGCTTTTCTCCCGAGCTTGGCAGCATTGTGCGAGCCTGGCGTGAACAGCGGGCGGGAGTGTTTGCAAACAGGACTTTGGAGGCAGCCGGGGAGGTCTTCCAGTGGGAAAGGGCCGGTTGTGCTCAGACGCCCCACAGGCCAGGGGCAGGACCCAGCAGTGTCCCTGCCCCTGGCAGCCTTGCCCAGACCTTCCTGGCCTCCGGGGGTACTACCCCACCAAGCGGCAGGCTGCGGGGACTGGGTCCAGACATGCCCGGGCGCCTCCCCAGGCTCATTCCCGCTGGTGCCTTTCCCCTGGGCCTAGGCCTCGGTTGAGGCCTCCTTGGAGAGGAGGTTGCTGGCAGGGGCTGTCTCTACACAGCAAGGTGCTGGAGTTCAGAGGGCCTCGTCAGCGGGAAGGGACCAGCAAGGGGCTGGATGCCCAAGACCTCTTTGGACCAGCAGCCTCAGGGCAGCAGGGAGAGCAAGAGGCCCAACTTGCCCCTAGGTCGGCTCTGCCCCTTCCGACACAGACAACAAACCCAGCAGCTGCCTGACAGACTCTGGCTCCCCCGAGCTCTCTGCCGGTGCAGGGGGCAGGAACAGACGTGTGCATGTGGTTCTGCCTTGGCCTGGGAGTGTGGACCCCCTGCCTGTCCCCCAGGCTCAGGGGCAAGGGCTCGGAGAGAGCACCAACCCGAAGCGCTTTTCTCCCGGGCTTGGGAGCATTGTGCGCGCTTGGTGGGAACAGTGGGCAGGAGTGCTTGCAAACCGGCCTTTGGAGGCAGCCGGGGAGGTCTTCCATTGGGAGAGGGCCGGTTGTGCTCAGAGGCCCCACAGGCCAGGGGCAGGACCCAGCAGGGCCCCTGCCCCTGGCCAGCCTTGCCCAGACCTTCCTGCCTCCGGGGTTACAGCCCCACCAAGGGGCAGGCTGCGGGGACTGGGTCCAGACATGCCCGGGCGCCTCCCCAGGCTCATCCCCGCTGGTGCCTTTCCCCTGGGCCTAGGCCTCGGTTGAGGCCTCCTTGGAGAGGAGGTTGCTGGCAGGGGCTGTCTCCACACTGCAAGGTGCTGGAGCTCAGAGGGCCTCGTCAGAGGGAAGGGACCAGCACGGGGCTGGATGCCCAAGACCTCTTTGGCCCAGCAGCCTCAGGGCAGCAGGGAGAGCAAGAGGCCCAACTTGCCCCTAGGTCGGCTCTGCCCCTTCCCACACAGGCGGCCAGCCCAGCAGCTGCCTGACAGACTCTGGCTCCCCCAAGCTCTCTGCCGGTGCAAGGGGCAGGAACAGACGTGTGCATGTGGTTCTGCCTTTGCCTGGGAGTGTGTTCCCCCTGCATTGCCCCCAGGCTCAGGGCCAAGGGCCCGGTGAGAGCACCACCCCGAAGCGCTTTTCTCCCGGGCTTGGGAGCATTGTGCCCGCCTGGTGGGAATAGTGGGCGGGAGTGTTGGCAAACCGGCCTTTGGAGGCAGCCGGGGAGGTCTTCCAGCGGGAGAGGGCCGGATGTGCTGAGAGGCCCCACAGGCCAGGGGCAGGACCCAGCAGGTCCCCTGCCCCTGGCCAGCCTTTCCGAGACCTTCCTGGCCTCAGGGGGTACTGCCCCACCAAGGGGCAGGCAGCGGGGACTGGGTCCAGACATGCCCGGGCGCTTCCCCAGGCTCATCCCCACTGGTGCCTTTCCCCTGGGCCTAGGCCTCGGTTTAGGCATCCTTGGAGAGGAGGTTGCTGGCATGGGCTGTCTCCACACTGCAAGGTGCTGGAGCTCAGAGGGCCTCGTCAGAGGGAAGGGACCAGCAAGGGGCTGGACGCCCAAGACCAATTTGGCCCAGCAGGCTCAGGGCAGCAGGGAGAGCAAGAGGCCCAACTTGCCCCTAGGTCGGCTCTGCCCCTTCCCACACAGGCGGCCAGCCCAGCAGCTGCCTGACATACTCTGGCTCCCCCGAGCTCTCTGCCGGTGCAGGGGGCAGATCAGAGGTGTGCATGTGGTTCTGACTTGGCCTGGGAGTATGGACACCGTGCCTTGCCCCCAGGCTCAGGGGCAAGGGCCCGGAGAGAGCACCACCCCGAAGCGCTTTTCTACCCGGCTTGGGAGCATTGTACACGCCTGCTGGGAACAGTGGGAGGGATCGCTTGCAAACCGGCCTTTGGAGGCAGCCGGGGAGGTCTTCCAGCGGGAGAGTGCCGGTTGTGCTCAGACGCCCCACAGGCCAGGGGCAGGACCCAGCAGTGTCCCTGCCCCTGGCAGCCTTGCCCAGACCTTCCTGGCCTCCGGGGGTACTGCCCCACCAAGGGGCAGGCTGCGGGGACTGGGTCCAGACATGCCCGTGCGCCTCCACTGGCTCATCCCCGCTGGTGCCTTTCCCCTGGGCCTAGGCCTCGGTTGAGGCCTCCTTGGAGAGGAGGTTGCTGGCAGGGGCTGTCTCCACACTGCAAGGTGCAGGAGCTCAGAGGGCCTCGTCAGAGGGAAGGGACCAGCAAGGGGCTGGATGCCCAAGACCTCTTTGGCCCAGCAGCCTCAGGGCAGCAGGGAGAGCAAAGGCCCAACTTGCCCCTAGGTCGGCTCTGCCCCTTCCCACACAGGCGGCCAGCCCAGCAGCTGCCTGACAGACTCTGGCTCCCCCGAGCTCTCTGCCGGTGCAGGGGTCAGGAACAGATGTGTGCATGTGGTTCTGCCTTGGTCTGGGAGTGTGGACCAACTGCCTGGCCCCCAGGCTCAGAGGCAAGGGCCCGGAGAGAGCAACACCCCGAAGCGCTTTTCTCCCGCGCTTGGGAGCATTGTGCGTGCCTGGCGGGAACAGCGGGCGGGAGTGTTGGCAAACCGGCCTTTGGAGGCAGCCGGGGAGGTTTTCCACTGGGAGAGGGCCGGTTGTGCTCAGAGGCCCCACAGGCCAGGGGCAGGACCCAGCAGGTCCCCTGCCCCTGGCCAGCCTTTCCCAGACCTTCCTGGCCTCCGGGGGTACTGCCCCACCAAGGAGCAGGCTGCGGGGACTGGGTCCAGACATGCCCGGGCGCCTCCCCAGGCTCATCCCCGCTGGTGCCTTTCCCCTGGGCCTAGGCCTCGGTTTAGGCCTCCTTGGAGAGGAGGTTGCTGGCAGGGGCTGTCTCCACACTGCAAGGTGCTGGAGCTCAGAGGGCCTCGTCAGAGGGAAGGGACCAGCAAGGGGCTGGATGCCCAAGACCTCTTTGGCCCAGCAGCCTCAGGGCAGCAGGGAGAGCAAGAAGCCCAACTTGCCCCTAGGTCGGTACTGCGCCTTCCCACACAGGCGGCCAGCCCAGCAGCTGCCTGACAGACTCTGGCTCCCTCGAGCTCTCTGCCGGTGCAGGGGGCAGATCAGACGTGTGCATGTGGTTCTGCCATGGCCTGGGAGTGTGGACACCCTGCCTTGCCCCCAAGCTCAGGGGCAAGGGCCCGGAGAGAGCACCACCCTGAAGCGCTTTTCTCCCGGGCTTGGGAGCATTGTGTGCGCTTGGTGGGAACAGTCGGCGGGAGTGCTTGCAAACCGGCCTTTGGAGGCAGCCGGGGAGGTCTTCCAGTGGGAGAGGGCCGGTTGTGCTCAGAGGCCCCACAGGCCAGGGGCAGGACCCAGCATGTCCCCTGCCCCTGGCCAGCCTTGCCCAGACCTTCCTGGCCTCCGGGGGTACTGCCCCACCAAGGGGCAGGCTGCGGGGACTGGGTCCAGACATGCCCGGGCGCCTCCCCAGGCTCATCCCCGCTGGTGCCTTTCCCCTGGGCCTAGGCCTCGGTTGAGGCCTCCTTGGAGAGGAGGTTGCCGGCAGGGGCTGTCTCCGCACTGCAAGGTGCTGGAGCTCAGAGGGCCTCGTCAGAGGGAAGGGACCAGCAAGGGGCTGGATGCCCAAGACCTCTTTGGCCCAGCAGCCTCAGGGCAGCAGGGAGAGCAAGAGGCCCAACTTGCCCCTAGGTCGGCTCTGCCACTTCCCATACAGGCGGCCAGCCCAGCAGCTGCCTGACAGACTCTGGCTCCCCCGAGCTCTCTGCCGGTGCAGGGGGCAGATCAGACGTGTGCATGTGGTTCTGCCTTGGCCTGGGAGTGTGGACACCCTGCCTTGCCCCCAGGCTCAGGGGCAAGGGCCCAGAGAGAGCACCACCCTGAAGCGCTTTTCTTCCGGGCTTAGGAGCATTGTGCCCGCCTGCTGGTAACAGTGGCCGGGAGCGCTTGCAAACCGGCCTTTGGAGGCAGCCGGGGAGGTCTTCCAGTGGGAGAGGGCCGGTTGTGCTCAGAGGCCCCACAGCCAGGGGCAGGACCCAGCAGGGCCCCTGCCCCTGGCCAGCCTTGCCCAGACCTTCCTGGCCTCCGGGGGTACTGCCCCACCAAGGGGCAGGCTGCGGGGACTGGGTCCAGACATGCTCGGGCGCCTCCCCTGGCTCATCCCCGCTGGTGCCTTTCCCCTGGGCCTAGGCCTCGGTTGAGGCCTCCTTGGAGAGGAGGTTGCTGGCAGGGGCTGTCTCCACACTGCAAGGTGCTGGAGCTCAGAGGGCCTCGTCAGAGGGAAGGGACCAGCAAGGGGCTGGATGCCCAAGACCTCTTTGGCCCAGCAGCCTCAGGGCAGCAGGGAGAGCAAGAGGCCCAACTTGCCCCTAGGTCGGCTCTGCCCCTTCCCACACAGGCGGCCAGCCCAGCAGCTGCCTGACAGACTCTGGCTCCCCCGAGCTCTCTGCCGGTGCAGGGGGCAGATCAGACGTGTGCATGTGGTTCTACCTTTGCCTGGGAGTGTGTTCCCCCTTCCTGGCCCCAGGCTCAGGGGCAAGGGCCCGGAGAGAGCACCACCCCGAAGCGCTTTTCTCCCGGGCTTGGGAGCATTGTGCGAGCCTGGCGTGAACAGCGGGCGGGAGTGTTTGCAAACAGGACTTTGGAGGCAGCCGGGGAGGTCTTCCAGTGGGAGAGGGACGGTTGTGCTCAGAGGCCTCACAGGCCAGGGGCAGGACCCAGCAGGGCCCCTGCCCCTGGCCAGCCTTGCCCAGACCTTCCTGGCCTCCGGGGGTACTGCCCCACCAAGGGGCAGGCTGCGGGGACTGGGTCCAGACATGTCCGTGCGCCTCCCCAGGATCATCCCTGCTGGTGCCTTTCCCCTGGGCGTAGGCCTCGGTTGAGGCCTCTTTGGAGAGGAGGTTGCTGGCAGGGGCTGTCTCCACACTGCAAGGTGCTGGAGCTCAGAGGGCCTTGTCACAGGGAAGGGACCAGCAAAGGGCTGGATGCCCAAGACCTCTTTGACCCAGCAGCCTCAGGGCAGCAGGGAGAGCAAGAGGCCCAACTTGCCCCTAGGTCGGCTCTGCCCCGTCCCACACAGGCAGCCAGCCCAGCAGCAGCCTGGCAGTCTCTGGCTCCAACGAGCTCTCTGCCGGTGTAGAGGGCAGGAACCGACGTGTGCATGTCATTCTGCCTTAGCCTGGGAATGTGTTCCCCCTGCCTGGCCCCCAGGCTCAGGGGCAAGGGCCGGGAGAGAGCACCACCCCGAAGCGCTTTTCTCCCGGGCTTGGGAGCATTGTGCGTGCCTGGTGGGAATAGTGGGCGGGAGTGTTGGCAAACCGGCCTTTGGAGGCAGCCGGGGAGGTCTTCCAGCGGGAGAGGGCCGGATGTGCTGAGAGGCCCCACAGGCCAGGGGCAGGACCCAGCAGGTCCCCTGCCCCTGGCCAGCCTTTCCGAGACCTTCCTGGCCTCAGGGGGTACTGCCCCACCAAGGGGCAGGCTGCGGGGACTGGGTCCAGACATGCCCGGGCGCTTCCCCAGGCTCATCCCCACTGGTGCCTTTCCCCTGGGCCTAGGCCTCGGTTTAGGCATCCTTGGAGAGGAGGTTGCTGGCATGGGCTGTCTCCACACTGCAAGGTGCTGGAGCTCAGAGGGCCTCGTCAGAGGGAAGGGACCAGCAAGGGGCTGGACGCCCAAGAACAATTTGGCCCAGCAGCCTCAGGGCAGCAGGGAGAGCAAGAGGCCCAACTTGCCCCTAGGTCGGCTCTGCCCCTTCCCAAACAGGCGGCCAGCCCAGCAGCTGCCTGACATACTCTGGCTCCCCCGAGCTCTCTGCCGGTGCAGGGGGCAGATCAGAGGTGTGCAAGTGGTTCTGACTTGGCCTGGGAGTATGGACACCGTGCCTTGCCCCCAGGCTCAGGGGCAAGGGCCCGGAGAGAGCACCACACCGAAGCGCTTTTCTCCCCGGCTTGGGAGCATTGTACACGCATGCTGGGAACAGTGGGCGGGATCGCTTGCAAACCGGCCTTTGGAGGCAGCCGGGGAGGTCTTCCAGCGGGAGAGTGCCGGTTGTGCTCAGACGCCCCACAGGCCAGGGGCAGGACCCAGCAGTGTCCCTGCCCCTGGCAGCCTTGCCCAGACCTTCCTGGCCTCCGAGGGTACTGCCCCACCAAGGGGCAGGCTGCGGGGACTGGGTCCAGACATGCCCGTGCGCCTCCACTGGCTCATCCCCGCTGGTGCCTTTCCCCTGGGCCTAGGCCTCGGTTGAGGCCTCCTTGGAGAGGAGGTTGCTGGCAGGGGCTGTCTCCACACTGCAAGGTGCAGGAGCTCAGAGGGCCTCGTCAGAGGGAAGGGACCAGCAAGGGGCTGGATGCCCAAGACCTCTTTGGCCCAGCAGCCTCAGGGCAGCAGGGAGAGGAAGAGGCCCAACTTGCCCCTAGGTCGGCTCTGCCCCTTCCCACACAGGCGGCCAGCCCAGCAGCTGCCTGACAGACTCTGGCTCCCCCGAGCTCTCTGCCGGTGCAGGGGTCAGGAACAGATGTGTGCATGTGGTTCTGCCTTGGTCTGGGAGTGTGGACCCACTGCCTGGCCCCCACGCTGAGGGGCAAGGGCCCGGAGAGAGCAACACCCCGAAGCGCTTTTCTCCCGGGCTTGGGAGAATTGTGCGTGCCTGGCGGGAACAGCGGGCGGGAGTGTTGGCAAACCGGCCTTTGGAGGCAGCCGGGGAGGTCTTCCAGTGGGAGAGGGCCGGTTGTGCTCAGAGGCCCCACAGGCCAGGGGCAGGACCCAGCAGGGCCCCTGCCCCTGGCCAGCCTTGCCCAGACCTTCCTGGCCTCCGGGGGTACTGCCCCACCAAGGGGCAGGCTGCGGGGACTGGGTCCAGTCATGCCCGGGCGCCTCCCCAGGCTCATCCCCGCTGGTGCCTTTCCCCTGGGCCTAGGCCTCGGTTGAGGCCTCCTTGGAGAGGAGGTTGCTGGCAGGGGCTGTCTCCACACTGCAAGGTCCTGGAGCTCAGAGGGCCTCGTCAGAGGGAAGGGACCAGCAAGGGGCTGGATGCCCAAGACCTCTTTGGCCCAGCAGCCTCAGGGCAGCAGGGAGAGCAAGAGGCCCAACTTGCCCCTAGTTCGGCTCTGCCACTTCCCAAACAGGCGGCCAGCCCAGTAGCTGCCTGACAGACTCTGGCTCCCCCGAGCTCTCTGCCGGTGCAGGGGGCAGATCAGACGTGTGTATGTGGTTCTGCCTTGGCCTGGGAGTGTGGACAACCTGCCTTGCCCCCAGGCTCAGGGGCAAGGGCCCAGAGAGAGCACCACCCTGAAGTGCTTTTCTCCCGGGCTTAGGAGCATTGTGCACGCCTGCTGGGAATAGTGGGCGGGAGCGCTTGCAAACCGGCCTTTGAAGGCAGCCGGGGAGGTCTTCCTGTGGGAGAGGGCCGGTTGTGCTCAGAGGCTCCACAGGCCAGGGGCAGGACCCAGCAGGGCCCCTGCCCCTGGCCAGCCTTGCCCAGACCTTCCTGGCCTCCGGGGGTACTGCCCCACCAAGGGGCAGGCTGCGGGGACTGGGTCCAGACATGCTCGGGCGCCTCCCCTGGCTCATCACCGCTGGTGCCTTTCCCCGGGGCCTAGGCCTCGGTTGAGGCCTCCTTGGAGAGGAGGTTGCTGGCAGGGGCTGTCTCCACAGTGCAAGGTGTTGGAGTTCAGAGGGCCTCGTCTGAGAGAAGGGACCAGTAAGGGGCTGGATGCCCAAGACGTCTTTGGCCCAGCAGCCTCAGGGCAGCAGGGAGAGCAAGAGGCCCAACTTGCCCCTAGGTCGGCTCTGCCCCTTCCCACACAGGCGGCCAGCCCAGCAGCTGCCTGACAGACTCTGGCTCCCCCCAGCTCTCTGCCGGTGGAGGGGGCAGGAACAGACGTGTGCATGTGGTTCTGCCTTGGTCTGGGAGTGTGGACCCACTGCCTGGACCCCAGGCTCAGGGGCAAGGGCCCGGTGAGAGCACCACCCCGAAGCGCTTTTCTCCCGGGCTTGGGAGCATTGTGCGCGCCTGGTGGGAACATTGGGCGGGAGTGCTTGCAAACCGGCCTTTGGAGGCAGCCGGGGAGGTCTTCCAGCGGGAGAGGGCCGGATGTGCTCAGAGGCCCCACAGGCCAGGGGCAGGACCCAGCAGGTCCCCTGCCCCTGGCCAGCCTTTCCCAGACCTTCCTGGCCTCAGGGGGTACTGCCCCACCAAGGGGCAGGCTGCGGGGACTGGGTCCAGACATGCCCGGGCGCTTCCCCAGGCTCATCCCCACTGGTGCCTTTCCCCTGGGCCTAGGCCTCGGTTTAGGCCTCCTTGGAGAGGAGGTTGCTGGCAGGGGCTGTCTCCACACTGCAAGGTGCTGGAGCTCAGAGGGCCTCGTCAGAGGGAAGGGACCAGCAAGGGGCTGGACGCCCAAGAACTCTTTGGCCCAGCAGTCTCAGGGCAGCAGGGAGAGCAAGAGGCCCAACTTGCCCCTAGGTCGGCTCTGCCCCTTCCCACACAGGCGGCCAGCCCAGCAGCTGCCTGACATACTCTGGCTCCCCCGAGCTCTCTGCCAGTGCAGGGGGCAGATCAGAGGTGTGCCTGTGGTTCTGACTTGGCCTGGGAGTGTGGACACCGTGCCTTGCCCCAGGCTCAGGGGCAAGGGCCCGGAGAGAGCACCACCCCGAAGCGCTTTTCTCCCGGGCTTGGGAGCATTGTACACGCCTGCTGGGAACAGTGGGCGGGAGCGCTTGCAAACCGGCCCTTGGAGGCAGCCGGGGAGGTCTTCCAGCGGGAGAGTGCCGGTTGTGCTCAGAAGCCCCACAGGCCAGGGGCTGGACCCAGCAGTGTCCCTGCCCCTGGCAGCCTTGCCCAGACCTTCCTGGCCTCCGGGGGTACTGCCCCACCAAGGGGCAGGCTGCGGGGACTGGATCCACACATGCCCGTGTGCCTCCACTGGCTCATCCCCGCTGGTGCCTTTCCCCTGGGCCTAGGCCTCGGTTGAGGCCTCCGTGGAGAGGAGGTTGCTGGCAGGGGCTGTCTCCACACTGCAAGGTGCTGGAGCTCAGAGGGCCTCGTCAGAGGGAAGGGACCAGCAAGGGGCTGGATACCCAAGACCTCTTTGACCCAGCAGCCTCAGGGCAGCAGGGAGAGCAAGAGGCCCAACTTGCCCCTAGGTCGGCTCTGCCCCTTCCCACACAGGCGGCCAGCCCAGCAGCTGCCTGACAGACTCTGGCTCCCCCGAGCTCTCTGCCGGTGCAGGGGTCAGGAACAGACGTGTGCATGTGGTTCTGCCTTGGTCTGGGAGTGTGGACCCACTGCCTGGCCCCCATGCTCAGTGGCAAGGGCCCGGAGAGAGCAACACCCCGAAGCGCTTTTCTCCCGGGCTTGGGAGAATTGTGCGTGCCTGGCGAGAACAGCGGGCGGGAGTGTTGGCAAACCGGCCTTTGGAGGCAGCCGGGGAGGTCTTCCAGTGGGAGAGGGCCGGTTGTGCTCAGAGGCCCCACAGGCGAGGGGCAGGACCCAGCAGGGCCCCTGCCCCTGGCCAGCCTTGCCCAGACCTTCCTGGCCTCCGGGGGTACTGCCCCACCAAGGGGCAGGCTGCAGGGACTGGGTCCAGACATGCCCGGGCGCCTCCCCAGGCTCATCCCCGCTGGTGCCTTTCCCCTGGGCCTAGGCCTCGTTTGAGGCCTCCTTGGAGAGGAGGTTGCTGGCAGGGGCTGTCTCCACACTGCAAGGTGCTGGAGCTCAGAGGGCCTCGTCAGAGGGAAGGGACCAGCAAGGGGCTGGATGCCCAAGACCTCTTTGGCCCAGCAGCCTCAGGGCAGCAGGGAGAGGAAGAGGCCCAACTTGCCCCTAGGTCGGCTCTGCCCCTTCCCACACAGGCGGCCAACCCAGCTGCTGCCTGACAGACTCTGGCTCCCCCGAGCTCTCTGCCGGTGCAGGGGTCAGGAACAGACGTGTGCATGTGGTTCTGCCTTGGTCTGGGAGTGTGGACCCACTGCCTGGCCCCCACGCTGAGGGGAAAGGGCCCGGAGAGAGCAACACCCCGAAGCGCTTTTCTCCCGGGCTTGGGAGAATTGTGCGTGCCTGGCGGGAACAGCGGGCGGGAGTGTTGGCAAACCGGCCTTTGGAGGCAGCCGCGGAGGTCTTCCAGTGGGAGAGGGCCGGTTGTGCTCAGAGGCCCCACAGGCCAGGGGCAGGACCCAGCAGGGCCCCTGCCCCTGGACAGCCTTGCCCAGACCTTCCTGGCCTCCGGGGGTACTGCCCCACCAAGGGGCAGGCTGCGGGGACTGGGTCCAGACATGCCCGGGCGCCTCCCCAGGCTCATCCCCGCTGGTGCCTTTCCCCTGGTCCTAGTCCTCGGTTGAGGCCTCCTTGGAGAGGAGGTTGCTGGCAGGGGCTGTCTCCACACTGCAAGGTGCTGGAGCTCAGAGGGCCTCGTCAGCGGGAAGGGACCAGCAAGGGGCTGGATGCCCAAGACCTCTTTGGCCCAGCAGCCTCAGGGCAGCAGGGAGAGCAAGAGGCCCAACTTGCCCCTAGGTCGGCTCTGCCCCTTCCCACACAGGCCGCCAACCCAGCAGCTGCCTGACAGACTATGGCTCCCCCGAGCTCTCTGCCGGTGCAGGGGTCAGGAACAGACGTGTGCATGTGGTTCTGCCTTGGTCTGGGAGTGTGGACCCACTGCCTGGACCCCAGGCTCAGGGGCAAGTGACCGGAGAGAGCAACACCCCGAAGCGCTTTTCTCCCGGGCTTGGGAGCATTGTGCGTGCCTGGCGGGAACAGCGGGCGGGAGTGTTGGCAAACCGGCCTTTGGAGGCAGCCGGGGAGTTTTCCAGTGGGAGAGGGCCGGTTGTGCTCAGAGGCCCCACAGGCCATGGGCAGGACCCACCAGGCCCCTGCCCCTGGCCAGCCTTGCCCAGACCTTCCTGGCCTCTGGGGGTACTGCCCCACCAAGGGGCAGGCTGCGGGGACTGGGTCCAGACATGTCCGTGCGCCTCCCCAGGATCATCCCCGCTGTTGCCTTTCCCCTGGGCCTAGGCGTCGGTTGAGGCCTCCTTGGAGAGGAGGTTGCTGGCAGGGGCTGTCTCCACACTGCAAGGTGCTGGAGCTCAGAGGGCCTCGTCAGAGGGAAGGGACCAGCAAAGGGCTGGATGCCCAACACCTCTTTGACCAAGCAGCCTCAGGGCAGCAGGGAGAGCAAGAGGCCCAACTTGCCCCTAGGTCGGCTCTGCCCCGTCCCACACAGGCAGCCAGCCCAGCAGCATCCTGGCAGTCTCTGGCTCCCCCGAGCTCTCTGCTGGTGTAGGGGGCAGGAACAGACGTGTGCATGTCCTTCTGCCTTGGCCTGGGAGTGTGTTCCCCCTGCCTGGCCCCCAGGCTCAGGGGCAAGGGCCCGGAGAGAGCACCACCCCGAAGCGCTTTTCTCCCGGGCTTGGGAGCATTGTGCGTGCCTGGCGGGAACAGCGGGCGGGAGTGCTTGCAAACCGGCCTTTGGAGGCAGACGGGGAGGTCTTCCAGCGGGAGAGTGCCGGTTGTGCTCAGACGCCCCACAGGCCAGGGGCAGGACACAGCAGTGTCCCTGCCCCGGGCAGCCTTGCCCAGACCTTCCTGGCCTCCGGGGGTACTGCCCCACCAAGGGGCAGGCTGCGGGGATTGGGTCCAGACATTCCCGGGCGCCTCCCCAGGCTCATCCCCGCTGGTGCCTTTCCCCTGGGCCTAGGCCTCGGTTGAGGCCTCCTTGGAGAGGAGGTTGCTGGCAGGGGCTGTCTCCACACTGCAAGGTGCTGGAGCTCAGAGGGCCTCGTCAGAGGGAAGGGACCAGCAAGGGGCTGGATGCCCAAGACCTCTTTGGCCCAGCAGCCTCAGGGCAGCAGGGAGAGGAAGAGGCCCAACTTGCCCCTAGGTCGGCTCTGCCCCTTCCCACACAGGCGGCCAGCCCAGCAGCTGCCTGACAGACTCTGGCTCCCCCGAGCTCTCTGCCGGTGCAGGGGGCAGGAACAGACGTGTGCATGTGGTTCTGCCTTGGTCTGGGAGTGTGGACCCACTGCCTGGCCCCCACGCTGAGGGGCAAGGGCCCGGAGAGAACAACACCCCGAAGCGCTTTTCTCCCGGGCTTGGGAGAATTGTGCGTGCCTGGCGGGAACAGCGGGCGGGAGTGTTGGCAAACCGGCCTTTGGAGGCAGCCGCGGAGGTCTTCCAGTGGGAGAGGGCCGGTTGTGCTCACAGGCCCCACAGGCCAGGGGCAGGACCCAGCAGGGCCCCTGCCCCTGGCCAGCCTTGCCCAGACCTTCCTGGCCTCCGGGGGTACTGCGCCACCAAGGGGCAGGCTGCAGGGACTGGGTCCAGACATGTCCGTGCGCCTCCCCAGGATCATCCCCGCTGGTGCCTTTCCCCTGGGTGTAGTCCTCGGTTGAGGCCTCTTTGGAGAGGAGGTTGCTGGCAGGGGCTGTCTCCACACTGCAAGGTGCTGGAGCTCAGAGGGCCTCGTCAGAGGGAAGGCACCAGCAAAGGGCTGGATGCCCAAGACCTCTTTGACCCAGCAGCCTCAGGGCAGCAGGGAGAGCAAGAGGCCCAACTTGCCCCTAGGTCGGCTCTGCCCCGTCCCACACAGGCAGCCAGCCCAGCAGCAGCCTGGCAGTCTCTGGCTCCCCCGAGCTCTCTGCCGGTGTAGGGGGCAGGAACAGACGTGTGCATGTCGTTCTCCCTTGGCCTGGGAGTGTGTTCCCCCTGCCTTGCCCCAGGCTCAGGGGCAAGGGCCCGGAGAGAGCACCACCCCGAAGCGCTTTTCTCCCGGGCTTGGGAGCATTGTGCGTGCCTGGCGGGAACAGCGGGTGGGAGTGCTTGCAAACCATCTTTTGGAGGCAGACGGGGAGGTCTTCCAGCGGGAGAGTGCCGGTTGTGCTCAGACGCCCCACAGGCCAGGGGCAGGACCCAACAGTGTTCCTGCCCCTGGCAGCCTTGCCCAGACCTTCCTGGCCTCCGGGGGTACTGCCCCACCAAGGGGCAGGCTGCGGGGACTGGGTCCAGACATCGCCGGGCGCCTCCCCAGGCTCATCCCCGCTGGGGCCTTTCCCCTAGGCCTAGGCCTCGGTTGAGGCCTCCTTGGAGAGGAGGTTGCTGGCAGGGGCTGTCTCCACACTGCAAGGTGCTGGAGCTCAGAGGGCCTCATCAGAGGGAAGGGACCAGCAAGGGGCTGGATGCCCAAGACCTCTTTGACCCAGCAGCCTCAGGGCTGCAGGGAGAGCAAGAGGCCCAACTTGCCCCTAGGTCGGCTCTGCCCCTTCCCACACAGGCGGCCAGCCCAGCAGCTGCCTGACAGACTCTGGCTCCCCCCAGCTCTCTGCCGGTGGAGGGGGCAGGAACAGACGTGTGCATGTGGTTCTGCCTTGGCCTGGCACTCTGGATCCCCTGCCTGGCCCCCAGGCTCAGGGGCAAGGGCCCGGAGAGAGCACCACCCCGAAGCGCTTTTCTCCCGGGCTTGGGAGCATTTGCGTGGCTGGCGGGAACAGCTAGTGGGAATGCTTGCAAACCGGCCTTTGGGGGCAGCCGGGGAGGTCCTCCATGGGCCCGGAGAGAACACCACCACGATGCGCTTTTCTCCCGGGCTAGGGAGCAGTGTCCGCGTGTGGCGGGAACAGCAGGCAGGAGTGCTTGCAAACCGGCCTTTGGAGGCAGGCGCGGAGGTCTTCCAAGGGAAAGGAGTGAGCACCACCCCAAAATGCTTTTCTCCCGTGCTTGTGAGCATTGTGCATGGCTGGTGGGAACAGCGGGCATGAGTTCTTGCATACCGCCCATTGGAGGCAGCCTGGGAAGTCTTCAAAGGGCCCTGAGAGAGCACCACCCCGAAGCGCTTTTCTCCCGTGATTGGGAGCATTGTGTGCGGCTGGCGGGACAGCGGGAGGGAGTTCTTGCAAACCGACCTTTGGAGGCAGCCGGGAAAGTCTTCCAAGGGCCGGGAGAGAGCACCACCCCAAAGCGCTTCTCTCCCGTGTTTTGGAGCATGTGCGTGGCTGGCGGGAACAGTCAGTGGGAGTGATTGCAAACCGGCCTTTGGGGGCAGCTGGGGTGGTCCTCCATGGGCACGGAGAGAACACCACCCCGAAGCGCATTTCTCCCGGTCTTGGGAGCATTGTGCGCGGCTGGCGGGAACGGCGGGCATGAGTTCTTGCAAACTGGACTTTGGAGGCAGCCGGGGAAGTCTTTCAAGGGCCCGGAGTGAGCACCACCCCAAAATGCTTTTCTCCCGGGCTTGGGAGCATTGTACGCGGCTGGCGGGAACAGCGGGCCTGAGTGCTTGCAAACCGGCCTTTTGAGGCAGCCGGGGTGGTCTTCCAAGGGCCCGGAGAGAGCACCACCGCAAAATGCTTTTCTCCCGGGCTTGGGAGAATTGTGCACAGCTGGCGGGAACAGCAGGAAGGAGTCCTTGCAAACCGGCCTTTGGAGGCAGCCGGGGAGGTCTTCCAAGGGCCTGTAGAGAGCACCACCCCGAAGCGCTTTTCTCCCGGGCTTGGGAGTATTGTGCGCGGGTGGCGGGAACAGCAGGCAGGAGTGCTTGAAAACCGGCCTTTGCAGGCAGCCGGGGAGGTCTTCCAGTGCCCTGTGTGAGCACCACCCCTAAAAGCTTTTCTCCCGGGCTTAGGAGCATTCTGCGCGGCTGGTGGGAACAGCGGGCATGAGTGCTTGCAAGCTGGCCATTGTAGGCAGCCGGGGAGGTCTTCCAAGGGCCTGTAGAGAGCACCACGCCAAAATGCTTTTCTCCCGGGCTTGGGAGCATTGTGCGCGGCTGGTGGGAACAGCGGGCATGAGTGCTTGCAAACCGGCCTTTGGAGACAAACGGGGAGGTCTTCCAAGGGCCCGGAGAGAGCACCACCCCGAAGCGCTTTTCTCCCGTGATTGGGAGCATTGTGTGCGGCTGGCGGGACAGCGGGAGGGAGTTCTTGAAAACCAGCCTTTGGAGGCAGCCGGGGAGGTCTTCCAAGGGCCGGGAGAGAGCACCACCCCGAAGCGCTTTTCTCCTGGGCTTGGAGCATTTGCACGGATGGCGGGAACAGCGAGTGGGAGTGCTTGCAAACCGGCGTTTGGGGGCAGCCCGGGAGGTCTTTCTTGGGCCCAGAGAGAACACCCCCCGAAACGCTGTTCTCCCGGGCTTGGGAGCATTGTGCGCGGTTGGCGGGAACAGCAGGCAGAAGTGCTTGCAAACAGGCCTTGGAGGCAGCCGGGGAGGTCTTCCAAAGCCCGGAGTGAGCACCACCCCAAAATGCTTTTCTCCCGGGCTTGGGAGCATTGTGCGCGGCTGGCGGGAACAGCGGGATTGAGTGCTTGCAAACCAGCCTTTGGAGGCAGCTGTGGAGGTCTTCCAGCGGGAGAGTGCCGGTTGTGCTCAGACGACCCACAGGCCAGGGGCGGGACCCAGCAGGGCCCCTGCCCCTGGCCAGCCTTGCCCAGACCTTCCTGGCCTCCGGGGTTACTGCCCCACCAAGGGGCAGGCTGCGGGGTCTGGGTCCAGACATGCCCGAGCGCCTCCCTAGGCTCATCCCCGCTGGTGCCTTTCCCCTGGGCCTAGGCCTCGGTTTAGTCCTCCTTGGAGAGGAGGTTGCTGGCAGGGGCTGTCTCCACACTGCAAGGTGCTGGAGCTCAGAGGGCCTCATCAGAGGGAAGGGACCAGCAAAGGGCTGGATGCCCAAGACCTCTTTGACCCAGCACCCTCAGGTCAGCAGGGAGAGCAAGAGGCCCAACTTGCCCCTAGGTCGGCTCTGCCCCGTCCCACACAGGCAGCCAGCCCAGCAGCAGCCTGGCTGTCTCTGGCTCCCCCGAGCTCTCTGCCGGTGTCGGGGGCAGGAACAGACGTGTGGATGTCATTCTGCCTTGGCCTGGGAGTGTGTTCCCCCTGCCTGGCCCCCAGGCTCAGGGGCAAGGGCCCGGAGAGAGCACCACCCCGAAGTGCTTTTCTCCCGGGCTTGGGAGCATTGTGCGCACCTGGTGGGAACAGTGGGCGGGAGTGTTGGCAAACCGGCCTTTGGAGGCAGCCGGGGAGGTCTTCCAGCGGGAGAGGGCCGGATGTGCTCAGAGGCCCCACAGGCCAGAGGCAGGACCCCGCAGGTCCCCTGCCTCTGGCCAGCCTTTCCCAGACCTTCCTGGCCTCAGGGGGTACTGCCCCACCAAGGGGCAGGCTGCGGGGACTGGGTCCAGACATGCCCGGGCCCCTCCCTAGGCTCATCCCCGCTGGTGCCTTTCCCCTGGGCCTAGGCCTCGGTTTAGGCCTCCTTGGAGAGGAGGTTGCTGGCAGGGGCTGTCTCCACACTGCAAGGTGCTGGAACTCAGAGGGCCTTGTCAGAGGGAAGGGACCAGCAAGGGGCTGGATGCCCAAGACCTCTTTGGCCCAGCAGCATCGGGGCAGCAGGGAGAGCAAGAGGCCCAACTTGCCCCTAGGTCGGCTCTGCCCCTTCCCACACAGGCGGCCAGCCCAGCAGCTGCCAGGCAGACTCTGACTCCCCCGAGCTCTCTGCCGGTGCAGGGGGAAGATCAGAGGTGTGCATGTGTTTCTGCCTTGGCCTGGGAGTGTGTTCCCCCTGCCTTGCCCCCAGGCTCAGGGGCAAGGGCCCGGAGAGAGCACCACCCCAAAGCTCTTTTCTCCCGGGCTTGGGAGCATTGTGCGAGCCTGGCGTGAACAGCGGGCGGGAGTGTTTACAAACAGGACTTTGGAGGCAGCCGGGGAGGTCTTCCAGTGGGAGAGGGCCGGTTGTGCTCAGAGGCCCCACAGGCCAGGGGCAGGACCCAGCAGGGCCCCTGCCCCTGGCCAGCCTTTCCCAGACCTTCCTGGCCTCCGGGGGTACTGCCCCACCAAGGGGCAGGCTGCGGGGACTGGGTCCAGACATGCCCGGGCGCCTCCCCAGGCTCATCCCCGCTTGTGCCTTTCCCCTGGGCCTAGGCCTCGGTTTAGGCCTCCTTGGAGAGGAGGTTGCTGGCAGGGGCTGTCTCCACACTGCAAGGTGCTGGAGCTCAGAGGGCCTCGTCAGAGGGAAGGGACTAGCAAGGGGCTGGATGCCCAAGACCTCTTTGGCCCAGCAGCCTCAGGGCAGCAGGGAGAGCAAGAGGCCCAACTTGCCCCTAGGTCGGCTCTGCCCCTTCCCACACAGGCGGCCAGCCCAGCAGCTGCCTGACATACTCTGGCTCCCCCGAGCTCTCTGCCGGTGCAGGGGGCAGATCAGGGGTGTGCATGTGGTTCTGACTTGGCCTGGGAGTGTGGACACCGTTCCTTGCCCCCAGGCTCAGGGGCAAGGGCCCGGAGAGAGCACCACCCCGAAGCGCTTTTCTCCCGGGCTTGGGAGCATTGTGCACGCCTGCTGGGAACAGTGGGCGGGAGTGCTTGCAAACCGGCCTTTGGAGGCAGCCGGGGAGGTCTTCCAGTGGGAGAGGGCCGGTTGTGCTCAGAGGCCCCACAGGCCAGGGGCAGGTCCCACCAGGGCCCCTGCCCCTGGCCAGCCTTTCCCAGACCTTCCTGGCCTCCGGGGGTACTGCCCCACCAAGGGGCAGGCTGCGGGGACTGGGTCCAGACATGCTCGGGCGCCTCCCCTGGCTCATCCCCACTGGTGCCTTTCCCCTGGGCCTAGGCTTCGGTTGACGCCTCCTTGGAGAGGAGGTTGCTGGCAGGGGCTGTCTCCACACTGCAAGGTGCTGGAGCTCAGAGGGCCTCGTCAGAGGGAAGGGACCAGTGAGGGGCTGGATGCCCAAGACCACTTTCGCCCAGCACCCTCAGGGCAGCAGGGAGAGCAAGAGGCCCAACTTGCCCCTAGGTCGGCTCTGCCCCTTCCCACACAGGCGGCTAACCCAGCAGCTGCCTGACAGACTCTGGCTCCCCCAAGCTCTCTGCCGGTGCAGGGGACAGGAACAGACGTGGGCATGTGGTTCTGCCTTGGCCTGGGAGTGTGTTCCCCCTGCCTTGCCCCCAGGCTCAGGGGCAAGGGCCCGGAGAGAGCACCACTCCGAAGCGCTTTTCTCCCGGGCTTGGGAGCATTGTGCGAGCCTGACGTGAACAGCGGGCGGGAGTGTTTGCAAACAGGACTTTGGAGGCAGCCGGGGAGGTCTTCCAGTGGGAGAGGGCCGTTTGTGCTCAGCGGCCCCACAGGCCAGGGGCAGGACCCAGCAGGGCCCCTGCCCCTGGCCAGACTTGCCCAGACCTTCCTGGCCTCCTGGGGTACTGCCCCACCAAGGGGCAGGCTGCGGAGACTGGGTCCAGACATGTCCGTGCGCCTCCCCAGGATCATCCCCGTTGGTGCCTTTCCCCTGGGTGTAGTCCTTGGTTGAGGCCTCTTTGGAGAGGAAGTTGCTGGCAGGGGCTGTCTCCACACTGCAAGGTGCTGGAGCTCAGAGGGCCTCGTCAGAGGGAAGGCACCAGCAAAGGACTGGATGCCCAAGACCTCTTTGACCCAGCATCCTCAGGGCAGCAGGGAGAGCAAGAGGCCCAACTTGCCCCTAGGTCGGCTCTGCCCCGTCCCACACAGGCAGCCAGCCCAGCAGCAGCCTGGCAGTCTCTGGCTCCCCCGAGCTCTCTGCCGGTGTAGGGGGCAGGAACAGACGTGTGCATGTCATTCTGCCTTGGCCTGGGAGTGTGTTCCCCCTGCCTGGCCCCAGGCTCAGGGGCAAGGGCCCGGAGAGAGCACCACCCCAAAGCGCTTTTCTCCCGGGCTTGGGAGCATTGTGCGTGCCTGGCGGGAACAGCGGATGGGAGTGCTTGCAAACCGTCTTTTGGAGGCAGATGGGGAGGTCTTCCAGCGGGAGAGTGCCGGTTGTGCTCAGACGCCCCACAGTCCCGGGGCAGGACCCAGCAGTGTCCCTGCCCCTGGCAGCCTTGCCCAGACCTTCCTGGCCTCCGGGGGTACTGCCCCACCAAGGGGCAGGCTGCGGGGACTGGGTCCAGACATCGCCGGGCGCCTCCCCAGGCTCATCCCCGCTGGTGCCTTTCCCCTAGGCCTAGGCCTCGGTTGAGGCCTCCTTGGAGAGGAGGTTGCTGGCAGGGGCTGTCTCCACACTGCAAGGTGCTGGAGCTCAGAGGGCCTCATCAGAGGGAAGGGACCAGCAAGGGGCTGGATGCCCAAGACCTCTTTGGCCCAGCAGCCTCAGGGCAGCAGGGAGAGCAAGAGGCCCAACTTGCCCCTAGGTCGGATCTGCCCCTTCCCACACAGGCGGCCAGCCCAGCAGCTGCCTGACAGACTCTGGCTCCCCCCAGCTCTCTGCCGGTGGAGGGGGCAGGAACAGACGTGTGCATGTGGTTCTGCCTTGGCCTGGGACTGTGGATCCCCTGCCTGGCCCCCAGGCTCAGGGGCAAGGGCCCGGAGAGACCACCACCCCGAAGCCCTTTTCTCCCGGGCTTGGGAGCATTGTGCGCGCCTGGCGGGAACAGTGGGCGGGAGTGCTTGCAAACCGGCCTTTGGAGGCAGCCGGGGAGGTCTTCCAGTGGGAGAGGGCCGGTTGTGCTCAGAGGCCCCACAGGCCAGGGTCAGGACCCAGCAGGGCCCCTGCCCCTGGCCAGCCTTGCCCAGACCTTCCTGGCCTCCGGGGGTACTTCCCCACCGGGGGGCAGGCTGGGGGACAGGGTCCAGACATGCTCGGGCGCCTCCCCTGGCTCAACCCCGCTGGTGCCTTTCCCCTGGGCCTAGGCCTCGGTTGAGGCCTCCTTGGAGAGATTGCTGGCAGGTGCTGTCTCCACACTGCAAGGTGCTGGAGCTCAGAGGGCCTCGTCAGAGGGAAGGGACCAGTAAGGGGCTGGATGCCCAAGACGTCTTTGGCCCAGCAGCCTCAGGGCAGCAGGGAGAGCAAGAGGCCCAACTTGCCCCTAGGGCGGCTCTGCCCCTTCCCACACAGGCGGCCAACCCAGCAGCTGCCTGACAGACTCTGGCTCCCCCAAGCTCTCTGCCGGTGCAGGGGACAGGAACAGACGTGGGCATGTGGTTCTGCCTTGGCCAGGGAGTGTGTTCCCCCTGCCTTGCCCCCAGGCTCAGGGGCAAGGGCCCGGAGAGAGCACCACCCTGAAGCGCTTTTCTCCCGGGCTTGGGAGCATTGTGCGCGCCTGGCGTGAACAGCGGGCGGGAGTGTTTGCAAACAGGACTTTGTAGGCAGCCGGGGCGGTCTTCCAGTGGGAGAGGGCCGGTTGTGCTCAGAGGCCCCACAGGCCAGGGGCAGGACCCAGCAGGGCCCCTGCCCCTGGCCAGCCTTGCCCAGACCTTCCTGGCCTCCGGGGGTACTGCCCCACCAAGGGGCAGGCTGCGGGGACTGGGTCCAGACATGTCCGTGCGCCTCCCCAGGATCATCCCCGCTGGTGCCTTTCCCCTGGGCCTAGGCCTCGGTTGAGGCCTCTTTGGAGAGGAGGTTGCTGGCAGGGGCTGTCTCCACACTGCAAGGTGCTGGAGCTCAGAGGGCCTCGTCAGAGGGAAGGGACCAGCAAAGGGCTGGATGCCCAAGACCTCTTTGACCCAGCAGCCTCAGGGCAGCAGGGAGAGCAAGAGGCCCAACTTGCCCCTAGGTCGGCTCTGCCCCGTCCCACACAGGCAGCCAGCCCAGCAGCAGCCTGGCAGTCTCTGGCTCCCCCGAGCTCTCTGCCGGTGTAGGGTGCAGGAACAGACGTGTGCATGTCGTTCTGCCTTGGCCTGGGAGTGTGTTCCCCCTGCCTTGCCCCCAGGCTCAGGGGCAAGGGCCCGGAGAGAGCACCACCCCGAAGCGCTTTTCTCCCGGGCTTGGGAGCATTGTGCGTGCCCGGCGGGAACAGCGGGCGGGAGTGCTTGCAAACCGGCCTTTGGAGGCAGACGGGGAGGTCTTCCAGCGGGAGAGTGCTGGTTGTGCTCAGAGGCCCCACAGGCCAGGGGCAGGACCCAGCAGTGTCCCTGCCCCTGGCAGCCTTGCCCAGACCTTCCTCGCCTCCGGGGGTACTGCCCCACCAAGGGGCAGGCTGCGGGGACTGGGTCCAGACATGCCCGGGCGCCTCCCCAGGCTCATCCCCGCTGGTGCCTTTCCCCTGGGCCTAGGCCTCGGTTGAGGCCTCCTTGGAGAGGAGGTTGCTGGCAGAGGCTGTCTCCACACTGCTAGGTGCTGGAGCTCAGAGGGCCTCGTCAGAGGGAAGGGACCAGCAAGGGGCTGGATGCCCAAGACCTCTTTGGCCCAGCAGCCTCAGGGCAGCAGGGAGAGGAAGAGGCCCAACTTGCCCCTAGGTCGGCTCTGCCCCTTCCCACACAGGCGACCAGCCCAGCAGCTGCCTAACAGACTCTGGCTCCCCCGAGCTCTCTGCCGGTGCAGGGGTCAGGAACAGACGTGTGCATGTGGTTCTGCCTTGGCCTGGGAGTGTGGACACCCTGCCTTGCCCCCAGGCTCAGGGGCAAGGGCCCGGAGAGAGCACCACCCTGAAGCGCTTTTCTCCCGGGCTTGGGAGCATTGTGCACGCCTGCTGGGAACAGGGGGCGGGAGCGCTTGGAAACCGGCCTTTGGAGGCAGCCGGGGAGGTCTTCCAGTGGGAGAGGGCCGGTTGTGCTCAGAGGCCCCACAGGCCATGGGCAGGACGCAGCAGGGCCCCTGCCCCTGGCCAGCCTTGCCCAGACCTTCCTGGTCTCCGGGGGTACTGCCCCACCAAGGGGCAGGCTGCGGGGATTGCGTCCAGACATGCCCGGGCGCCTCCCCAGGCTCATCCCCGCTGGTGCCTTTCCCCTGGGCCTAGGCCTCGGTTGAGGCCTCCTTGGAGAGGAGGTTGCTGGCAGAGGCTGTCTCCACACTGCAAGGTGCTGGAGCTCAGAGGGCCTCGTCAGAGGGAAGGGACCAGTAAGGGGCTGGATGCCCAAGACGTCTTTGGCCCAGCAGCCTCAGGACAGCAGGGAGAGCAAGAGGCCCAACTTGCCCCTAGGGCGGCTCTGCCCCATCCCACACAGGCGGCCAACCCAGCAGCTGCTTGACACTCTGGCTCCCCCAAGCTCTCTGCCTGTGCAGGGGACAGGAACAGACGTGGGCATGTGGTTCTACCTTGGCCTGGGAGTGTGTTCCCCCTGCCTTGCCCCCAGGCTCAGGGGCAAGGGCCCGGAGAGAGCACCACCCCGAAGCGCTTTTCTCCCGGGCTTGGAAGCATTGTGCGAGCCTGGCGTGAACAGCGGGCGGGAGTGTTGCAAACAGGACTTTGTAGGCAGCCGGGGAGGTCTTCCAGTGGGAGAGGGCCGGTTGTGCTCAGAGTCCTCACAGGCCAGGGGCAGGACCCAGCAGGGCCCCTGCCCCTGGCCAGCCTTGCCCAGACCTTCCTGGCCTCCGGGGGTACTGCCCCACCAAGGGGCAGGCTGCGGGGACTGGGTCCAGACATGTCCGTGTGCCTCCCTAGGATCATCCCCGCTGGTGCCTTTCCCCTGGGCGTAGGCCTCGGTTGAGGCCTCTTTGGAGAGGAGGTTGCTGGCAGGGGCTGTCTCCACACTGCAAGGTGCTGGAGCTCAGAGGGCCTCGTCAGAGGGAAGGGACGACCAAAGGGCTGGATGCCCAAGACCTCTTTGACCCAGCAGCCTCAGGGCAGCAGGGAGAGCAAGAGGCCCAACTTGCCCCTAGGTCGGCTCTGCCCCGTCCCACACAGGCAGCCAGCCCAGCAGCAGCGTGGCAGTCTCTGGCTCCACCGAGCTCTCTGCCGGTGTAGGGGGCAGGAACAGACGTGTGCATGTCATTCTGCCTTAGCCTGGGAGTGTGTTCCCCCTGTCTGGACCCCAGGCTCAGGTGCAAGGGCCCGGAGAGAGCACCACCCCGAAGCGCTTTTCTCCCGGGCTTGGGAGCATTGTGCATGCCTGGCGGGAACAGCGGGCGGGAGTGCTTGCAAACCGGCCTTTGGAGGCAGACGGGGAGGTCTTCCAGCGCGAGAGTGCCGGTTGTGCTCAGACGCCCCACAGGCCAGGGGCAGGACCCAGCACTGTCCCTGCCCCTGGCAGCCTTGCCCAGACCTTCCTGGCCTCCGGGGGTACTACCCCACCAAGGGGCAGGCTGCGGGGACTGGGTCCAGACATGCCCGTGCGCCTCCCCAGGCTCATCCCCGCTGGTGCCTTTCCCCTGGGCCTAGGCCTCGGTTGAGGCCTCCTTGGAGAGGAGGTTGCTGGCAGGGGCTGTCTCTACACAGCAAGGTGCTGGAGTTCAGAGGGCCTCGTCAGCGGGAAGGGACCAGCAAGGGGCTGGATGCCCAAGACCTCTTTGGCCCAGCAGCCTCAGGGCAGCAGAGAGAGCAAGAGGCCCAACTTGCTCCTAGGTCGGCTCTGCCCCTTCCGACACAGGCAGCCAACCCAGCAGCTGCCTGACAACTCTGGCTCCCCCGAGCTCTCTGCCGGTGCAGGGGTCAGGAACAGACGTGTGCATGTTGTTCTGCCTTGGTCTGGGAGTGTGGACCCACTGCCTGGACCCCAGGTTCAGGGGCAACGGCCCGGAGAGAGCAACACCCCGAAGCGCTTTTCTCCCGGGCTTGGGAGCATTGTGCGTGCCTGGCGGGAACATCGGCCGGGAGTGTTGGCAAACCGGCCTTTGGAGGCAGCCGGGGAGGTCTTCCAGTGGGAGAGGGCCGGTTGTGCTCAGAGGCCCCACAGGCCAGGGGCAGGACCCAGCAGGGCCCCTTCCCCTGGCCAGCCTTGCCCAGACCTTCCTGGCCTCCGGGGGTACTGCCGCACCAAGGGGAAGGCTCTGGGGACTGGGTCCAGACATGCCCGTGCGCCTCCACTGGCTCATCCCCGCTGGTGCCTTTCCCCTGGGCCTAGGCCTCGGTTGAGGCCTCCTTGGAGAGGAGGTTGCTGGCAGGGGCTGTCTCCACACTGCAAGGTGCTGGAGCTCAGAGGGCCTCGTCAGAGGGAAGGGACCAGCAAGGGGCTGGATGCCCAAGACCTCTTTGGCCCAGCAGCCTCAGGGCAGCAGGGAGGGCAAGAGGCCCACCTTGCCCCTAGGTCGGCTCTGCCACTTCCCACACAGGCGGCCAGCCCAGCAGCTGCCTGACAAACTCTGGCTCCCCCGAGCTCTCTGCCGGTGCAGGGGGCAGATCAGACGTGTGCATGTGGTTCTGCCTTGGCCAGGGAGTGTGGACACGCTGCCTTGCCCCCAGGCTCAGGGGCAAGGGCCCAGAGAGAGCACCACACTGAAGCGCTTTTCTCCCGGGCTTGGGAGCATTGTGCACGCCTGCTGGGAACAGTGGGCGGTAGCGCTTGCCAACCGGCCTTTGGAGGCAGCCGGGGAGGTCTTTCAGTGGGAGAGGGCCGGTTGTGCTCAGAGGCCCCACAGGCCAGGGGCAGGACCCAGCAGGGCCCCTGCCCCTGGCCAGCTTTGCCCAGACCTTCCTGCCCTCCGGGGGTACTGCCCCACCAAGGTGCAGGCTGCGGGGACTGGGTCCAGACATGCCCCGGCGCCTCCCCAGGCTCATCCCCGCTGGTGCCTTTCCCCTGGGCCTAGGCCTCGGTTGAGGCCTCCTTGGAGAGGAGGTTGCTGGCAGGGCCTGTCTCCACACTGCAAGGTGCTGGAGCTCAGAGGGCCTTGTCAGAGGGAAAGGACCAGTGAGGGGCTGGATGCCCAAGACGTCTTTGGCCCAGCAGCCTCAGGGCAGCAGGGAGAGCAAGAGGCCCAACTTGCCCCTAGGTCGGCTCTGCCCCTTCCCACACAGGCGGCCAGCCCAGCAGCTGCCTGACAGACTCTGGCTCCCCGAAGCTCTCTGCCGGTGCAGGGGACAGGAACAGACGTGGGCATGTGGTTCTGCCTTGGTCTGGGAGTGTGTTCCCCCTGCCTTGCCCCCAGGCTCAGGGGCAAGGGCCCGGAGAGAGCACCACTCCAAAGTGCTTTTCTTCCGGGCTTGGGAGCATTGTGCGAGCCTGACGTGAACATCGGGCGGGAGTGTTTGCAAACAGGATTTTGGAGGCAGCCGGGGAGGTCTTCCAGTGGGAGTGGGCCGGTTGTGCTCAGAGGCCCCACAGGCCAGGGTCAGGACCCAGCAGGGCCCCTGCCCCTGGCCAGACTTGCCCAGACCTTCCTGGCCTCCGGGGGTACTGCCCCACCAAGGGGCAGGCTGCGGAGACTGGATCCAGACATGTCCGTGCGCCTCCCCAGGATCATCCCCGCTGGTGCCTTTCCCCTGGGTGTAGTCCTCGGTTGAGGCCTCTTTGGAGAGGAGGTTGCTGGCAGGGGCTGTCTCCACACTGCAAGGTGCTGGAGCTCAGAGGGCCTCGTCAGAGGGAAGGGACCAGCAAAGGGCTGGATGCCCAAGACCTCTTTGACCCAGCAGCCTCAGGGCAGCAGGGAGAGCAAGAGGCCCAACTTGCCCCTAGGTCGGCTCTGCCCCGTCCCACACAGGCAGCCAGCCCAGCAGCACCCTGGCAGTCTCTGGCTCCCCCGAGCTCTCTGCCGGTGTAGGGGGCAGGAACAGACGTGTGCATGTCGTTCTGCCTTGGCCTGGGAGTGTGTTCCCCCTGCCTGGCCCCAGACTCAGGGGCAAGGGCCCGGAGAGAGCACCACCCCGAAGCGCTTTTCTCCCGGGCTTGGGAGCATTGTGCGAGCCTGGCGTGAACAGCGGGCGGAAGTGTTTGCAAACAGGACTTTGGAGGCAGCCGGGGAGGTCTTCCAGTGGGAGTGGGCCGGTTGTGCTCAGAGTCCTCACAGGCCAGGGGCAGGACCCAGCAGGGCCCCTGCCCCTGGCCAGCCTTGCCCAGACCTTCCTGGCCTCCGGGGGTACTGCCCCACCAAGGGGCAGGCTGCGGGGACTGGGTCCAGACATGTCCGTGCGCCTCCCCAGGATCATCCCTGCTGGTGCCTTTCCCCTGGGTGTAGGCCTCGGTTGAGGCCTCTTTGGAGAGGAGGTTGCTGGCAGGGGCTGTCTCCACACTGCAAGGTGCTGGAGCTCAGAGGGCCTCGTCAGAGGGAAGGGACCAGCAAAGGGCTGGATGCCCAAGACCTCTTTGACCCAGCAGACTCAGGGCAGCAGGGACAGCAAGAGGCCCAACTTGCCCCTAGGTCGGCTCTGCCCCGTCGCACACAGGCAGCCAGTCCAGCAGCAGTCTGGCAGTCTCTGGCTCCCCTGAGCTCTCTGCCGGTGTAGGGGGCAGGAACAGACGTGTGCATGTCGTTCTGCCTTGGCCTGGGAGTGTGTTCCCCCTGCCTGGCCCCCAGGCTCAGGAGCAAGGGCCCGGAGAGAGCACCACCCCGAAGCGCTTTTCTCCCGGGCTTGGGAGCATTGTGCGTGCCTGGCGGGAACAGCGGGCGGGAGTGCTTGCAAACCGGCCTTTGGAGGCAGACGGGGAGGTCTTCCAGCGGGAGAGTGCCGGTTGTGCTCAGACGCCCCACAGGCCAGGGGCAGGACCCAGCAGTGTCCCTGCCCCTGGCAGCCTTGCCCAGACCTTCCTGGCCTCCGGGGGTACTGCCCCAGCAAGGGGCAGGCTGCGGGGACTGGGTCCAGAAATGCCCGGGCGCCTCCCCAGGCTCATCCCCGCTGGTGCCTTTCCCCTGGGCCTAGTCCTCGATTGAGGCCTCCTTGGAGAGGAAGTTGCTGGCAGGGGCTGTCTCCACACTGCAAGGTGCTGGAGCTCAGAGGGCCTCGTCAGCGTGAAGGGACCAGCAAGGGGCTGGATGCCCAAGACGTCTTTGGCCCAGCAGCCTCAGGGCAGCAGGGAGAGCAAGAGGCCCAACTTGCCCCTAGGTCGGCTCTGCCACTTCCCACACAGGCAGCCAGCCCAGCAGCTGCCTGACAGACTCTGGCTCCCCCGAACTCTCTGCCGGTGCAGGGGGCAGATCAGACGTGTGCATGTGGTTCTGCCTTGGCCTGGGTGTGTGGACACCCTGCCTTGCCCCCAGGCTCAGGGGCAAGGGCCCAGAGAGAGCACCACCCTGAAGCGCTTTTCTCCCGGGCTTAGGATCATTGTGCACGCCTGCTGGGAACAGTGGGCGGGAGTGCTTGCAAACCGGCCTTTGGAGGCAGCCGCGGAGGTCTTCCAGTGGGAGAGGGCCGGTTGTGCTCAGAGGCCCCACAGGCCAGGGTCAGGACCCAGCAGGGCCCCTGCCCCTGGCCAGCCTTGCCCAGACCTTCCTGGCCTCCGGGGGTACTTCCCCACCCGGGGGCAGGCTGGGGGACAGGGTCCAGACATGCTCGGGCGCCTCCCCTGGCTCAACCCCGCTGGTGCCTTTCCCCTGGGCCTAGGCCTCGGTTGAGGCCTCCTTGGAGAGGAGATTGCTGGCAGGTGCTGTCTCCACACTGCAAGGTGCTGGAGCTCAGAGGGCCTCGTCAGAGGGAAGGGACCAGTAAGGGGCTGGATGCCCAAGACGTCTTTGGCCCAGCAGCCTCAGGGCAGCAGGGAGAGCAAGAGGCCCAACTTGCCCCTAGGGCGGCTCTGCCCCTTCCCACACAGGCGGCCAACCCAGCAGCTGCCTGACAGACTCTGGCTCCCCCAAGCTCTCTGCCGGTGCAGGGGACAGGAACAGACGTGGGCATGTGGTTCTGCCTTGGCCAGGGAGTGTGTTCCCCCTGCCTTGCCCCCAGGCTCAGGGGCAAGGGCCCGGAGAGAGCACCACCCTGAAGCGCTTTTCTCCCGGGCTTGGGAGCATTGTGCGAGCCTGGCGTGAACAGCGGGCGGGAGTGTTTGCAAACAGGACTTTGGAGGCAGCCGGGGAGGTCTTCCAGTGGGAGAGGGCCGGTTGTGCTCAGAGGCCCCACAGGCCAGGGGCAGGACCCAGCAGGGCCCCTGCCCCTGGCCAGCCTTGCCCAGACCTTCCTGGCCTCCGGGGGTACTGCCCCACCAAGGGGCAGGCTGCGGGGACTGGGTCCAGACATGTCCGTGCGCCTCCCCAGGATCATCCCCGCTGGTGCCTTTCCCCTGGGCCTAGGCCTCGGTTGAGGCCTCTTTGGAGAGGAGGTTGCTGGCAGGGGCTGTCTCCACACTGCAAGGTGCTGGAGCTCAGAGGGCCTCGTCAGAGGGAAGGGACCAGCAAAGGGCTGGATGCCCAAGACCTCTTTGACCCAGCAGCCTCAGGGCAGCAGGGAGAGCAAGAGGCCCAACTTGCCCCTAGGTCGGCTCTGCCCCGTCCCACACAGGCAGCCAGCCCAGCAGCAGCCTGGCAGTCTCTGGCTCCCCCGAGCTCTCTGCCGGTGTAGGGTGCAGGAACAGACGTGTGCATGTCGTTCTGCCTTGGCCTGGGAGTGTGTTCCCCCTGCCTTGCCCCCAGGCTCAGGGGCAAGGGCCCGGAGAGAGCACCACCCCGAAGCGCTTTTCTCCCGGGCTTGGGAGCATTGTGCGTGCCCGGCGGGAACAGCGGGCGGGAGTGCTTGCAAACCGGCCTTTGGAGGCAGACGGGGAGGTCTTCCAGCGGGAGAGTGCCGGTTGTGTTCAGAGGCCCCACAGGCCAGGGGCAGGACCCAGCAGTGTCCCTGCCCCTGGCAGCCTTGCCCAGACCTTCCTCGCCTCCGGGGGTACTGCCCCACCAAGGGGCAGGCTGCGGGGACTGGGTCCAGACATGCCCGGGTGCCTCCCCAGGCTCATCCCCGCTGGTGCCTTTCCCCTGGGCCTAGGCCTCGGTTGAGGCCTCCTTGGAGAGGAGGTTGCTGGCAGGGGCTGTCTCCACACTGCAAGGTGCTGGAGCTCAGAGGGCCTCGTCAGAGGGAAGGGACCAGCAAGGGGCTGGATGCCCAAGACCTCTTTGGCCCAGCAGCCTCAGGGCAGCAGGGAGGGCAAGAGGCCCAACTTGCCCCTAGGTCGGCTCTGCCCCTTCCCACACAGGCGACCAGCCCAGCAGCTGCCTGACAGACTCTGGCTCCCCCGAGCTCTCTGCCGGTGCAGGGGTCAGGAACAGACGTGTGCATGTGGTTCTGCCTTGGCCTGGGAGTGTGGACAACCTGCCTTGCCCCCAGGCTCAGGGGCAAGGGCCCGGAGAGAGCACCACCCTGAAGCGCTTTTCTCCCGGGCTTGGGAGCATTGTGCACGCCTGCTGGGAACAGTGGGCGGGAGCGCTTGGAAACCGGCCTTTGGAGACAGCCAGGGAGGTCTTCCAGTGGGAGAGGGCCGGTTGTGCTCAGAGGCCCCACAGGCCAGGGGCAGGACGCAGCAGGGACCCTGCCCCTGGCCAGCCTTGCCCAGACCTTCCTGGTCTCCGGGGGTACTGCCCCACCAAGGGGCAGGCTGCGGGGATTGCGTCCAGACATGCCCGGGCGCCTCCCCAGGCTCATCCCCGCTGGTGCCTTTCCCCTGGGCCTAGGCCTCGGTTGAGGCCTCCTTGGAGAGGAGGTTGCTGGCAGGGGCTGTCTCCACACTGCAAGGTGCTGGAGCTCAGAGGGCCTCGTCAGAGGGAAGGGACCAGTAAGGGGCTGGATGCCCAAGACGTCTTTGGCCCAGCAGCCTCAGGACAGCAGGGAGAGCAAGAGGCCCAACTTGCCCCTAGGGCGGCTCTGCCCCATCCCACACAGGCGGCCAACCCAGCAGCTGCTTGACACTCTGGCTCCCCCAAGCTCTCTGCCTGTGCAGGGGACAGGAACAGACGTGGGCATGTGGTTCTACCTTGGCCTGGGAGTGTGTTCCCCCTGCCTTGCCCCCAGGCTCAGGGGCAAGGGCCCGGAGAGAGCACCACCCCGAAGCGCTTTTCTCCCGGGCTTGGAAGCATTGTGCGAGCCTGGCGTGAACAGCGGGCGGGAGTGTTGCAAACAGGACTTTGGAGGCAGTCGGGGAGGTCTTCCAGTGGGAGAGGGCCGGTTGTGCTCAGAGTCCTCACAGGCCAGGGGCAGGACCCAGCAGGGCCCCTGCCCCTGGCCAGCCTTGCCCAGACCTTCCTGGCCTCCGGGGGTACTGCCCCACCAAGGGGCAGGCTGCGGGGACTGGGTCCAGACATGTCCGTGTGCCTCCCTAGGATCATCCCCTCTGGTGCCTTTCCCCTGGGCGTAGGCCTCGGTTGAGGCCTCTTTGGAGAGGAGGTTGCTGGCAGGGGCTGTCTCCACACTGCAAGGTGCTGGAGCTCAGAGGGCCTCGTCAGAGGGAAGGGACCAGCAAAGGGCTGGATGCCCAAGACCTCTTTGACCCAGCAGCCTCAGGGCAGCAGGGAGAGCAAGAGGCCCAACTTGCCCCTAGGTCGGCTCTGCCCCGTCCCACACAGGCAGCCAGCCCAGCAGCAGCCTGGCAGTCTCTGGCTCCACCGAGCTCTCTGCCGGTGTAGGGGGCAGGAACAGACGTGTGCATGTCATTCTGCCTTAGCCTGGGAGTGTGTTCCCCCTGTCTGGCCCCAGGCTCAGGTGCAAGGGCCCGGAGAGAGCACCACCCCGAAGCGCTTTTCTCCCGGGCTTGGGAGCATTGTGCATGCCTGGCGGGAACAGCGGGCGGGAGTGCTTGCAAACCGGCCTTTGGAGGCAGACGGGGAGGTCTTCCAGCGCGAGAGTGCCGGTTGTGCTCAGACGCCCCACAGGCCAGGGGCAGGACCCAGCAGGGCCCCTGCCCCTGGCCAGCCTTGCCCAGACCTTCCTGGCCTCCGGGGGTACTGCCCCACCAAGGGGCAGGCTGCGGGGACTGGGTCCAGACATGTCCGTGTGCCTCCCTAGGATCATCCCCGCTGGTGCCTTTCCCCTGGGCGTAGGCCTCGGTTGAGGCCTCTTTGGAGAGGAGGTTGCTGGCAGGGGCTGTCTCCACACTGCAAGGTGCTGGAGCTCAGAGGGCCTCGTCAGAGGGAAGGGACCAGCAAAGGGCTGGATGCCCAAGACCTCTTTGACCCAGCAGCCTCAGGGCAGCAGGGAGAGCAAGAGGCCCAACTTGCCCCTAGGTCGGCTCTGCCCCTTCCCACACAGGCGGCCAGCCCAGCAGCTGCCTGACAGACTCTGGCTCCCCCGAGCTCTCTGCCGGTGCAGGGGTCAGGAACAGACGTGTGCATGTGGATCTGCCTTGACCTGGGAGTGTGGACCCCCTGCCTGGCCCCCAGGCTCAGGGGCAAGGGCCCGAAGAGAGCACCACCCCGAAGCGCTTTTCTCCCGGGATTGGGAGCATTGTGCGCGCTTGGTGGGAACAGTGGGCGGGAGTGCTTGCAAACAGGCCTTTGGAGGCAGCCGCGGAGGTCTTCCAGTGGGAGAGGGCCGGTTGTGCTCAGAGGCCCCACAGGCCAGGGGCAGGACCCAGCAGGGCCCCTGCCCCTGGCCAGCCTTGCCCAGACCTTCCTGGCCTCCGAGGGTACTGCCCCACCAAGGGGAAGGCTCTGGGGACTGGGTCCAGACATGCCCGTGCGCCTCCACTGGCTCATCCCCGCTGGTGCCTTTCCCCTGGGCCTAGGCCTCGGTTGAGGCCTCCTTGGAGAGGAGGTTGCTGGCAGGGGCTGTCTCCACACTGCAAGGTACTGGAGCTCAGAGGGCCTCGTCAGAGGGAAGGGACCAGCAAGGGGCTGGATGCCCAAGACCTCTTTGGCCCAGCATCCTCAGGGCAGCAGGGAGAGCAAGAGGCCCAACTTGCCCCTAGGTCGGCTCTGCCCCTTCGCACACAGGCGGCCAGCCCAGCAGCTGCCTGACAGACTCTGGCTCCCCCCAGGTTTCTGACGGTGGAGGGGGCAGGAACAGACGTGTGCATGTGGTTCTGCCTTGGTCTGGGACTGTGGATCCCCTGCCTGGCCCCCAGGCTCAGGGGCAAGGGCCTGGAGAGACCACCACCCCGAAGCGCTTTTCTCCCGGGCTTGGGATCATTGTGCGCGCCTGGCGGGAACACTGGGCGGGAGTGCTTGCAAACCGGCCTTCGGAGGCAGCCGGGGAGGTCTTCCAGTGGGAGAGGGCCGGTTGTGCTCAGAGGCCCCACAGGCCAGGGGCAGGACCCAGCAGGGCCCCTGCCCCTGGCCAGCCTTGCCCAGACCTTCCTGGCCTCCGGGGGTACTGCCCCACCAAGGGGCAGGCTGCGGGGACAGGGTCCAGACATTCACGGGCGCCTCCCCTGGCTCAACCCCGCTGGTGCCTTTCCCCTGGGCCTAGGCCTAGGTTGAGGCCTCCTTGGAGAGGAGATTGCTGGCAGGTGCTGTCTCCACACTGCAAGGTGCTGGAGCTCGGAGGGCCTCGTCAGAGGGAAGGGACCAGTAAGGGGCTGGATGCCCAAGACGTCTTTGGCCCAGCAGCCTCAGGGCAGCAGGGAGAGCAAGAGGCCCAACTTGCCCCTAGGTCGGCTCTGCCCCTTCCCACACAGGCGGCCAGCCCAGCACCTGCCTGAGAGATTCTGGCTCCCCCGAGCTCTCTGCCGGTGCAGGGGACAGGAACAGACGTGTGCATGTGGTTCTGCCTTGGTCTGGGAGAGTGTTCCCCCTGCCTTGCCCACAGGCTCAGGGGCAAGGGCCCGGAGAGAGCACCACCTCGAAGTGCTTTTCTCCCGGGCTTGGGAGCATTGTGCGTGCCTGGCGGGAACAGCGGGCAGGAGTGTTGGCAAACTGGCCTTTGGAGGCAGCTGGGGTGCTCTTCCAGCGGGAGAGGGCCGGTTGTGCTTAGAGGCCCTACAGGCAAGGGGCAGGACCCAGCAGGGCCCCTGCCCCTGGCCAGCCTTGCCCAGACCTTCCTGGCCTCCGGGGGTACTGCCCCACCAAGGGGCAGGCTGCGGGGACTGGGTCCAGACATGCCCGGGCGCCTCCCCAGGCTCATCCCCGCTGGTGCCTTTCCCCTGGGCCTAGGCCTCGGTTTAGACCTCCTTGGAGAGGAGGTTGCTGGCAGGGGCTGTCTCCACACTGCAAGGTGCTAGAGCTCAGAGGGCCTCGTCAGAGGGAAGGGACCAGCAAGGGGCTGGATGCCCAAAACCTCTTTGGCCCAGCAGCCTCAGGGCAGCAGGGAGAGCAAGAGGCCCAACTTGCCCCTAGGTCGGCTCTGCGCCTTCCCACACAGGCGGCCAGCCCAGCAGCTGCCTGACAGACTCTGGCTCCCCCGAGCTCTCTGCCGGTGCAGGAGGCAGATCAGAGGTGTGCATGTGGTTCTGACTGGGCCTGGGAGTGTGGACACCGTGCCTTGCCCCCAGGCTCAGGGGTAAGTGCCCGGAGAGAACACCACCCTGAAGCGCTTTTCTCCCGGGCTTGGGAGCATTGTGCACGCCTGCTGGGAACAGTGGGCGGGAGTGCTTGCAAACCGGCCTTTGGAGGCAGCCGGGGAGGTCTTCCAGTGGGAGAGGGCCGGTTGTGCTCAGAGGCCCCACAGGCCAGGGGCAGGACGCAGCAGGGCCCCTGCCCCTGGCTAGCCTTGCCCGACCTTCCTGGCCTCCGGGGGTACTGCCCCACCAAGGGGCAGGCTGCGGGGACTGGGTCCAGACATGCTCGGGCGCCTCCCCTGGCTCATCCCCGCTGGTGCCTTTCCCCTGGGCCTAGGCCTCGGTTGAGGCCTCCTTGGAGAGGAGGTTGCTGGCAGGGGCTGTCTCCACACTGCAAGGTGCTGGAGCTCAGAGGGCCTCGTCAGAGGGAAGGGACCAGCAAGGGGCTGGATGCCCAAGATGTCTTTGGCCCAGCAGCCTCAGGGCAGCAGGGAGAGCAAGAGGCCCAACTTGCCCCTAGGTCGGCTCTGCCCCTTCCCACACAGGCGGCCAACCCAGCAGCTGCCTGACAGACTCTGGCTCCCCCAAGCTCTCTCCCGGTGCAGGGGACAGGAACAGACGTGGGCATGTGGTTCTGCCTTGGCCTGAGAGTGTGTTCCCCCTGCCTTGCCCGCAGGCTCAGGGGCAAGGGCCCGGAGAGAGCACCACCCCAAAGCGCTTTTCTCCCGGGCTTGGGAGCATTGTGCGAGCCTGGCGTGAACAGCGGGCGGGAGTGTTTGCAAACAGGACTTTGGAGGCAGCCGGGGAGGTCTTCCAGTGGGAGAGGGCCGGTTGTGCTCAGAAGCCCCACAGGCCAGAGGCAGGACCCAGTAGGGCCCCTGCCGCTGGCCAGCCTTGCCCAGACCTTCCTGGCCTCCGGGGGTACTGCCCCACCAAGGGGCAGGCTGCGGGGACTGGGTCCAGACATGTCCGTGCGCCTCCCCAGGATCATCCCCGCTGGTGCATTTCCCCTGGGCGTAGGCCTCGGTTGAGGCCTCGTTGAAGAGGAGGTTGCTGGGAGGGGCTGTCTCCACACTGCAAGGTGCTAGAGCTCAGAGGGCCTCGTCAGAGGGAAGGGACCAGCAAAGGGCTGGATGCCCAAGACCTCATTGACCCAGCAGCCTCAGGGCAGCAGGGAGAGCAAGAGGCCCGACTTGCCCCTAGGTCGGCTCTGCCCCGTCGCACACAGGCAGCCAGCCCAGCAGCAGCCTGGCAGTCTCTGGCTCCCCCGAGCTCTCTGCCGGTGCAGGGGGCAGGAACAGACGTGTTCATGTCGTTCTGTCTTGGCCTGGGAGTGTGTTCCCCCTGCCTTGCCCCCAGGCTCAGGGGCAAGGGCCCGTAGAGAGCACCACCCCGAAGCGCTTTTCTCCCGGGCTTGGGAGCATTGTGCGTGCCTGGCGGGAACAGCGGGCGGGAGTGCTTGCAAACCGGCCTTTGGAGGCAGACGGGGAGGTCTTCCAGCGGGAGAGTGCCGGTTGTGCTCAGACGCCCCACAGGCCAGGGGCAGGACCCAGCGCTGTCCCTGCCCCTGGCAGCCTTGCACAGACCTTCCTGGCCTCCGGGGGTACTGCCCCACCAAGGGGCAGGCTGCGGGGACTGGGTCCAGACATGCCCGGGCGCCTCCTCAGGCTCATCCCCGCTGGTGCCTTTCCCCTGGGCCTAGGCCTCAGTTTAGGCCTCCTTGGAGAGGAGGTTACTGGCAGGGGCTGTCTCCACACTGCAAGGTGCTGGAGCTCAGAGGGCCTCGTCAGAGGGAAGGGACCAGCAAGGGGCTGGATGCCCAAGACCTCTTTGGCCCAGCAGCCTCAGGGCAGCAGGGAGAGCAAGAGGCCCAACTTGCCCCTAGGTCGGCTCTGCCACTTCCCACACAGGCGGCCAGCCCAGCAGCTGCCTGACAGACTCTGGCTCCCCCGAGCTCTCTGCCGGTGCAGGGGGCAGATCAGACGTGTGCATGTGGTTCTGCCTTGGCCTGAGAGTGTGGACCCCCTGCCTTGCCCCCAGGCTCAGGGGCAAGGTCCCAGAGAGAACACCACCCTGAAGCGCTTTTCTCCCGGGCTTAGGAGCATTGTGCCCGCCTGCTGGGAACAGTGGGCGGGAGCGCTTGCGAACCGGCCTTTGGAGGCAGCCGGGGAGGTCTTCCAGTGGGAGAGGGCCGGTTGTGCTCAGAGGCCCCACAGGCCAGGGGCAGGACCCAGCAGGGACCCTGCCCCTGGCCAGCCTTGCCCAGACCTTCCTGGCCTCCGGGGGTACTGCCCCACCAAGGGGCAGGCTGCGGGGACTGGTTCCAGACATGCTCGGGCGCCTCCCCTGGCTCATCCCCGCTGGTGCCTTTCCCCTGGGCGTAGGCCTCGGTTTAGGCCTCCTTGGAGAGGAGATTGCTGGCAGGGGCTGTCTCCACACTGCAAGGTGCTGGAGCTCAGAGGGCCTCGTCAGAGGGAAGAGACCAGTAAGGGGCTGGATGCCCAAGACGTCTTTGGCCCAGCAGCCTCAGGGCAGCAGGGAGAGCAAGTGGCCCAACTTGCCCCTAGGGCGGCTCTTCCACTTCCCACACAGGCGGCCAGCCCAGCAGCTGCCTGACAGACTCTGGCTCCCCCCAGCTCTCTGTCGGTGCAGGGGACAGGAACAGACGTGTGCATGTGGTTCTGCCTTGGTCTGGGAGTGTGTTCCCCCTGCCTTCCCCCCAGGCTCAGGCGCAAGGGCCCAGGGAGAGCACCACCCCGAAGCGCTTTTCTCCCAGGCTTGGGAGCATTGTGCGAGCCTGGCGTGAACAGCGAGCGGGAGTGTTTGCAAACAGGACTTTGGAGGCAGCCGGGGAGGTCTTCCAGTGGGAGAGGGCCGGTTGTTCTCAGAGGACTCACAGGCCAGGGACGGGACCCAGCAGGGCCCCTGCCCCTGGCCAGCCTTGCACATACCTTCCTGGCCTCCGGGGGTACTGCCCCACCAAGGGGCAGGCTGCGGGGACTGGGTCCAGACATGTCCGTGCGCCTCCCCAGGATCATCCCCGGTGGTGCCTTTCCCCTGGGCGTAGGCCTCGGTTGAGGCCTCTTTGGAGAGGTGGTTGCTGGCAGGGGCTGTCTCCACACTGCAAGGTGCTGGAGCTCAGAGGGCCTCGTCAGAGGGAAGGGACCAGCAAAGGGCTGGATGCCCAAGACCTCTTTGACCCAGCAGCCTCAGGGCAGCAGGGAGAGCAAGAGGCCCAACTTGCCCCTAGGTCGGCTCTACCCCTTCCCACACAGGCGGCCAGCCCAGCAGCTGCCTGACAGACTCTGGATCCCCCCAGCTCTCTGTCGGTGGAGGGGGCAGGAACAGACGTGTGCATGTGGTTCTGCCTTCGCCTGGGACTGTGGATCCCCTGCCTGGCCCCCAGGCTCAGGGGCAAGGGCCCGGAGAGACCACCACCCCGAAGCGCTTTTCTCCCGGGCTTGGGAGCATTGTGCGCGCCTGGCGGGAACAGTGGGCGGGAATGCTTGCAAACCGGCCTTTGGAGGCAGCCGGGGAGGTCTTCCAGTGGGAGAGGGCCGGTTGTGCTCAGAGGCCCCACAGGCCAGGGGCAGGACCCAGCAGGGCCCCTGCCCCTGGCCAGCCTTGCCCAGACCTTCCTGGCCTCCGGGGGTACTGCCCCACCAAGGGGCAGGCTGCGGGGACAGGGTCCAGACATGCCCGGGCGCCTCCCCTGGCTCAACCCCGCTGGGGCCTTTCCCCTGGGCCTAGGCCTCGGTTGAGGCCTCCTTGGAGAGGAGATTGCTGGCAGGTGCTGTCTCCGCACTGCAAGGTGCTGGAGCTCAGAGGGTCTCGTCAGAGGGAAGGGACCAGTAAGGGGCTGGATGCCCAAGACGTCTTTAGCCCAGCAGCTTCAGGGCTGCAGGGAGAGCAAGAGGCCCAACTTGCCCCTAGGTCGGCTCTGCCCCTTCCCACACAGGCGGCCAGCCCAGCACCTGCCTGAGAGACTCTGGCTCCCCCGAGCTCTCTGCCCGTGCAGGGGACAGGAACAGACGTGTGCATGTGGTTTTGCCTTGGTCTGGGAGTGTGTTCCCCCTGCCTTGCCCACAGGCTCAGGGGCAAGGGCCCGGAGAGAGCACCACCCCGAGGCGCTTTTCTCCCGGGCTTGGGAGCATTGTGCGTGCCTGGCGGGAACAGCGGGCAGGAGTGTTGGCAAACTGGCCTTTGCAGGCAGCTGGGGAGGTCTTCCAGCGGGAGATGGCCGGTTGTGCTCAGAGGCCCCACAGGCCAGGGGCAGGACCCAGCAGGGCCCCTGCCCCTGGCCAGCCTTGCCCAGACCTTCCTGGCCTCCGGGGGTACTGCCCCACCAAGGGGCAGGCTGCTGGGACTGGGTCCAGACATGCCCGGGCGCCTCCCCAGGCTCATCCCCGCTGGTGCCTTTCCCCTGGTCCTAGGCCTCGGTTGAGTCCTCCTTGGAGAGGAGGTTGCTGGCAGGGGCTGTCTCCACACTGCAAGGTGCTGGAGCTCAGAGGGCCTCGTAAGAGGGAAGGGACAAGCAAGGGGCTGGATGCCCAAGACCTCTTTGGCCCAGCAGCCTCAGGGCAGCAGGGAGAGCAAGAGGCCCAACTTGCCCCTAGGTCGGCTCTGCCTCTTCCCACACAGGCGGCCAGCCCAGCAGCTGCCTGACAGACTCTGGCTCTCCCGAGCTCTCTGCCGTTACAGGGGGCAGGAACAGACGTGTGCATGTGGTTCTGCCTTGGCCTGGAAGTGTGGAACCCCTGCCTGGCCCCCAGGCTCAGGGGCAAGGGCCCGGAGAGAGCACCACCCCGAAGCGCTTTTCTCCCGGGCTTGGGAGCATTGTGCGCGCTTGGTGGGAACAGTGGGCGGGAGTGCTTGCAAACCGGCCTTTGGAGGCAGCCGGGGAGGTCTTCCAGTGGGAGAGGGCCGGTTGTGCTCAGAGGCCCCACAGGGCAGGGGCAGGACCCAGCAGGGCCCCTGCCCCTGGCCAGCCTTACCCAGACCTTCCTGGCCTCCAGGGGCACTGCCCCACCAAGGGGCAGGCTGCGGGGACTGGGTCCAGACATGCTCGGGCGCCTCCCCTGGCCCATCCCCGCTGGTGCCTTTCCCCTGGGCCTAGGCCTCGGTTGAGGCCTCCTTGGAGAGGAGGTTGCTGGCAGGGGCTGTCTCCACACTGCAAGGTGCTGGAGCTCAGAGGGCCTCGTAAGAGGGAAGGGACCAGTAAGGGGCTGGATGCCCAAGACGTCTTTGGCCCTGCAGCCTCAGGGCAGCAGGGAGAGCAAGAGGCCCAACTTGCCCCTAGGGCGGCTCTGCCCCTTCCCACACAGGCGGCCAACCCAGCAGCTGCCTGACAGACTCTGGCTCCCCCAAGCTCTCTGCCGGTGCAGGGGACAGGTACAGACGTGTGCATGTGGTTCTGCCTTGGCCTGGAAGTGTGTTCCCCCTGCCTTGCCCCCAGGCTCAGGGGCAAGGGCCCAGGGAGAGCACCACCCCGAAGCGCTTTTCTCCCGGGCTTGGGAGCATTGTGCGAGCCTGGCGTGAACAGCGGGCGGGAGTGTTTGCAAACAGGACTTTGGAGGCAGCCGGGGAGGTCTTCCAGTGGGAGAGGGCCGGTTGTGCTCAGAGGCCCCACAGGCCAGGGGCAGGACCCAGCAGGGCCCCTGCCTCTGGCCAGCCTTGCCCAGACGTTCCTGGCCTCCGGGGGTACTGCCCCACCAAGGGGAAGGCTCTGGGGACTGGGTCCAGACCTGCCCGTGCGCCTCCACTGGCTCATCCCCGCTGGTGCCTTTCCCCTGGGCCTAGGCCTCGGTTGAGGCCTCCTTGGAGAGGAGGTTGCTGGCAGGGGCTGTCTCCACACTGCAAGGTACTGGAGCTCAGAGGGCCTCGTCAGAGGGAAGGGACCAGCAAGGGGCTGGATGCCCAAGACCTCTTTGGCCCAGCAGCCTCAGGGCAGCAGGGAGAGCAAGAGGCCCAACTTGCCCCTAGGTCGGCTCTGCCCCTTCCCACACAGGCGGCCAGCCCAGCAGCTGCCTGACAGACTCTGGCTCCCCCCAGCTTTCTGACGGTGGAGGGGGCAGAAACAGACGTGTGCATGTGGTTCTGCCTTGGTCTGGGACTGTGGATCCCCTGCCTGGCCCCCAGGCTCAGGGGCAAGGTCCTGGAGAGACCACCACCCCGAAGCGCTTTTCTCCCGGGCTTGGGAGCATTGTGCGAGCCTGGCGTGAACAGCGGGCGGGAGTGCTTGCAAACCGGCCTTCGGAGGCAGCCGGGGAGGTCTTCCAGTGGGAGAGGGCCGGTTGTGCTCAGAGGCCCCACAGGCCAGGGGCAGGACCCAGCAGGGCCCCTGCCCCTGGCCAGCCTTGCCCAGACCTTCCTGGCCTCCGGGGGTACTGCCCCACCAAGGGGCAGTCTGCGGGGACAGGGTCCAGACATTCACGGGCGCCTCCCCTGGCTCAACCCCGCTGGTGCCTTTCCCCTGGGCCTAGGCCTAGGTTGAGGCCTCCTTGGAGAGGAGATTGCTGGCAGGTGCTGTCTCCACACTGCAAGGTGCTGGAGCTCGGAGGGCCTCGTCAGAGGGAAGGGACCAGTAAGGGGCCGGATGCCCAAGACGTCTTTGGCCCAGCAGCCTCAGGGCAGCAGGGAGAGCAAGAGGCCCAACTTGCCCCTAGGTCGGCTCTGCCCCTTCCCACACAGGCGGCCAGCCCAGCACCTGCCTGAGAGACTCTGGCTCCCCCGAGCTCTCTGCCGGTGCAGGGGACAGGAACAGACGTGTGCATGTGGTTCTGCCTTGGTCTGGGAGAGTGTTCCCCCTGCCTTGCCCACAGGCTCAGGGGCAAGGGCCCGGAGAGATCACCACCTCGAAGTGCTTTTCTCCCGGGCTTGGGAGCATTGTGCGTGCCTGGCGGGAACAGCGGGCAGGAGTGTTGGCAAACTGGCCTTTGGAGGCAGCTGGGGAGCTCTTCCAGCGGGAGAGGGCCGGTTGTGCTCAGAGGCCCTACAGGCAAGGGGCAGGACCCAGCAGGGCCCCTGCCCCTGGCCAGCCTTGCCCAGACCTTCCTGGCCTCCGGGGGTACTGCCCCACCAAGGGGCAGGCTGCGGGGACTGGGTCCAGACATGCCCGGGCGCCTCCCCAGGCTCATCCCCGCTGGTGCCTTTCCCCTGGGCCTAGGCCTCGGTTGAGGCCTCCTTGGAGAGGAGGTTGCTGGCAGGGGCTGTCTCCACACTGCAAGGTGCTGGAGCTCAGAGGGCCTCGTCAGAGGGAAGGGACCAGCAAGGGGCTGGATGCCCAAGACCTCTTTGGCCCAGCAGCCTCAGGGCAGCAGGGAGAGCAAGAGGCCCAACTTGCCCCTAGGTCGGCTCTGCCCCTTCCCACACAGGCGGCCAGCCCAGCAGCTGCCTGACAGACTCTGGCTCCCCCGAGCTCTCTGCCGGTGCAGGAGGCAGATCAGAGGTGTGCATGTGGTTCTGACTGGGCCTGGGAGTGTGGACACCGTGCCTTGCCCCCAGGCTCAGGGGTAAGTGCCCGGAGAGAACACCACCCTGAAGCACTTTTCTCCCGGGCTTGGGAGCATTGTGCACGCCTGCTGGGAACAGTGGGCGGGAGCGCTTGCAAACCGGCCTTTGGAGGCAGCCGGGGAGGTCTTCCAGTGGGAGAGGGCCGGTTGTGCTCAGAGGCCCCACAGGCCAGGGGCAGGACGCAACAGGGCCCCTGCCCCTGGCCAGCCTTGCCCGACCTTCCTGGCCTCCGGGGGTACTGCCCCACCAAGGGGCAGGCTGCGGGGACTGGGTCCAGACATGCGCGGGCGCCTCCCGTGGCTCATCCCCGCTGGTGCCTTTCCCCTGGGCCTAGGCCTCGGTTGAGGCCTCCTTGGAGAGGAGGTTGCTGGCAGGGGCTGTCTCCACACTGCAAGGTGCTGGAGCTCAGAGGGCCTCGTCAGAGGGAAGGGACCAGCAAGGGGCTGGATGCCCAAGATGTCTTTGGCCCAGCAGCCTCAGGGCAGCAGGGAGAGCAAGAGGCCCAACTTGCCCCTAGGTCGGCTCTGCCCCTTCCCACACAGGCGGCCAACCCAGCAGCTGCCTGACAGACTCTGGCTCCCCCAAGCTCTCTCCCAGTGCAGGGGACAGGAACAGACGTGGGCATGTGGTTCTGCCTTGGCCTGAGAGTGTGTTCCCCCTGCATTTCCCGCATGCTCAGGGGCAAGGGCCCGGAGAGAGCACCACCCCAAAGCGCTTTTCTCCCGGGCTTGGGAGCATTGTGCGAGCCTGGCGTGAACAGCGGGCGGGAGTGTTTGCAAACAGGACTTTGGAGGCAGCCGGGGAGGTCTTCCAGTGGGAGAGGGCCGGTTGTGCTCAGAGGCCCCACAGGCCAGAGGCAGGACCCAGTAGGGCCCCTGCCCCTGGCCAGCCTTGCCCAGACCTTCCTGGCCTCCGGGGGTACTGCCCCACCAAGGGGCAGGCTGCGGGGACTGGGTCCAGACATGTCCGTGCGCCTCCCCAGGATCATCCCCGCTGGTGCCTTTCCCCTGGGCGTAGGCCTCGGTTGAGGCCTCGTTGGAGAGGAGGTTGCTGGCAGGGGCTGTCTCCACACTGCAAGGTGCTAGAGCTCAGAGGGCCTCGTCAGAGGGAAGGGACCAGCAAAGGGCTGGATGCCCAAGACCTCATTGACCCAGCAGCCTCAGGGCAGCAGGGAGAGCAAGAGGCCCGACTTGCCCCTAGGTCGGCTCTGCCCCGTCGCACACAGGCAGCCAGCCGAGCAGCAGCCTGGCAGTCTCTGGCTCCCCCGAGCTCTCTGCCGGTGCAGGGGGCAGGAACAGACGAGTTCATGTCGTTCTGTCTTGGCCTGGGAGTGTGTTCCCCCTGCCTGGCCCCCAGGCTCAGGGGCAAGGGCCCGGAGAGAGCACCACCCCGAAGCGCTTTTCTCCCGGGCTTGGGAGCATTGTGCGTGCCTGGCGGGAACAGCGGGCGGGAGTGCTTGCAAACCGGCCTTTGGAGGCAGACGGGGAGGTCTTCCAGCGGGAGAGTGCCGATTGTGCTCAAACGCCCCACAGGCCAGGGGCAGGACCCAGCGCTGTCCCTGCCCCTGGCAGCCTTGCACAGACTTTCCTGGCCTCCGGGGGTACTGCCCCACCAAGGGGCAGGCTGCAGGGACTGGGTCCAGACATGCCCGGGCGCCTCCCCAGGCTCATCCCCGCTGGTTCCTTTCGCCTGGACCTAGGCCTCGGTTGAGGCCTCATTGGAGAGGAGGTTGCTGGCAGGGGCTGTCTCCACACTGCAAGGTGCTGGAGCTCAGAGGGCCTCGTCAGAGGGAAGGGACCAGCAAGGGGCTGGATGCCCAAGACCTCTTTGGCCCAGCAGCCTCGGGGCAGCAGGGAGAGGAAGAGGCCCAACTTGCCCCTAGGTCGGCTCTGCCCCTTCCCACACAGGCGGCCAGCCCAGCAGCTGCCTGACAGACTCTGGCTCCCCCGAGCTCTCTGCCAGTGCAGGGGTCAGGAACAGACGTGTGCATGTGGTTCTGCCTTGGTCTGGGAGTGTGGACCCACTGACTGGCCCTCAGGCTCAGGGGCAAGGGCCCGGAGAGAGCAACACCCCGAAGCGCTTTTCTCCCGGGCTTGGGAGCATTGTGCGTGCCTGGCGGGAACAGCGGGCGGGAGTGTTGGCAAACTGGCCTTTGGAGGCAGCCGGGGAGGTCTTCCAGTGGGAGAGGGCCGGTTGTTCTCAGAGGCCCCACAGGCCAGGGGCAGGACCCAGCAGGGCCCCTGCCCCTGGCCAGCCTTGCCCAGACCTTCCTGGCCTCCGGGGGTACTGCCCCACCAAGGGGCAGGCTGCGGGGACTGGGTCCAGACATGCCCGGGCGCCTCCCCAGGCTCATCCCCGCTGGTGCCTTTCCCCTGGTCCTAGGCCTCGGTTGAGGCCTCCTTGGAGAGGAGGTTGCTGGCAGGGGCTGTCTCCACACTGCAAGGTGCTGGAGCTCAGAGGGCCTCGTCAGAGGGAAGGGACAAGCAAGTGGCTGGATGCCCAAGACCTCTTTGGCCCAGCAGCCTCAGGGCAGCAGGGAGAGCAAGAGGCCCAACTTGCCCCTAGGTCAGCTCTGGCCCTTCCCACACAGGCGGCCAGCCCAGCAGCTGCCTGACAGACTCTGGCTCCCCCGAGCTCTCTGCCGGTGCAGGGGGCAGGAACAGACGTGTGCATGTGGTTCTGCCTTGGCCTGGGAGTGTGGACCCCCTGCCTGGCCCTCAGGCTCAGGGGCAAGGGCCCGGAGAGAGCACCACCCGAAAGCGCTTTTCTCCCGGGCTTGGGGGCATTGTGCGTGCCTGGCGGGAACAGCGGGCGGGAGTGCTTGCAAACCGGCCTTGAGAGGCAGACGGGGAGGTCTTCCAGTGGGAGAGTGCCGGTTGTGCTCAGACGCCCCACAGGCCAGGGGCATGACCCAGCGCTGTCCCTGCCACTGGCAGCCTTGCACAGACCTTCCTGGCCTCCGGGGGTACTACCCCACCAAGGGGCAGGCTGCGGGGACTGAGTCCAGACATGCCCGGGCGCCTCCCCAGGCTCATCCCCGCTGGTGCCTTTCCCCTGGGCCTAGGCCTCGGTTTAGGCCTCCTTGGAGAGGAGGTTGCTGGCAGTGGCTGTCTCCACACTGCAAGGTGCTGGAGCTCAGAGGGCCTCGTCAGAGGGAAGGGACCAGCAAGGGGCTGGATGCCCAAGACCTCTTTGGCCCAGCAGCCTCAGGGCAGCAGGGAGAGGAAGAGGCCCAACTTGCCCCTAGGTCGGCTCTGCCCCTTCCCACACAGGCAGCCAACCCAGCAGCTGCCTGACAGACTCTGGCTCCCCCGAGCTCTCTGCCGGTGCAGGGGTCAGAAACAGACGTGTGCATGTGGTTCTGCCTTGGTCTGGGAGTGTGGTCCCACTGCCTGGACCCCAGGCTCAGGGGCAAGGGCCCGTAGAGAGCAACACCTCGAAGCGCTTTTCTCACGGGCTTGGGAGCATTGTGCGAGCCTGGCGTGAACAGCGGGCGGGAGTGTTTGCAAACAGGACTTTGGAGGCAGCCGGGGAGGTCTTCCAGTGGGAGAGGGCCGGTTGTGCTCAGAGGCCCCACAGGCCAGAGGCAGGACCCAGTAGGGCCCCTGCCCCTGGCCAGCCTTGCCCAGACCTTCCTGGCCTCCGGGGGTACTGCCCCACCAAGGGGCAGGCTGCGGGGACTGGGTCCAGACATGTCCGTGCGCCTCCCCAGGATCATCCCCGCTGGTGCCTTTCCCCTGGGCGTAGGCCTCGGTTGAGGCCTCGTTGGAGAGGAGGTTGCTGGCAGGGGCTGTCTCCACACTGCAAGGTGCTAGAGCTCAGAGGGCCTCGTCAGAGGGAAGGGACCAGCAAAGGGCTGGATGCCCAAGACCTCATTGACCCAGCAGCCTCAGGGCAGCAGGGAGAGCAAGAGGCCCGACTTGCCCTTAGGTCGGCTCTGCCCCGTCGCACACAGGCAGCCAGCCCAGCAGCAGCCTGGCAGTCTCTGGCTCCCCCGAGCTCTCTGCCGGTGCAGGGGGCAGGAACAGACGTGTTCATGTCGTTCTGTCTTGGCCTGGGAGTGTGTTCCCCCTGCCTGGCCCCCAGGCTCAGGGGCAAGGGCCCGGAGAGAGCACCACCCCGAAGCGCTTTTCTCCCGGGCTTGGGAGCATTGTGCGTGCCTGGCGGGAACAGCGGGCGGGAGTGCTTGCAAACCGGCCTTTGGAGGCAGACGGGGAGGTCTTCCAGCGGGAGAGTGCCGATTGTGCTCAGACGCCCCACAGGCCAGGGGCAGGACCCAGCGCTGTCCCTGCCCCTGGCAGCCTTGCACAGACTTTCCTGGCCTCCGGGGGTACTGCCCCACCAAGGGGCAGGCTGCGGGGACTGGGTCCAGACATGCCCGGGCGCCTCCCCAGGCTCATCCCCGCTGGTGCCTTTCCCCTGGACCTAGGCCTCGGTTGAGGCCTCATTGGAGAGGAGGTTGCTGGCAGGGGCTGTCTCCACACTGCAAGGTGCTGGAGCTCAGAGGGCCTCGTCAGAGGGAAGGGACCAGCAAGGGGCTGGATGCGCAAGACCTCTTTGGCCCAGCAGCCTCAGGGCAGCAGGGAGAGGAAGAGGCCCAACTTGCCCCTAGGTCGGCTCTGCCCCTTCCCACACAGGCGGCCAGCCCAGCAGCTGCCTGACAGACTCTGGCTCCCCCGAGCTCTCTCCCCGTGCAGGGGTCAGGAACAGACGTTTGCATGTGGTTCTGCCTTGGTCTGGGAGTGTGGACCCACTGACTGGCCCCCAGGCTCAGGGGCAAGGGCCCGGAGAGAGCAACACCCCGAAGCGCTTTTCTCCCGGGCTTGGGAGCATTGTGCGTGCCTGGCGGGAACAGCGGGCGGGAGTGTTGGCAAACTGGCCTTTGGAGGCAGCCGGGGAGGTCTTCCAGTGGGAGAGGGCCGGTTGTGCTCAGAGGCCCCACAGGCCAGGGGCAGGACCCAGCAGGGCCCCTGCCCCTGGCCAGCGTTTCCCAGACCTTCCTGGCCTCCGGGGGTACTGCCCCACCAAGGGGCAGGCTGCGGGGACTGGGTCCAGACATGCCCGGGCGCCTCCCCAGGCTCATCCCCGCTGGTGCCTTTCCCCTGGTCCTAGGCCTCGGTTGAGGCCTCCTTGGAGAGGAGGTTGCTGGCAGGGGCTGTCTCCACACTGCAAGGTGCTGGAGCTCAGAGGGCCTCGTCAGAGGGAAGGGACAAGCAAGGGGCTGGATGCCCAAGACCTCTTTGGCCCAGCAGCCTCAGGGCAGCAGGGAGAGCAAGAGGCCCAACTTGCCCCTAGGTCGGCTCTGCCCCTTCCCACACAGGCGGCCAACCCAGCAGCTGCCTGACAGACTCTGGCTCCCCCAAGCTCTCTCCCAGTGCAGGGGACAGGAACAGACGTGGGCATGTGGTTCTGCCTTGGCCTGAGAGTGTGTTCCCCCTGCCTTTCCCGCAGGCTCAGGGGCAAGGGCCCGGAGAGAGCACCACCCCAAAGCGCTTTTCTCACGGGCTTGGGAGCATTGTGCGAGCCTGGCGTGAACAGCGGGCGGGAGTGTTTGCAAACAGGACTTTGGAGGCAGCCGGGGAGGTCTTCCAGTGGGAGAGGGCCGGTTGTGCTCAGAGGCCCCACAGGCCAGAGGCAGGACCCAGTAGGGCCCCTGCCCCTGGCCAGCCTTGCCCAGACCTTCCTGGCCTCCGGGGGTACTGCCCCACCAAGGGGCAGGCTGCGGGGACTGGGTCCAGACATGTCCGTGCGCCTCCCCAGGATCATCCCCGCTGGTGCCTTTCCCCTGGGCGTAGGCCTCGGTTGAGGCCTCGTTGGAGAGGAGGTTGCTGGCAGGGGCTGTCTCCACACTGCAAGGTGCTAGAGCTCAGAGGGCCTCGTCAGAGGGAAGGGACCAGCAAAGGGCTGGATGCCCAAGACCTCATTGACCCAGCAGCCTCAGGGCAGCAGGGAGAGCAAGAGGCCCGACTTGCCCCTAGGTCGGCTCTGCCCCGTCGCACACAGGCAGCCAGCCCAGCAGCAGCCTGGCAGTCTCTGGCTCCCCCGAGCTCTCTGCCGGTGCAGGGGGCAGGAACAGACGTGTTCATGTCGTTCTGTCTTGGCCTGGGAGTGTGTTCCCCCTGCCTGGCCCCCAGGCTCAGGGGCAAGGGCCCGGAGAGAGCACCACCCCGAAGCGCTTTTCTCCCGGGCTTGGGAGCATTGTGCGTGCCTGGCGGGAACAGCGGGCGGGAGTGCTTGCAAACCGGCCTTTGGAGGCAGACGGGGAGGTCTTCCAGCGGGAGAGTGCCGATTGTGCTCAGACGCCCCACAGGCCAGGGGCAGGACCCAGCGCTGTCCCTGCCCCTGGCAGCCTTGCACAGACTTTCCTGGCCTCCGGGGGTACTGCCCCACCAAGGGGCAGGCTGCGGGGACTGGGTCCAGACATGCCCGGGCGCCTCCCCAGGCTCATCCCCGCTGGTTCCTTTCCCCTGGACCTAGGCCTCGGTTGAGGCCTCATTGGAGAGGAGGTTGCTGGCAGGGGCTGTCTCCACACTGCAAGGTGCTGGAGCTCAGAGGGCCTCGTCAGAGGGAAGGGACCAGCAAGGGGCTGGATGCGCAAGACCTCTTTGGCCCAGCAGCCTCAGGGCAGCAGGGAGAGGAAGAGGCCCAACTTGCCCCTAGGTCGGCTCTGCCCCTTCCCACACAGGCGGCCAGCCCAGCAGCTGCCTGACAGACTCTGGCTCCCCCGAGCTCTCTCCCCGTGTAGGGGTCAGGAACAGACGTGTGCATGTGGTTCTGCCTTGGTCTGGGAGTGTGGACCCACTGACTGGCCCCCAGGCTCAGGGGCAAGGGCCCGGAGAGAGCAACACCCCGAAGCGCTTTTCTCCCGGGCTTGGGAGCATTGTGCGTGCCTGGCGGGAACAGCGGGCGGGAGTGTTGGCAAACTGGCCTTTGGAGGCAGCCGGGGAGGTCTTCCAGTGGGAGAGGGCCGGTTGTGCTCAGAGGCCCCACAGGCCAGGGGCAGGACCCAGCAGGGCCCCTGCCCCTGGCCAGCCTTGCCCAGACCTTCCTGGCCTCCGGGGGTACTGCCCCACCAAGGGGCAGGCTGCGGGGACTGGGTCCAGACATGCCCGGGCGCCTCCCCAGGCTCATCCCCGCTGGTGCCTTTCCCCTGGTCCTAGGCCTCGGTTGAGGCCTCCTTGGAGAGGAGGTTGCTGGCAGGGGCTGTCTCCACACTGCAAGGTGCTGGAGCTCAGAGGGCCTCGTCAGAGGGAAGGGACAAGCAAGGGGCTGGATGCCCAAGACCTCTTTGGCCCAGCAGCCTCAGGGCAGCAGGGAGAGCAAGAGGCCCAACTTGCCCCTAGGTCGGCTCTGCCCCTTCCCACACAGGCGGCCAGCCCAGCAGCTGCCTGACAGACTCTGGCTCCCCCGAGCTCTCTGCCGGTGCAGGGGGCAGGAACAGACGTGTGCATGTGGTTCTGCCTTGGCCTGGGAGTGTGGACCCCCTGCCTGGCCCTCAGGCTCAGGGGCAAGGGCCCGGAGAGAGCACCACCCGAAAGCGCTTTTCTCCCGGGCTTGGGAGCATTGTGCGTGCCTGGCGGGAACAGCGGGCGGGAGTGCTTGCAAACCGGCCTTTAGAGGCAGACGGGGAGGTCTTCCAGCGGGAGAGTGCCGGTTGTGCTCAGACGCCCCACAGGCCAGGGGCATGACCCAGCGCTGTCCCTGCCACTGGCAGCCTTGCACAGACCTTCCTGGCCTCCGGGGGTACTACCCCACCAAGGGGCAGGCTGCGGGGACTGGGTCCAGACATGCCCGGGCGCCTCCCCAGGCTCATCCCCGCTGGTGCCTTTCCCCTGGGCCTAGGCCTCGGTTTAGGCCTCCTTGGAGAGGAGGTTGCTGGCAGTGGCTGTCTCCACACTGCAAGGTGCTGGAGCTCAGAGGGCCTCGTCAGAGGGAAGGGACCAGCAAGGGGCTGGATGCCCAAGACCTCTTTGGCCCAGCAGCCTCAGGGCAGCAGGGAGAGGAAGAGGCCCAACTTGCCCCTAGGTCGGCTCTGGCCCTTCCCACACAGGCAGCCAACCCAGTAGCTGCCTGACAGACTCTGGCTCCCCCGAGCTCTCTGCCGGTGCAGGGGTCAGAAACAGACGTGTGCATGTGGTTCTGCCTTGGTCTGGGAGTGTGGACCCACTGCCTGGACCCCAGGCTCAGGGGCAAGGGCCCGGAGAGAGCAACACCTCGAAGCGCTTTTCTCCCGGGCTTGGGAGCATTGTGCGTGCCTGGCGGGAACAGCGGGCGGGAGTGTTGGCAAACCGGCCTTTGGAGGCAGACGGGGAGGTCTTCCAGTGGGAGAGGGCCGGTTGTGCTCAGAGGCCCCACAGGCCAGGGGCAGGACCCAGCAGGGCCCCTGCCCCTGGCCAGCCTTGCCCGACCTTCCTGGCCTCCGGGGGTACTGCCCCACCAAGGGGCAGGCTGCGGGGACTGGGTCCAGACATGCCCGTGCGCCTCCACTGGCTCATCCCCGCTGGTGCCTTTCCCCTGGGCCTAGGCCTCGGTTGAGGCCTCCTTGGAGAGGAGGTTGCTGGCAGGGGCTGTCTCCACACTGCAAGGTGCTGGAGCTCAGAGGGCCTCGTCAGAGGGAAGGGACCAGCAAGGGGCTGGATGCCCAAGACCTCTTTGGCCCAGCAGCCTCAGGGCAGCAGGGAGAGCAAGAGGCCCAACTTGCCCCTAGGTAGGCTCTGCCCCTTCTCACACAGGCGGCCAGCCCAGCAGCTGCCTGACAGACTCTGGCTCCCCCCAGCTCTCTGCCGGTGCAGGGGGCAGGAACAGACGTGTGCATGTGGTTCTGCCTTGGCCTGGGAGTGTGGACCCCCTGCCTGGCCCCCAGGCTCAGGGGCAAGGGCCCGGAGAGAGCACCAACCCGAGCGCTTTTCTCCCGGGCTTGGGAGCATTGTGCGCGCTTGGTGGGAACAGTGGGCGGGAGTGCTTGCTAACCGGCCTTTGGAGGCAGCCGCGGAGGTCTTCCAGTGGGAGAGGGCCGGTTGTGCTCAGAGGCCCCACAGGCCAGGGGCAGGACCCAGCAAGCCCCTGCCGCTGGCCAGCCTGTCCCAGACCTTCCTGGCCTCAGGAGGTACTGCCCCACCAAGGGGCAGGCTGCGGGGACTGGGTCCAGACATGCCCAGGCGCTTCCCCAGGCTCATCCCCACTGGTGCCTTTCCCCTGGGCCTAGGCCTCGGTTTAGGCATCCTTGGAGAGGAGGTTGCTGGCAGGGGCTGTCTCCACACTGCAAGGTCCTGGAGCTCAGAGGGCCTCGTCAGAGGGAAGGGACCAGCAAGGGGCTGGACGCCCAAGACCTCTTTGGCCCAGCAGCCTCAGGGCAGCAGGGAGAGCAAGAGGCCCATCTTGCCCCTAGGTCGGCTCTGCCCCTTCCCACACAGGCGGCCAGCCCAGCAGCTGCCTGACATACTCTGGCTCCCCCGAGCTCTCTGCCGGTGCAGGGGGCAAATCAGAGGTGTGCATGTGGTTCTGACTTGGCCTGGGAGAATGGACACCGTGCCTTGCCCCCAGGCTCAGGGGCAAGGGCCCGGAGAGAGCACCACCCCGAAGCGCTTTTCTCCCCGGCTTGGGAGCATTGTACACGCCTGCTGGGAACAGTGGGCGGGAACACTTGCAAACCGGCCTTTGGAGGCAGCCGGGCAGGTCTTCCACCGGGAGAGTGCCGGTTGTGCTCAGACGCCCCACAGGCCAGGGGCAGGACCCAGCAGTGTCCCTGCCCCTGGCAGCCTTGCCCAGACCTTCCTGGCCTCCGGGGGTACTGCCCCACCAAGGGGCAGGCTGCGGGGACTGGGTCCAGACATGCCCGGGCGCCTCCCCAGGCTCATCCCCGCTGGTGCCTTTCCCCTGGGCCTAGGCCTCGGTTGAGGCCTCCTTGGAGAGGAGGTTGCTGGCAGGGGCTGTCTCCACACTGCAAGGTGCTGGAGCTCAGAGGGCCTCGTCAGCGGGAAGGGACCAGCAAGGGGCTGGATGCCCAAGACGTCTTTGGCCCAGCAGCCTCAGGGCAGCAGGGAGAGGAAGAGGCCCAACTTGCCCCTAGGTCGGCTCTGCCCCTTCCCACACAGGCAGCCAACCCAGCAGCTGCCTGACAGACTCTGGCTCCCCCGAGCTCTCTGCCGGTGCAGGGGTCAGGAACAGACGTCTGCATGTGGTTCTGCCTTGGTCTGAGAGTGTGGACCCACTGCCTGGCCCCCAGGCTCAGGGGCAAGGGCCCGGAGAGAGCAACACCCCGAAGCGCTTTTCTCCCGGGCTTGGGAGCATTGTGCGTGCCTGCCGGGAACAGCGGGCGGGAGTGTTGGCAAACCGGCCTTTGGAGGCAGCCGGGGAGGTCTTCCAGTGGGAAAGGGCCGGTTGTGCTCAGAGGCCCCACAGGCCAGGGGCAGGACCCAGCAGGGCCCCTGCCCCTGGCATCCTTGCCCAGACCTTCCTGCCCTCCGGGGGTACTGCCCCACCAAGGGGCAGGCTGCGGGGACTGGGTCCAGACATTCCCGGGCGCCTCCCCAGGCTCATCCCCGCTGGTGCCTTTCCCTGGGACTAGGCCTCGGTTGAGGCCTCCTTGGAGAGGAGGTTGCTTGCAGGGTCTGTCTCCACACTGCAAGGTGCTTGAGCTCAGAGGGCCTCGTCAGATGGAAGGGACCAGCAAAGGGCTGGATGTCCAAGACCTCTTTGACCCAGCAGCCTCAGGGCAGCAGGGAGAGCAAGAGGCCCAACTTGCCCCTAGGTCGGCTCTGCCCCTTCCCACACAGGCCGCCAGCCCAGGAGCTGCCTGACAGACTCTGGCTCCCCCGAGCTCTCTGCCGGTGCAGGGGGCAGGAACAGACGTGTGCATGTGGTTCTGACTTTACCTGGGCGTGTGGACCCCCTGCCTGGCCCCGAGGCACAGGGGCAAGGGCCCAGAGAGAGCACCACCCCAAAATGCTTTTCTCCCGGGCTTGGGAGCATTTGCGTGGCTGGCGGGAACAGCTAGTGGGAATGCTTGCAAACCGGCCTTTGGGGCAGCCGGGGAGGTCCTCCATGGGCCCGGAGAGAACACCATCCCGAAGCACTTTTCTCCCGGGATTGGGAGCATTGTGCGTGGCTGGCGGGAACAGCAGGCAGGAGTGCTTGCAAACCGGCCTTTGGAGGCAGCCGGGGAGGTCTTCCAAGGGCCCGGAGAGAGCACCACCTCGAAGCGCTTTTCTCTCGGGTTTTGGAGCATTGTGTGCGGCTGGTGGGACAGCGGGAGGGAATTCTTGCAAACCGGCCTTTGGAGGCAGCCAGAGAAGTCTTCCAAGGGCCCGGAGAGAGCACCACCCCGAAGCGCTTTTCTCCGGGGTTTTGGAACATTGTGTGTGGCTGGCGGGAACAGCGAGTGGGAGTGCTTGCAAACCGGCCTTTGGGGGCAGCCGGGGAGGTCCTCCATGGTCCCGGAGAGAACACCACCCCGAAGCGCTTTTCTCACGGTCTTGGGAGCATTGTGCGCGGCTGGCGGGATCAGCGGGCATGAGTGCTTGCAAACTGTTCTTTGGAGGCAGCCGGGGAGGTCTTCCAAGGGCCCGGACTGATCACCACGCCAAAATGCTTTTCTCCCGGGCTTGGGAGCATTGTGCGCGGCTGTCGGGAACAGCGAACATGAGTGCTTGCAAACCGGCCTTTGGAGGCAGCCCGGGAGGTCTTCCAAGGGCCCGGAGAGAGCACCACCCCAAAATGCTTTTCTCCCGGGCTTGGGAGCATTGTGCGTGGCTGGCGGAAGCAGCGGGAATGAGTACTTACAAACCGGCCTTTGGAGGCAGCCGGGGAGGTCTTGAAAGTGCCCGGAGAGAGCACCAGCCCGAAGCGCTTTTCTCCCGGGCTTGGGAGCATTGTGCGCGGCTGGCGGGAACAGCAGGCAGGAGTGCTTGAAAACCGGCCTTTGAAGGCAGCCGGGGAGGTCTTCCAAGGGCCCGGAGTGAGCACCACCCCAAAATGCTTTTCTCCCGGGCTTGGGAGCATTGTGCGCGGCTGGTGGGAACAACGGGCATGAGTGCTTGCAAACCGGCCTTTGGAGGCAGCCGGGGACGTCTTCCAAGGGCCCGGAGAGAGCACCACCCCGAAGCACTTTTCTCCCGGGCTTGGGAGTATTGTGCGCGGGTGGCGGGAACAGCAGGCAGGAGTGCTTGAAAACCGGCCTTTGCAGGCAGCCGGGGAGGTCTTCCAGGGCCCGGTGTGAGCACCACCACAAAAAGCTTTTCTCCCGGGCTTGGGAGCATTCTGCGAGGCTGGTGGGAACAGCGGGCATGAGTGCTTGCAAGCTGGCCATTGGAGGCAGCGGGGGAGATCTTCCAAGGGCCCGGAGTGAGCACCACCCCAAAATGCTTTTCTCACAGGCTTGGGAGCATTGTGCGTGGCTGGCGGGAACAGCAGGAAGGAGTCCTTGCAAACCGGCCTTTGGAGGCAGCCGGGGAGGTCTTCCAAGGGCCTGTAGAGAGCACCACCCCGAAGCGCTTTTCTCCCGGGCTTGGAACATTTGCGCGGATGGCGGGAACAGCGAGTGGGAGTGCTTCCAAACCGGCCTTTGTGGGCAACCCGGGAGGTCTTCCATGGGCACGGAGAGAACACCACCCCGAAGAGCTTTTCTCCGGGGTTTTGGAGGATTGTGCGTGGCTGGCGGGAACAGCGAGTGGGAGTGCTTGCAAACCGGCCTTTGGGGGCAGCCAGGGAGGTCCTCCATTGCCACGGAGAGAACACCACCCCGAAGCGCTTTTCTCCCGGTCTTGGGAGCATTGTGCGAGGCTGGCGGGAACAGCGGGCGGGAGTGCTTGCAAACCGGCCTTTGGAGGCAGCTTGGGAGGTCTGCCAAGGGCCCGGAGAGAGCACCATGCCGAAGCACTTTTCTCACGGAATTGGGAGCATTGTGCGCGGCTGTCGGGATCAGCGGACATGAGTGCTTGCAAACCGGCCTTTAGAGGCAGCAGGGGAGGTCTTCCAAGGGCCCGGAGAGAGCACCACCCCAAAATGCTTTTCTCCCGGGCTTGGGAGCATTGTGTGCGGCTGGCGGGTCAGCGGGAGGGAGTTCTTGAAAACCAGCCTTTGGAGGCAGCCGGGGAGGTCTTCCAAGGGCCGGGAGATAGCACCAGCCCGAAGCGCTTTTCTCCCGGGCTTGGTAGCATTGTGTGCGGCTGGCGGGACAGCGGGAGGGAGTTCTTGAAAACCAGCCTTTGGAGGCAGCCGGGGAGGTCTTCCAAGGGCCCGGAGAGAGCACCACCCCGTAGCACTTTTCTCCCGGGCTTGGGAGCATTGTCCGTGGCTGGCGGAACAGCAGGAAGGAGTCCTTGCAAACCGGCCTTTGGAGGCAGCGGGGGAGGTCTTCCAAGGGCCTGTAGAGAGCACCACCCCGAAGCGCTTTTCTCCCGGGCTTGGGAGTATTGTGCGTGGGTGGCGGGAACAGCAGGCAGGAGTGCTTGAAAACCGGCCTTTGCAGGCAGCCGGGGAGGTCTTCCAGGGCCCGGTGTGAGCACCACCCCAAAAAGCTTTTCTCCCGGGCTTGGGAGCATTGTGCACGGCTGGTGGGAACAGCGGCCATGAGTGCTTGCAAACTGGCCATTGGAGGCAGCCGGGGAGGTCTTCCAAGGGCCAGGAGAGAGCACCATCCAGAAGCGCTTTTCTCCCGGGCTTGGAACATTTGCGCGGATGGCGGGAACAGCGAGTGGGAGTGCTTCCAAACCGGCCTTTGGGGGCAGCCAGGGAGGTCCTCCATTGGCACGGAGAGAACACCACCCCGAAGCGCTTTTCTCCCGGGCTTGGGAGCATTGTGCGAGGCTGGCGGGAACAGCGGGCGGGAGTGCTTGCAAACCGGCCTTTGGAGGCAGCTTGGGAGGTCTTCCAAGAACCCGGAGAGAGCACCATCCCGAAGCACTTTTCTCCGGAATTGGGAGCATTGTGCGCGGCTGTCGGGAAAGGCGGACGGGAGTGCTTGCAAACCGGCCTTTCGAGGCAGCCGGGGAGGTCTTCCATGGGCCCGGAGAGAGCACCACCCCAAAATGCTTTTCTCCCGGGCTTGGGAGCATTGTGTGCGGCTGGCGGGTCAGCGGGAGGGAGTTCTTGAAAACCAGCCTTTGGAGGCAGCCGGGGAGGTCTTCCAAGGGCCGGGAGAGAGCACCACCCCGAAGCGCTTTTCTCCCGGGCTTGGGAGCATTGTGCGCGGCTGGCGGGAACAGCGGGATTGAGTGCTTGCAAACCGGCCTTTGGAGGCAGCCGGGGAGGTCTTCCAGTGGGAGAGGGCCGGTTGTGCTCAGAGGCCCCACAGGCCAGGGGCAGGACCCAGCAGGGCCCCTGCCCCTGGCCAGCCTTGCCCAGACCTTCCTGGCCTCCGGGGGTACTGCCCCACCAAGGGGCAGGCTGCGGGGACTGGGTCCAGACATGCCCGGGCGCCTCCCCAGGCTCATCCCCGCTGGTGCCTTTCCCCTGGGCCTAGGCCTCGGTTGAGGCCTCTTTGGAGACGAGGTTGCTGGCAGGGGCTGTCTCCACACTGCAAGGTGCTGGAGCTCAGAGGGCCTTGTCAGAGGGAAGGGACCAGCAAGGGGCTGGATGCCCAAGAACTCTTTGGCCCAGCATCCTCAGGGCAGCAGGGAGAGCAAGAGGCCCAACTTGCCCCTAGGTCGGCTCTGCCCCTTCCCACACAGGCGGCCAGCCCAGCAGCTGCCTGACAGACTCTGGCTCCCCCGAGCTCTCTGCCGGTGCAGGGGGCAGGAACAGACGTGTGCATGTGGTTCTGCCTTGGCCTGGGAGTGTGGACCCCCTTCCTGGCCCCCAGGCTCAGGGGCAAGGGCCCGGAGAGAACACCACCCCGAAGCGCTTTTCTCCCGGGCTTGGGAGCATTGTGAGCGCTTGGTGGGAACAGTGGGCGGGAGTGCTTGCAAACCGGCCTTTGGAGGCAGCCGGGGAGGTCTTCCAGTGGGAGAGGGCCGGTTGTGCTCAGAGGCCCCACAGGCCAGGGGCAGGACCCAGCAGGTCCCCTGCCCCTGGCCAGCCATTCCCAGACCTTCCTGGCCTCCGGGGGTACTGCCCACCAAGGGGCAGGCTGCGGGAACTGGGTCCAGACATGCCCGGGCGCCTCCCCAGGCTCATCCCCGCTGGTGCCTTTCCCCTGGGCCTAGGCCTCGGTTTAGGCCTCCTTGGAGAGGAGGTTGCTGGCAGGGGCTGTCTCCACACTGCAAGGTGCTGGAGCTCAGAGGGCCTCGTCAGAGGGAAGGGACCAGCAAGGGGCTCGATGCCCAAGACCTCTTTGGCCCAGCAGCCTCAGGGCAGCAGGGAGAGCAAGAGGCCCAACTTGCCCCTAGGTTGGCTCTGCCACTTCCCACACAGGCGGCCAGCCCAGCAGCTGCCTGACAGACTCTGGCTCCCCCGAGCTCTCTGCCGGTGCAGGGGGCAGATCAGACGTGTGCATGTGGTTCTGCCTTGGCCTGGGAGTGTGGACCCCCTGCCTTGCCCCCAGGCTCAGGGGCAAGGTCCCAGAGAGAACACCACCCTGAAGCGCTTTTCTCCCGGGCTTAGGAGCATTGTGCCCGCCTGCTGGGAACAGTGGGCGGGAGCGCTTGCAAACCGGCCTTTGGAGGCAGCCGGGGAGGTCTTCCAGTGGGAGAGGGCCGGTTGTTCTCAGAGGCCTCACAGGCCAGGGGCGGGACCCAGCAGGGCCCCTGCCCCTGGCCAGCCTTGCACAGACCGTCCTGGCCTCCGGGGGTACTGCCCCACCAAGGGGCAGGCTGCGGGGACTGGGTCCAGACATGTCCGTGCGCCTCCCCAGGATCATCCCCGCTGGTGCCTTTCCCCTGGGCGTAGGCCTCGGTTGAGGCCTCTTTGGAGAGGTGGTTGCTGGCAGGGGCTGTCTCCACACTGCAAGGTGCTGGAGCTCAGAGGGCCTCGTCAGAGGGAAGGGACCAGCAAAGGGCTGGATGCCCAAGACCTCTTTGACCCAGCAGCCTCAGGGCAGCAGGGAGAGCAAGAGGCCCAACTTGCCCCTAGGTCGGCTCTTCCCCTTCCCACACAGGCGGCCAGCCCAGCAGCTGCCTGACAGACTCTGGATCCCCCCAGCTCTCTGTCGGTGGAGGGGGCAGGAACAGACGTGTGCATGTGGTTCTGCCTTCGCCTGGGACTGTGGATCCCCTGCCTGGCCCCCAGGCTCAGGGGCAAGGGCCCGGAGAGACCACCACCACGAAGCGCTTTTCTCCCGGGCTTAGGAGCATTGTGCCCGCCTGCTGGGAACAGTGGGCGGGAGCGCTTGCAAACCGGCCTTTGGAGGCAGCCGGGGAGGTCTTCCAGTGGGAGAGGGCCGGTTGTGCTCAGAGGCCCCACAGGCCAGGGGCAGGACCCAGCAGGGCCCCTGCCCCTGGCCAGCCTTGCCCAGACCTTCCTGGCCTCCGGGGGTACTGCCCCACCAAGGGGCAGGCTGCGGGGACTGGGTCCAGACATGCTCGGGCGCCTCCCCTGGCTCATCCCCGCTGGTGCCTTTCCCCTGGGCCTAGGCCTCGGTTTAGGCCTCCTTGGAGAGGAGATTGCTGGCAGGGGCTGTCTCCACACTGCAAGGTGCTGGAGCTCAGAGGGCCTCGTCAGAGGGAAGGGACCAGTAAGGGGCTGGATGCCCAAGACGTCTTTGGCCCAGCAGCCTCAGGGCAGCAGGGAGAGCAAGAGGCCCAACTTGCCCCTAGGTCGGCTCTTCCACTTCCCACACAGGCGGCCAGCCCAGCAGCTGCCTGACAGACTCTGGCTCCCCCCAGCTCTCTGTCGGTGCAGGGGACAGGAACAGACGTGTGCATGTGGTTCTGCCTTGGTCTGGGAGTGTGTTCCCCCTGCCTTTCCCCCAGGCTCAGGCGCAAGGGCCCAGGGAGAGCACCACCCCGAAGCGCTTTTCTCCCAGGCTTGGGAGCATTGTGCGAGCCTGGCGTGAACAGCGAGCGGGAGTGTTTGCAAACAGGACTTTGGAGGCAGCCGGGGAGGTCTTCCAGTGGGAGAGGGCCGGTTGTTCTCAGAGGCCTCACAGGCCAGGGGCGGGACCCAGCAGGGCCCCTGCCCCTGGCCAGCCTTGCCCAGACCTTCCTGGCCTCCGGGGGTACTGCCCCACCAAGGGGCAGGCTGCGGGGACTGGGTCCAGACATGTCCGTGCGCCTCCCCAGGATCATCCCCGCTGGTGCCTTTCCCCTGGGCGTAGGCCTCGGTTGAGGCCTCTTTGGAGAGGTGGTTGCTGGCAGGGGCTGTCTCCACACTGCAAGGTGCTGGAGCTCAGAGGGCCTCGTCAGAGGGAAGGGACCAGCAAAGGGCTGGATGCCCAAGACCTCTTTGACCCAGCAGCCTCAGGGCAGCAGGGAGAGCAAGAGGCCCAACTTGCCCCTAGGTCGGCTCTTCCCCTTCCCACACAGGCGGCCAGCCCAGCAGCTGCCTGACAGACTCTGGATCCCCCCAGCTCTCTGTCGGTGGAGGGGGCAGGAACAGACGTGTGCATGTGGTTCTGCCTTCGCCTGGGACTGTGGATCCCCTGCCTGGCCCCCAGGCTCAGGGGCAAGGGCCCGGAGAGACCACCACCACGAAGCGCTTTTCTCCCGGGCTTAGGAGCATTGTGCCCTCCTGCTGGGAACAGTGGGCGGGAGCGCTTGCAAACCGGCCTTTGGAGGCAGCGGGGGAGGTCTTCCAAGGGCCTGTAGAGAGCACCACCCCGAAGCGCTTTTCTCCCGGGCTTGGGAGTATTGTGCGCGGGTGGCGGGAACAGCAGGCAGGAGTGCTTGAAAACCGGCCTTTGCAGGCAGCCGGGGAGGTCTTCCAGGGCCCGGTGTGAGCACCACCCCAAAAAGCTTCTCTCCCGGGCTTGGGAGCATTGTGCGCGGCTGGTGGGAACAGCGGGCATGAGTGCTTGCAAACTGGCCATTGGAGGCAGCCGGGGAGGTCTTCCAAGGGCCAGGAGAGAGCACCACCCAGAAGCGCTTTTCTCCCGGGCTTGGAACATTTGCGCCGATGGCGGGAACAGCGAGTGGGAGTGCTTCCAAACCGGCCTTTGGGGGCACCCCGGGAGGTCTTCCATGGGCACGGAGAGAACACCACCCCGAAGCGCTTTTCTCCGGGGTTTTGGAGGATTGTGCGTGGCTGGCGGGAACAGCGAGTGGGAGTGCTTGCAAACCGGCCTTTGGGGGCAGCCAGGGAGGTCCTCCATTGGCACGGAGAGAACACCACCCCGAATGGCTTTTCTCCCGGGCTTGGGAGCATTGTGCGAGGCTGGCGGGAACAGCGGGCGGGAGTGCTTGCAAACCGGCCTTTGGAGGCAGCTTGGGAGGTCTTCCAAGAGCCCGGAGAGAGCACCATCCCGAAGCACTTTTCTCCGGAATTGGGAGCATTGTGCGCGGCTGTCGGGAACAGCGGACGGGAGTGCTTGCAAACCGGCCTTTCGAGGCAGCCGGGGAGGTCTTCCATGGGCCCGGAGAGAGCACCACCCGAAAATGCTTTTCTCCCGGGCTTGGGAGCATTGTGTGCGGCTGGCGGGTCAGCGGGAGGGAGTTCTTGAAAACCAGCCTTTGGAGGCAGCCGGGGAGGTCTTCCAAGGGCCGGGAGAGAGCACCACCCCGAAGCGCTTTTCTCCCGGGCTTGGGAGCATTGTGCGCGGCTGGCGGGAACAGCGGGATTGAGTGCTTGCAAACCGGCCTTTGGAGGCAGCCGGGGAGGTCTTCCAGTGGGAGAGGGCCGGTTGTGCTCAGAGGCCCCACAGGCCAGGGGCAGGACCCAGCAGGGCCCCTGCCCCTGGCCAGCCTTGCCCAGACCTTCCTGGCCTCCGGGGGTACTGCCCCACCAAGGGGCAGGCTGCGGGGACTGGGTCCAGACATGCCCGGGCGCCTCCCCAGGCTCATCCCCGCTGGTGCCTTTCCCCTGGGCCTAGGCCTCGGTTGAGGCCTCTTTGGAGAGGAGGTTGCTGGCAGGGGCTGTCTCCACACTGCAAGGTGCTGGAGCTTAGAGGGGCTCGTCAGAGGGAAGGGACAAGCAAGGGGCTGGATGCCCAAGAACTCTTTGGCCCAGCATCCTCAGGGCAGCAGGGAGAGCAAGAGGCCCAACTTGCCCCTAGGTCGGCTCTGCCCCTTCCCACACAGGCGGCCAGCCCAGCAGCTGCCTGACAGACTCTGGCTCCCCCGAGCTCTCTGCCGGTGCAGGGGGCAGGAACAGACGTGTGCATGTGGTTCTGCCTTGGCCTGGGAGTGTGGACCCCCTTCCTGGGCCCCAGGCTCAGGGGCAAGGGCCCGGAGAGAACACCACCCCGAAGCGCTTTTCTCCCGGGCTTGGGAGCATTGTGAGCGCTTGGTGGGAACAGTGGGCGGGAGTGCTTGCAAACCGGCCTTTGGAGGCAGCCGGGGAGGTCTTCCAGTGGGAGAGGGCCGGTTGTGCTCAGAGGCCCCACAGGCCAGGGGCAGGACCCAGCAGGTCCCCTGCCCCTGGCCAGCCTTTCCCAGACCTTCCTGGCCTCCGGGGGTACTGCCCACCAAGGGGCAGGCTGCGGGGACTGGGTCCAGACATGCCCGGGCGCCTCCCCAGGCTCATCCCCGCTGGTGCCTTTCCCCTGTGCCTAGGCCTCGGTTTAGGCCTCCTTGGAGAGGAGGTTGCTGGCAGGGGCTGTCTCCACACTGCAAGGTGCTGGAGCTCAGAGGGCCTCGTCAGAGGGAAGGGACCAGCAAGGGGCTCGATGCCCAAGACCTCTTTGGCCCAGCAGCCTCAGGGCAGCAGGGAGAGCAAGAGGCCCAACTTGCCCCTAGGTTGGCTCTGCCACTTCCCACACAGGCGGCCAGCCCAGCAGCTGCCTGACAGACTCTGGCTCCCCCGAGCTCTCTGCCGGTGCAGGGGGCAGATCAGACGTGTGCATGTGGTTCTGCCTTGGCCTGGGAGTGTGGACCCCCTGCCTTGCCCCCAGGCTCAGGGGCAAGGTCCCAGAGAGAACACCACCCTGAAGCGCTTTTCTCCCGAGCTTAGGAGCATTGTGCCCGCCTGCTGGGAACAGTGGGCGGGAGCGCTTGCAAACCGGCCTTTGGAGGCAGCCGGGGAGGTCTTCCAGTGGGAGAGGGCCGGTTGTGCTCAGAGGCCCCACAGGCCAGGGGCAGGACCCAGCAGGGCCCCTGCCCCTGGCCAGCCTTGCCCAGACCTTCCTGGCCTCCGGGGGTACTGCCCCACCAAGGGGCAGGCTGCGGGGACTGGGTCCAGACATGCTCGGGCGCCTCCCCTGGCTCATCCCCGCTGGTGCCTTTCCCCTGGGCCTAGGCCTCGGTTTAGGCCTCCTTGGAGAGGAGATTGCTGGCAGGGGCTGTCTCCACACTGCAAGGTGCTGGAGCTCAGAGGGCCTCGTCAGAGGGAAGGGATCAGTAAGGGGCTGGATGCCCAAGACGTCTTTGGCCCAGCAGCCTCAGGGCAGCAGGGAGAGCAAGAGGCCCAACTTGCCCCTAGGTCGGCTCTTCCACTTCCCACACAGGCGGCCAGCCCAGCAGCTGCCTGACAGACTCTGGCTCCCCCCAGCTCTCTGTCGGTGCAGGGGACAGGAACAGACGTGTGCATGTGGTTCTGCCTTGGTCTGGAAGTGTGTTCCCCCTGCCTTTCCCCCAGGCTCAGGCGCAAGGGCCCAGGGAGAGCACCACCCCGAAGCGCTTTTCTCCCAGGCTTGGGAGCATTGTGCGAGCCTGGCGTGAACAGCGAGCGGGAGTGTTTGCAAACAGGACTTTGGAGGCAGCCGGGGAGGTCTTCCAGTGGGAGAGGGCCGGTTGTTCTCAGAGGCCTCACAGGCCAGGGGCGGGACCCAGCAGGGCCCCTGCCCCTGGCCAGCCTTGCACAGACCTTCCTGGCCTCCAGGGGTACTGCCCCACCAAGGGGCAGGCTGCGGGGACTGGGTCCAGACATGCTCGGGCGCCTCCCCTGGCCCATCCCCGCTGGTGCCTTTCCCCTGGGCCTAGGCCTCGGTTGAGGCCTCCTTGGAGAGGAGGTTGCTGGCAGGGGCTGTCTCCACACTGCAAGGTGCTGGAGCTCAGAGGGCCTCGTCAGAGGGAAGGGACCAGTAAGGGGCTGGATGCCCAAGACATCTTTGGCCCAGCAGCCTCAGGGCAGCAGGGAGAGCAAGAGGCCCAACTTGCCCCTAGGGCGGCTCTGCCCCTTCCCACACTTGCGGCCAACCCAGCAGCTGCCTGACAGACTCTGGCTCCCCCAAGCTCTCTGCCGGTGCAGGGGACAGGTACAGACGTGGGCATGTGGTTCTGCCTTGGCCTGGGAGTGTGTTCCCTCTGCCTTGCCCCCAGGCTCAGGGGCAAGGGCCCAGGGAGAGCACCACCCCGAAGCGCTTTTCTCCCGGGCTTGGGAGCATTGTGCGAGCCTGGCGTGAACAGCGGGCGAGAGTGTTTGCAAACAGGACTTTGGAGGCAGCCGGGGAGGTCTTCCAGTGGGAGAGGGCCGGTTGTGCTCAGAGGCCCCACAGGCCAGGGGCAGGACCCAGCAGGGCCCCTGCCCCTGGCCAGCCTTGCCCAGACCTTCCTGGCCTCCGGGGGTACTGCCCCACCAAGGGGCAGGCTGCGGGGACTGGGTCCAGTCATGCCCGGGCGCCTCCCCAGGCTCATCCCCGCTGGTGCCTTTCCCCTGGGCCTAGGCCTCGGTTTAGGCCTCCTTGGAGAGGAGGTTGCTGGCAGGGGCTGTCTCCACACTGCAAGGTGCTGGAGCTCAGAGGGCCTCGTCAGAGGGAAGGGACCAGCAAGGGGCTGGATGCCCAAGACCTCTTTGGCCCAGCAGCCTCAGGGCAGCAGGGAGAGCAAGAGGCCCAACTTGCCCCTAGGTCGGCTCTGCCACTTCCCACACAGGCGGCCAGCCCAGCAGCTGCCTGACAGACTCTGGCTCCCCCGAGCTCTCTGCCGGTGCAGGGGGCAGATCAGACGTGTGCATGTGGTTCTGCCTTGGCCTGGGAGTGTGGACACCCTGCCTTGCCCCCAGGCTCAGGGGCAAGGGCCCAGAGAGAGCACCACCCTGAAGCGCTTTTCTCCCGGGCTTAGGAGCATTGTGCACGTCTGCTGGGAACAGTGGGCGGGAGCGTTTGCAAACCGGCCTTTGGAGGCAACCGGGGAGGTCTTCCAGTGGGAGAGGGGCGGTTGGGCTCAGAGGCCCCACAGGCCAGGGGCAGGACCCAGCAGGGCCCCTCCCCCTGGCCAGCCTTGCCCAGACCTTCCTGGCCTCCGGGGGTACTGCCCCACCAAGGGGCAGGCTGCGGGGACTGGGTACAGACATGCTCGGGCTCCTCCCCTGGCTCATCACCGCTGGTGCCTTTCCCCTGGGCCTAGGCCTCGGTTGAGGCCTCCTTGGAGAGGAGGTTGCTGGCAGGGGCTGTCTCCACACTGCAAGGTGCTGGAGCTCAGAGGGCCTCGTCAGAGGGAAGGGACCAGTAAGGGGCTGGATGCCCAAGACCTCTTTGACCCAGCAGCCTCAGGGCAGCAGGGAGAGCAAGAGTCCCAACTTGCCCCTACGTCGGCTCTGCCCCGTCCCACACAGGCAGCCAGCCCAGCAGCAGCCTGGCAGTCTCTGGCTCCCCCGAGCTCTCTGCCGGTGTAGGGGGCAGGAACAGACGTGTGCATGTCGTTCTGCCTTGGCCTGGGAGTGTGTTCCCCCTGCCTGGCCCCCAGGCTCAGGGGCAAGGGCCCGGAGAGAGCACCACCCCGAAGCACTTTTCTCCCGGGCTTGGGAGCATTGTGCGTGCCTGGCGGGAACAGCGGGCGGGAGTGCTTGCAAACCGGCCTTTGGAGGCAGACGGGGAGGTCTTCCAGCGGGAGAGTGCCGGTTGTGCTCAGACGCCCCACAGGCCAGGGGCAGGACCCAGCAGTGTCCCTGCCCCTGGCAGCCTTGCCCAGACCTTCCTGGCCTCCGGGGGTACTACCCCACCAAGGGGCAGGCTGCGGGGACTGGGTCCAGACATGCCCGGGCGCCTCCCCAGGCTCATCCCCGCTGGTGCCTTTCCCCTGGGCCTAGGCCTCGGTTGAGGCCTCCTTGGAGAGGAGGTTGCTGGCAGGGGCTGTCTCCACACTGCAAGGTGCTGGAGCTCAGAGGGCCTCGTCAGCGGGAAGGGACCAGCAAGGGGCTGGATGCCCAAGACGTCTTTGGCCCAGCAGCCTCAGGGCAGCAGGGAGAGGAAGAGGCCCAACTTGCCCCTAGGTCGGCTCTGCCCCTTCCCACACAGGCAGCCAACCCAGCAGCTGCCTGACAGACTCTGGCTCCCCCGAGCTCTCTGCCGGTGCAGGGGTCAGGAACAGACGTGTGCATGTGGTTCTGCCTTGGTCTGAGAGTTTGGACCCACTGCCTGGCCCCCAGGCTCAGGGGCAAGGGCCCGGAGAGAGCAACACCCCGAAGCGCTTTTCTCCCGGGCTTGGGAGCATTGTGCGAGCCTGGCGTGAACAGCGGGCGGGAGTGTTTGCAAACAGGTCTTTGGAGGCAGCCGGGGAGGTCTTCCAGTGGGAGAGGGCCGGTTGTGCTCAGAGGCCTCACAGGCCAGGGGCAGGACCCAGCAGGGCCCCTGCCCCTGGCCAGCGTTTCCCAGACCTTCCTGGCCTCCGGGGGTACTGCCCCACCAAGGGGCAGGTTGCGGGGACTGGGTCCAGACATGCCCGGGCGCCTCCCCAGGCTCATCCCCGCTGGTGCCTTTCCCCTGGGCCTAGGCCGCGGTTTAGGCCTCCTTGGAGAGGAGGTTGCTGGCAGGGGCTGTCTCCACACTGCAAGGTGCTGGAGCTCAGAGGGCCTCGTCAGAGGGAAGGGACCAGCAAGGGGCTGGATGCCCAAGACCTCTTTGGCCCAGCAGCCTCAGGGCAGCAGGGAGAGCAAGAGGCCCAACTTACCCCTAGGTCGGCTCTGCGCCTTCCCACACAGGCGGCCAGCCCAGCAGCTGCCTGACAGACTCTGGATCCCCCGAGCTCTCTGCCGGTGCAGGGGGCAGATCAGACGTGTGCATGTGGTTCTGACTTGGCTTGGGAGTGTGTTCCCCGTGCATTGCCCCCAGGCTCAGGGGCAAGGGCCCGGAGAGAGCACCACCCTGAAGCGCTTTTCTCCCGGGCTTGGGAGCATTGTGCACGCCTGCTGGGAACAGTGGGCGGGAGCGCTGGCAAACCGGCCTTTGGAGGCAGCCGGGGAGGTCTTCCAGTGGGAGAGGGCCGGTTGTTCTCAGAGGCCTCACAGGCCAGGGGCGGGACCCAGCAGGGCCCCTGCCCCTGGCCAGCCTTGCACAGACCTTCCTGGCCTCCGGGGGTACTGCCCCACCAAGGGGCAGGCTGCGGGGACTGGGTCCAGACATGTCCGTGTGCCTCCCCAGGATCATCCCCGCTGGTGCCTTTCCCCTGGGCCTAGGCCTCGGTTGAGGCCTCTTTGGAGAGGAGGTTGCTGGCAGGGGCTGTCTCCACACTGCAAGGTGCTAGAGCTCAGAGGGCCTCGTCAGAGGGAAGGGACCAGCAAAGGGCTGGATGCCCAAGACCTCTTTGGCCCAGCAGCCTCAGGGAAGCAGGGAGAGCAAGAGGCCCAACTTGCCCCTAGGTCGGTACTGCCCCTTCCCACACAGGCGGCCAGCCCAGCAGCTGCCTGACAGACTCTGGCTCCCCCGAGCTCTCTGCTGGTGCAGGGGGCAGATCAGAGGTGTGCATGTGGTTCTGACTTGGCCTGGGAGTGTGTTCCCCCTGCATTGACCCTAGGCTCAGGGGCAAGGGCCCGGACAGAGCACCACCCTGAAGCGCTTTTCTCCCGGGCGTGGGAGCATTGTGCACGCGTGCTGGGAACAGTGGGCGGGAGCGCTTGCAAACCGGCCTTTGGAGGCAGACGGGGAGGTCTTCCAGTGGGAGAGGGCCGGTTGTGCTCAGAGGCCCCACAGGCCAGGGGCAGGACGCAGCAGGGCCCCTGCCCCTGGCCAGCCTTGCCCAGACCTTCCTGGCCTCCGGGGGTACTGCCCCCCAAGGGGCAGGCTGCGGGGACTGGGTCCAGACATGCTCGGGCGCCTCCCCTGGCTCATCCCCGCTGGTGCCTTTCCCCTGGGCCTAGGCCTCGGTTGAGGCCTCCTTGGAGAGGAGGTTGCTGGCAGGGGCTGTCTCCACAATGCAAGGTGCTGGAGCGCAGAGGGCCTCGTCAGAGGGAAGGGACCAGTAAGAGGCTGGATGCCCAAGATGTCTTTGGCCCAGCAGCCTCAGGGCAGCAGGGAGAGCAAGAGGCCCAACTTGCCCCTAGGGCGTCTCTGGCCTTCCCACACAGGCGGCCAACCCAGCAGCTGCCTGACAGACTCTGGCTCCCCCAAGCTCTCTGCCGGTGCAGGGGACAGGAACAGACGTGGGCATCTGGTTCTGACTTGGCCTGGGAGTGTGTTCCCCCTGCCTTGCCCCCAGGCTCAGGGGCAAGGGCCCTGAGAGAGCACCACCCCAAAGCGCTTTTCTCCCGGGCTTGGGAGCATTGTGCGAGCCTGGCGTGAACAGCGGGCGGGAGTGTTTGGAAACAGGACTTTGGAGGCAGCCGGGGAGGTCTTCCAGTGGGAGAGGGCCGGTTGTGCTCAGAGGCCCCACAGGCCAGGGGCAGGACCCAGCAGGGCCCCTGCCCCTGGCCAGCCTTGCCCAGACCTTCCTGGCCTCCGGGGGTACTGCCCCACCAAGGGGCAGTCTGCGGGGACTGGGTCCAGACATGTCCGTGCGCCTCCCCAGGCTCATCCCCGCTGGTGCCTTTCCCCTGGGCCTAGGCCTCGGTTGAGGCCTCTTTGGAGAGGAGGTTGCTGGCAGGGGCTGTCTCCACACTGCAAGGTGCTGGAGCTCAGAGGGACTCGTCAGAGGGAAGGGACCAGCAAAGGGCTGGATGCCCAAGACCTCTTTGGCCCAGCAGCCTCAGGGCAGCAGGGAGAGCAAGAGTCCCAACTTGTCCCTAGGCCGGCTCTGCCCCGTCCCACACAGGCAGCCAGCCCAGCAGCAGCCTGGCAGTCTCTGGCTCCCCCGAGCTCTCTGCCAGTGTAGGGGGCAGGAACAGACGTGTGCATGTCGTTCTGCCTTGGCCTGGGAGTGTGTTCCCCCTGCCTGTCCCCCAGGCTCAGGGGCAAGGGCCCGGAGAGAGCACCACCCCGAAGCGCTTTTCTCCCTGGCTTGGGAGCATTGTGCATGCCTGGCGGGAACAGCGGGCGGGAGTGCGTGCAAACCGGCCTTTGGAGGCAGTCGGGGAGGTCTTCCAGCGGGAGAGTGCCGGTTGTGCTCAGACGCCCACATGCGAGGGGCAGGACCCAGCAATGTCCCTGCCCCTGGCAGCCTTGCCCAGACCTTCCTGGCCTCCGGGGGTACTACCCCACCAAGGGGCAGGCTGCGGGGACTGGGTCCAGACATGCCCGGGCGCCTCCCCAGGCTCATCCCCGCTGGTGCCTTTCCCCTGGTCCTAGGCCTCGGTTGAGGCCTCCTTGGAGAGGAGGTTGCTGGCAGGGGCTGTCTCCACACTGCAAGGTGCTGGAGCTCAGAGGGCCTCGTCAGATGGAAGGGACCAGCAAAGGGCTGGATGTCCAAGACCTCTTTGGCCCAGCAGCCTCAGGGCAGCAGGGAGAGCAAGAGACCCAACTTGCCCCTAGGTCGGCTCTGCCCCTTCCCACACAGGCCGCCAGCCCAGCAGCTGCCTGACAGACTCTGGCTCCCCCGAGCTCTCTGCCGGTGCAGGGGACAGGAACAGACGTGTGCATGTGTTTCTGACTTTGCCTGGGAGTGTGGACCCCCTGCCTGGCCCCGAGGCACAGGGGCAAGGGCCCGGAGAGAGCACCACCCCAAAATGCTTTTCTCCCGGGCTTGGGAGCATTTGCGTGGCTGGCGGGAACAGCTAGTGGGAATGCTTGCAAACCGGCCTTTGGGGGCAGCCGGGGAGGTCCTCCATGGGCCCGGAGAGAACACCACCCCGATGCGCTTTTCTCCCGGGCTTGGGAGCAGTGTGCGCGTGTGGCGGGAACAGCAGGCAGGAGTGCTTGCAAACCGGCCTTTGGAGGCAGGCGCGGAGGTCTTCCAAGGGCAAGGAGTGAGCACCACCCCAAAATGCTTTTCTCCCGTGCTTGGGAGCATTGTGCATGGCTGGTGGGAACAGCGGGCATGAGTGCCTGCATACCGCCCATTGGAGGCAGCCGGGGAAGTCTTCAAAGGGCCCTGAGAGAGCACCACCCCGAAGCGCTTTTCTCCCGTGATTGGGAGCATTGTGTGCGGCTGGCGGTACAGCGGGAGGGAGTTCTTGCAAACCGTCCTTTGGAGGCAGCCAGGGAAGTCTTCCAATGGCCGGGAGAGAGCACCACCCCAAAGCGCTTCTCTCCCGTGTTTTGGAGCATGTGCGTGGCTGGCGGGAACAGTGAGTGGGAGTGATTGCAAACCGGCCTTTGGGGGCAGCTGGGGTGGTCCTCCATGGGCAAGGAGAGAACACCACCCCGAAGCGCATTTCTCCCGGTCTTGGGAGCATTGTGCGCGGCTGGCGGGAACAGCGGGCATGAGTTCTTGCAAACTGTCCTTTGGAGGCAGCCGGGGAGGTCTTCCAAGGGCCCGGACTGATCACCACCCCAAAATGCTTTTCTCCCGGGCTTGGGAGGATTGTGCGCGGCTGTCGGGAACAGCGGACATGAGTGCTTGCAAACCGGCCTTTGGAGGCAGCCCGGGAGGTCTTCCAAGGGCCCGGAGAGAGCACCACCCCAAAATGCTTTTCTTCCGGGCTTGGGAGCATTGTGCGCGTGTGGCGGGAACAGCAGGCAGGAGTGCTTGCAAACCGGCCTTTGGAGGCAGCCGGGGAGGTCTTCCAAGGGCCCGGAGAGAGCACCACCTCGAAGCGCTTTTCTCCGGGGTTTTGGAACATTGTGTGTGGCTGGCGGGAACAGCGAGTGGGAGTGCTTGCAAACCGGCCTTTGGGGGCAGCCGGGGAGGTCCTCCATGGTCCCTAGTAGAACACCACCCCGAAGCGCTTTTCTCACGGTCTTGGGAGCATTGTGCGCGGCTGGTGGGAACAGCGGGCATGAGTGCTTGCAAACTGTCCTTTGGAGGCAGCCGGGGAGTTCTTCCAAGGGCACCGGACTGATCACCACCCCAAAATGCTTTTCTCCCGGGCTTGGGAGCATTGTGCGCGGCTGTCGGGAACAGCGGACATGAGTGCTTGCAAACCGGCCTTTGGAGGCAGCCCGGGAGGTCTTCCAAGGGCCCGGAGAGAGCACCACCCCAGAATGCTTTTCTCCCGGGCTTGGGAGCATTGTGCGTGGCTGGCGGAAGCATCGGGAATGAGTACTTACAAACCGGCCTTTGGAGGCAGCCGGGGAGGTCTTGAAAGTGCCCGGAGAGAGCACCACCCCGAAGCGCTTTTCTCCCGGGCTTGGGAGCATTGTGCGCGGCTGGCGGGAACAGCAGGCAGGAGTGCTTGCAAACTGGCCTTTGGAGGCAGCCGGGGAGGTCTTCCAAGGGCCCGGAGTGAGCACCACCCCAAAATGCTTTTCTCCCGGGCTTGGGAGCATTGTGCGCGGCTGGTGGGAACAACGGGCATGAGAGCTTGCAAACCGGCCTTTGGAGGCAGCCGGGGAGGTCTTCCAAGGGCCTGTAGAGAGCACCACCCCGAAGCGCTTTTCTCCCGGGCTTGGGAGTATTGTGCGCGGGTGGCGGGAACAGCAGGCAGGAGTGCTTGAAAACCGGCCTTTGGAGGCAGCCGGGGAGGTCTTCCAAGGGCCTGTAGAGAGCACCACCCCGAAGCGCTTTTCTCCCGGGCTTGGGAGTATTGTGCGCGGGTGGCGGGAACAGCAGGCAGGAGTGCTTGAAAACCGGCCTTTGCAGGCAGCCGGGGAGGTCTTCCAGGGCCCGGGTGAGCACCACCCCAAAAAGCTTTTCTCCCGGGCTTGGGAGCATTGTGCGCGGCTGGTGGGAACAGCGGGCATGAGTGCTTGCAAACTGGCCATTGGAGGCAGCCGGGGAGGTCTTCCAAGGGCCAGGAGAGAGCACCACCCAGAAGCGCTTTTCTCCCGGGCTTGGAACATTTGCGCGGATGGCTGGAACAGCGAGTGGGAGTGCTTCCAAACCGGCCTTTGGGGGCACCCCGGGAGGTCTTCCATGGGCACGGAGAGAACACCACCCCGAAGCGCTTTTCTCCGGGGTTTTGGAGGATTGTGCGTGGCTGGCGGGAACAGCGAGTGGGAGTGCTTGCAAACCGGCCTTTGTGGGCAGCCAGGGAGGTCCTCCATTGGCACGGAGAGAACACCACCCCGAAGCGCTTTTCTCCCGGTCTTGGGAGCATTGTGGGAGGCTGGCGGGAACAGCGGGCGGGAGTGCTTGCAAACCGGCCTTTGGAGGCAGCTTGGGAGGTCTTCCAAGGGCCCGGAGAGAGCACAATCCAGAAGCACTTTTCTTCCGGAATTGGGAGCATTGTGCGCGGCTGTCGGGAACAGCGGACGTGAGTGCTTGCAAACCGGCCTTTTGAGGCAGCCGGGGAGGTCTTCCAAGGGCCCTGAGAGAGCACCACCCCAAAATGCTTTTCTCCCGGGCTTGGGAGCATTGTGTGCGGCTGGCGGGTCAGCGGGAGGGAGTTCTTGAAAACCAGCCTTTGGAGGCAGCCGGGGAGGTCTTCCAAGGGCCGGGAGAGAGCACCACCCCGAAGCGCTTTTCTCCCGGGCTTGGGAGCATTGTGCGCGGCTGGCGGGAACAGCGGGATTGAGTGCTTGCAAACCGGCCTTTGGAGGCAGCCGAGGAGGTCTTCCAGCGGGAGAGTGCCGGTTGTGCTCAGACGACCCACAGGCCAGGGGCAGGACCCAGAAGTGTCCCTGCCCCTGGCAGCCTTGCCCAGACCTTCCTGGCCTCCGGGGGTACTACCCCACCAAGGGGCAGGCTGCGGGGACTGGTCCAGACATGCCCGGGCGCCTCCCCAGGCTCATCCCCGCTGGTGCCTTTCCCCTGGGCCTAGGCCTCGGTTGAGGCCTCCTTGGAGAGGAGGTTGCTGGCAGGGGCTGTCTCCACACTGCAAGGTGCTGGAGCTCAGAGGGCCTCGTCAGCGGGAAGGGACCAGCAAGGGGCTGGATGCCCAAGACCTCTTTGGCCCAGCAGCCTCAGGGCAGCAGAGAGAGGAAGAGGCCCAACTTGCCCCTAGGTCGGCTCTGCCCCTTCCCACACAGGCAGCCAACCCAGCAGCTGCCTGACAGACTCTGGCTCCCCCGAGCTCTCTGCTGGTACAGGGGTCAGGAACAGACGTGTGCATGTGGTTCTGCCTTGGTCTGGGAGTGTGGACCCACTGCCTGGACCCCAGGCTCAGGGGCAAGGGCCCGGAGAGAGCAACACCCCGAAGCGCTTTTCTCCCGGGCTTGGGAGCATTGTGCACGCCTGGCGGGAACAGAGGGCGGGAGTGCTTGCAAACCGGCCTTAGGAGGCAGCCGGGGAGGTCTTCCAGTGGGAGAGGGCCGGTTGTGCTCAGAGGCCCCACAGTCCAGGGGCAGGACCCAGCAGGGCCCCTGCCCCTGGCCAGCCTTGCCCAGACCTTCCTGGCCTCCGGGGGTACTACCCCACCAAGGGGCAGGCTGCGGGGACTGGGTCCAGACATGCCCGGGCGCCTCCCCAGGCTCATCCCCGCTGGTGCCTTTCCCCTGGGCCTAGGCCTCGGTTGAGGCCTCCTTGGAGAGGAGGTTGCTGGCAGGGGCTGTCTCCACACTGCAAGGTACTGGAGCTCAGAGGGCCTCGTCAGAGGGAAGGGACCAGCAAGGGGCTGGATGCCCAAGATCTCTTTGGCCCAGCAGCCTCAGGGCAGCAGGGAGAGCAAGAGGCCCAACTTGCCCCTAGGTCGGCTCTGCCCCTTCCCACACAGGTGGCCAGCCCAGCAGCTGCCTGACAGACTCTGGCTCCCCTGAGCTCTCTGCCGGTGCAGGGGGCAGGAACAGACGTGTGCATGTGGTTCTGCCTTGGCCTGGGAGTGTGTTCCCCCTGCATTGCCCCCAGTCTCAGGGGCAAGGGCCCGGTGAGAGCACCACACCGAAGCGCTTTTCTCCCGGGCTTGGGAGCATTGTGCGCGCCTGATGGGAACAGTGGGCGGGAGTGTTGGCAAACCGGCCTTTGGAGGCAGCCGCGGATGTGTTCCAGCGGGAGAGGGCCGGATGTGCTCAGAAGCCCCACAGGCCAGGGGCAGGACCCAGCAGATCTGCTGCCCCTGGCCAGCCTTTCCCAGACCTTCCTGGCCTCAGGGGCTACTGCCCCTCCAAGGGGCAGGCTGCGGGGACTGGGTCCAGACATGCCCGGGCGCCTCCCCAGGCTCATCCCCGCTGGTGCCTTTCCCCTGGGCCTAGGCCTCGGTTTAGGCCTCCTTGGAGAGGAGGTTGCTGGCAGGGGCTCGCTCCACACTGCAAGGTGCTGGAGCTCAGAGGGCCTCGTCAGAGGGAAGGGACCAGCAAGGGGCTTGACGCCCAAGACCTCTTTGGCCCAGCAGCCTCAGGGCAGCAGGGAGAGCAAGAGGCCCAACTTGCCCCTAGGTCGGCTCTGCCCCTTCCCACACAGGCGGCCAGCCCAGCAGCTGCCTGACATACTCTGGCTCCCCCGAGCTCTCTGCCGGTGCAGGGGGCAGATCAGAGGTGTGCATGTGGTTCTGACTTGGCCTGGGAGTGTGGACACCGTGCCTTGCCCCCAGGCTCAGGGGCAAGGGCCCGGAGAGAGCAACACCCCGAAGCGCTTTTCTCCCGGGCTTGGGAGCATTGTACGCGCTTGGTGGGAACAGCGAGTGGGAGTGCTTCCAAACCGGCCTTTGGGGGCACCCCGGGAGGTCTTCCATGGGCACGGAGAGAACACCACCCCGAAGCGCTTTTCTCCGGGGTTTTGGAGGATTGTGCGTGGCTGGCGGGAACAGCGAGTGGGAGTGCTTGCAAACCGGCCTTTGGGGGCAGCCAGGGAGGTCCTCCATTGGCACGGAGAGAACACCACCCCGAAGCGCTTTTCTCCCGGGCTTGGGAGCATTGTGCGAGCCTGGCGGGAACAGCGGGCGGGAGTGCTTGCAAACCGGCCTTTGGAGGCAGCTTGGGAGGTCTTCCAAGGGCCCGGAGAGAGCACCATCCCGAAGCACTTTTCTCCCAGAATTGGGAGCATTGTGCGCGGCTGTCGGGAACAGCGGACGTGAGTGCTTGCAAACCGGCCTTTCGAGGCAGCCGGGGAGGTCTTCCAAGGGCCCGGAGAGAGCACCACCCCAAAATGCTTTTCTCCCGGGCTTGGGAGCATTGTGTGCGGCTGGCGGGTCAGCGGGAGGGAGTTCTTGAAAACCAGCCTTTGGAGGCAGCCGGGGAGGTCTTCCAAGGGCCAGGAGAGAGCACCACCCCGAAGCGCTTTTCTCCCGGGCTTGGGAGCATTGTGCGCGGCTGGCGGGAACAGCGGGATTGAGTGCTTGCAAACCGGCCTTTGGAGGCAGCCGGGGAGGTCTTCCAGCGGGAGAGTGCCGGTTGTGCTCAGACGCCCCACAGGCCAGGGGCAGGACCCAGCAGTGTCCCTGCCCCTGGCAGCCTTGCCCAGACCTTCCTGGCCTCCGGGGGTACTAGCCCACCAAGGGGCAGGCTGCGGGGACTGGGTCCAGACATGCCCGGGCGCCTCCCCAGGCTCATCCCCGCTGGTGCCTTTCCCCTGGGCCTAGGCCTCGGTTGAGGCCTCCTTGGAGAGGAGGTTGCTGGCAGGAGCTGTCTCCACACTGCAAGGTGCTGGAGCTCAGAGGGCCTCGTCAGAGGGAAGGGACCAGTAAGGGGCTGGATGCCCAAGACGTCTTTGACCCAGCAGCCTCAGGGCAGCAGGGAGAGCAAGAGGCCCAACTTGCCCCTAGGGCGGCTCTGCCCCTTCCCACACAGGCGGCCAACCCAGCAGCTGCCTGACACTCTGGCTCCCCCAAGCTCTCTGCCGGTGCAGGGGACAGGAACAGACGTGTGCATGTGGTTCTGCCTTGGCCTGGGAGTGTGTTCCTCCTGCCTTGCCCCCAGGCTCAGGGGCAAGGGCCCGGAGAGAGCACCACCCCGAAGCGCTTTTCTCCCGGGCTTGGGAGCATTGTGCGAGCCTGGCGTGAACAGCGGGCGGGAGTGTTTGCAAACAGGACTTTGGAGGCAGCCGGGGAGGTCTTCCAGTGGGAGAGGGCCGGTTGTGCTCAGAGGCCCCACAGGCCAGGGGCAGGACCCAGCAGGGCCCCTGCCCCTGGCCAGCCTTTCCCAGACTTTCCTGGCCTCCGGGGGTACTGCCCCACCAAGGGGCAGGTTGCGGGGACTGGGTCCAGACATGTCCGTGCGCCTCCCCAGGATCATCCCCGCTGGTGCCTTTCCCCTGGGCGTAGGCCTCGCTTGAGGCCTCTTTGGAGAGGAGGTTGCTGGCAGGGGCTGTCTCCACACTGCAAGGTGCTGGAGCTCAGAGGGCCTCGTCAGAGGGAAGCGACCAGCAAAGGGCTGGATGCCCAAGACCTCTTTGACCCAGCAGCCTCAGGGCAGCAGGGAGAGGAAGAGGCCCAACTTGCCCCTAGGTCGGCTCTGCCCCGTCCCACACAGGCAGCCAGCCCAGCAGCAGCCTGGCAGTCTCTGGCTCCACCGAGCTCTCTGCCGGTGTAGGGGGCAGGAACAGACGTGTGCATGTCATTTCTGCCTTAGCCTGGGAGTGTGTTCCCCCTGCCTGGCCCCCAGGCTCAGGGGCAAGGGCCCGGAGAGAGCACCACCCCGAAGCGCTTTTCTCCCGGGCTTGGGAGCATTGTGCGCGGCTGTCGGGAACAGCGGACATGAGTGCTTTCAAACCGGCCTTTGGAGGCAGCCCGGGAGGTCTTCCAACGGCCCGGAGAGAGCACCACCCCAAAATGCTTTTCTCCCGGGCTTGGGAGCATTGTGCGTGGCTGGCGGAAGCAGCGGGAATGAGTACTTACAAACCGGCCTTTGGAGGCAGCCGGGGAGGTCTTGAAAGTGCCCGGAGAGAGCACCACCCCGAAGCGCTTTTCTCCCGGGCTTGGGAGCATTGTGCGCGGCTGGCGGGAACAGCAGGCAGGAGTGCTTGCAAACTGGCCTTTGGAGGCAGCCGGGGAGGTCTTCCAAGGGCCCGGAGTGAGCACCACCCCAAAATGCTTTTCTCCCGGGCTTGGGAGCATTGTGTGCGGCTGGTGGGAACAACGGGCATGAGTGCTTGCAAACCGGCCTTTGGAGGCAACCGGGGACGTCTTCCAAGGGCCCGGAGAGAGCACCACCCCGAAGCACTTTTTTCCCGGGCTTGGGAGCATTGTGCGTGGCTGGCGGGAACAGCAGGAAGGAGTCCTTGCAAACCGGCCTTTGGAGGCAGCGGGGGAGGTCTTCCGAGGGCCTGTAGAGAGCACCACCCCGAAGCGCTTTTCTCCCGGGCTTGGGAGTATTGTGCGCGGGTGGCGGGAACAGCAGGCAGGAGTGCTTGAAAACCGGCCTTTGCAGGCAGCTGGGGAGGTCTTCCAGGGCCCGGTGTGAGCACCACCCCAAAAAGATTTTCTCCCGGGCTTGGGAGCATTGTGGGCGGCTGGTGGGAACAGCGGGCATGAGTGCTTGCAAACTGGCCATTGGAGGCAGCCGGGGAGGTCTTCCAAAGGCCTGTAGAGAGCACCACCCCAAAATGCTTTTCTCCCGGGCTTGGGAGCATTGTGCGTGGCTGGCGGGAACAGCAGGAAGGAGTCCTTGCAAACCGGCCTTTGGAGGCAGCCGGGGAGGTCTTCCAAGGGCCTGTAGAGAGCACCACCCCGAAGTGCTTTTCTCCCGAGCTTGGGAGCATTGTGCGTGGCTGGCGGGAACAGCAGGCAGGAGTGCTTGAAAACCGTCCTTTGGAGGCAGCCGGGGAGGTCTTCCAGGGCCCGGTGTGAGCACCACCCCAAAATGCTTTTCTCCCGGGCTTGGGAGCATTGTGCGTGGCTGGTGGGAACAGCGGGCGGGAGTGCTTGCAAACCGGCCTTTGGAGGCAGCCGGGGAGGTCTTCCAAGGGCCAGGAGAGAGCACCACCCAGAAGCGCTTTTCTCCCGGGCTTGGAACATTTGCGCGGAAGGCGGGAACAGCGAGTGGGAGTGCTTCCAAACTGGCCTTTGGGGGCACCCCGGGAGGTCTTCCATGGGCACGGAGAGAACACCACCCCGAAGCGCTTTTCTCCGGGGTTTTGGAGGATTGTGCGTGGCTGGCGGATACAGCGAGTGGGAGTGCTTGCAAACCGGCCTTTGGGGGCAGCCAGGGAGGTCCTCCATTGGCACGGAGAGAACACCACCCCGAAGCGCTTTTCTCCCGGGCTTGGGAGCATTGTGCGAGGCTGGCGGGAACAGCGGGCGGGAGTGCTTCCAAACCGGCCTTTGGAGGCAGCTTGGGAGGTCTTCCAAGGGCCCGGAGAGAGCACCATCCCGAAGCACTTTTCTCCCGGAATTGGGAGCATTGTGTGCGGCTGGCGGGTCAGCGGGAGGGAGTTCTTGAAAACCAGCCTTTGGAGGCAGCCGGGGAGGTCTTCCAAGGGCCGGGAGAGAGCACCACCCCAAAGCGCTTTCCTCCCGGGCTTGGGAGCATTGTGCGCGGCTGGCGGGAACAGCGGGATTGAGTGCTTGCAAACCGGCCTTTGGAGGCAGCCGGGGAGGTTTTCCAGCGGGAGAGTGCCGGTTGTGCTCAGACGCCCCACAGGCCAGGGGCAGGACCCAGCAGTGTCCCTTCTCCTGGCAGCCTTGCCCAGACCTTCCTGGCCTCCGGGGGTACTACCCCACCAAGGGGCAGGCTGCGGGGACTGGGTC